>NC_069501.1:662046962-662401962 GCF_027579735.1 Bombina bombina
TATTACCCATTCCCTAGTGTTGCATAACCAACACAGTTATATAAATACACTTTTTACCTCATGATTACCTTGTATCTAAGCCTCTGCAAACTGCCCCCTTATTTCAGTTGCATTTTAGCCAATCAGTGCTGGCTCATAGGAACTCCTCGTGCATGAGCACAGTGTTATCTATATTAAAAACACATGAACTAACACCCTCTAGTGGGGAAAAACTGTCAAATTGCCCTGAGCTAAGAGGCGGCCTTCAAGGGCTTAGACATTAGCATATGAACCTCCTAGATTTATCTTTCAACTAAGAATAACAAGAGAACAATGCAAAATTGGTGATAGATGTAATTTGGAAAATTGTTTAAAATTACATGCCCTATCTGAATAATGAAAGTTTGTTTTGGACTAGACTGTCCCTTTAAGCACAAGAAGGATTGGGAATGTAGAACTATAATGAACTCTTATTGCCATTATTGCATAATAAAGTTTTACATAATCAACATGTGCGTTAATTGCAATATATCTGTACATAACCTGTGTATGTAAATTTGTGTAACATAAAAAACAAGTGGTAAGGGCCCTACACTGCAGAAAAAAAGTACAAGGGAGAGGAATGAATGGGGGCGCTGCACTAAAGAAAAGGGGTGGAATGGAGAAAGGAAGATGAGTGGACCACTAAACTACAGAAAAAATATCTATAAATTAGGTACTGGCAGACAGCTGCCAGCAACAAAGATGGCCACCAATAGTGGGAGAGGGAGGGTTAGAGAGCTGTTTGCGAGTGATCAGGGAGATGGGTGGGTTGAGGAGGATCACTACACTGCATAGAAACATAATAATAAACTGCATACTGGCAGACTGTCTGCCAGTACCTAAAATGGTGGGAATGAGTGTGGGTGGGGGGAGAGCTGTTTGGGAGGGATCAGGTGGCGGGAGGGATCAGGTGGAAGGGTAATCTCTACACTACAGCTAAAATGAACCTTACAAGCTACCTGATTAACCCCATTCACTGTTGGGAATAATAGAAGTGTGGAACACAGCTGCAATTAGCGGCCTTCTAATCAGGGGTCAAGTCCAGTGGGAAAGCATGGGAATGGAGTTCCTGCACTATTTTTGCAGGAGGTACTAAGTTCTCCCTAGACAGAGAACAGAAATGCTTCAGTAAACACTGCTGCTGCAGGTGGGAGAAGCTGGACATAGTCTGGTTATAGGGATAGTGAGATCCTCTAATAATGGGTAGTAACACTTCCTACAATACACTAAATACAAGCCTGTCAGCGGTCCTGCTTTGTGATCACTACACACTGCGTGGAACACATGGTGCTTACATTTCTGTGTAACTTATTCCGGGGTTATTTAGCTCCCCTCAGCAGAAATAGGACTATTGCACCTTAAGTGGGTGAGTCTCAGGACCAAAGGCAACTATTATTGACCAAAGTGTACAGATTATATACATATAAATACAGTGTGTGTGTATAAAACAATATTAATTGTGAGGGGGGTGGACGTCTTGGTGAGTTCCCACACTTTTTTTTGTAGGACTTGACCTCTGCTTCTAATTATCAAAAAACAATGGCAAAGCCATGCATGTCTGCTATTTCTGAACAAAGGGGATCCCAGAGAAGCTTTTACAATCATTTGTGCCGTAATTGCACACACAGTATGTAAATAATTTCAGTAAGAGACCTAAAGGTTGTGAAAAAGTTAATCATATTTTTTTTATATATATGATCACATTTGGCAGTGAAATGGTGCCATGAAATTTATCAAACTAGGCCTAGATCAATACCCTGGGTTATATGCTTTAAAAAAAAAAAAAGTTTTGACAGGTAAATAAAAAAAGGCTCTTTTTCTGTTTAAATGGATTGATAACAAAAATGCTAAAAACATATCTGGAATTTGGACAAGTTATTCTCTGAAATTCCCAAAGAACTTGTAACAAAAGAGCTTACAAGCCAGTTTTTTTAGATACCTCAATTATATTTATATTACATAATATTCTACCTGTCTGTGCACAATTAAAAATAATAAACAATATAATGGAGCCAAGAATTCTGGGAAATTCTGATGATTTGCTATTTGTAGCTCATGCTGGTAAAAAGCTCTTCCTACAGGTACATGTTGTGTAATATAGCCCATAGTCTGATCACTGAAAAAAGCTCTTCCTGTCAGTCTAATAATAGCAATATTTCAAAAACAATTATACAACGCACTATTTCCCTTCAAAGTTCCATATCATTATGGTATAACTACATGTAGCACTAACCTAGCCTTGTAAACAAGTTTATTCAATGTGATTTGATGTAGATTACCTTTCAACTCAGTTCAATTTTATTGATCAAGTCTATAAAACTGAAATAGTGCAAAGTTCAGGAAGACATAATGTTCTTTGAGAAGTATAGATTCATGCCTGGCAGCCACTTTCTCTAATGAACAAACAAGACAGAGATTAAATGGTGTATCCCCCACCCCCAGGTAGGAAGAAGTTTATAGAATCCTTATTTTGTATAAAAAAAAGACAGTGACACATATACGTGAGAGCAAATTTTATAATCAGCTATGAAACCTTTATTTATTTTTTATTTTTTTTATAATTCATTTTTATTAAAGGTTCAAAATAAAGCATACATAAATGTAAAACAATGAAAAAATCCAGAGATAAAAACAAGTTTCCCAACAAAAGAGTATTGCATGTTCTCTATTACATTAAAGTTCAATGATTATTAGACGAGATTAATTGAGACCTCCCATTTTATAACTAAATAGACCTCCTCAAGTACTAATAGGCCTCTTTTGGACCTGTGTGAAGCGGCAGAGTTCAGTGGAGCTTAGTTGGCTGGGTCTATTGTCACTCTTGGGCTTGATAAAGTAAAGGAAACTATACAAATATTTATGGGGTATAACAATGATATCTATGAGTAGAATGTAACGGTATATTGAGTATGCAAAATAATACAGGAATCACCATATAAAAAAGGAAGTTTAGTAGGTATGCTCCCAATGACTTTGTGTACTATGCCTGATTCTGGGTGTAGTTAATTATATGAGTGGGGCTTAGAGGGTCAGTGTATAAGCATGTAGAAATCAGGGCTAATGGTCACTCTATTATAGGGAATGTAAGACTGCCCAGTCGCCACCCAAAAGGAAAATAAAAAGAACATTCAAACTAGAGAGCTTGTAACTTTAGTACTCAACAGTGTAAGATTCCTTATCGTTAAACCCTAGTTGTTATTAACATCTTAAGGAGTCGGAAAGCTAGGCCTTATAATAGAGTTCCATTATAGGCAAGTAATTGTTAGTCACTAGTTCTGTTCAGTGGGAGTTTGGGATTAGAGAGGGCAGAGTAGCATATGATTTAATATACTATTTCCATCTGAGACTACTGGTGCCTTTTGTATTCAGTTTAAGTGTGTAGGGACACTGGATATTAGTGGGGGAGTGTACCTTGCAGATGGGTTATATCTGGAAAATCTCCAAGATCTCAAATCTATGTACCCATTGTACCTTTCAAAAAATGAATGTTGTACATAGTAAATATAGAGAGCGGTTGAGGGTTTAGATAATAGCTTATATAAAAGCAATCTAAGGAGGTAGAAGACTAAACTTGTCTAACTGAACATTAGGAAACTGAGGGCAGAATTAGATGCTAAAGCGCCTCTGGGAGATTATATTTCAAATAATAATAAGATATTCAACCATGGCATACAATAAATAATAAAAGATAACATGAACATGAGGTTGCAGAAATAATACACACAATCTTAACCACACATTTCCGATCAGGGCAATTCACAGATATACAACTGCTGACACGTAAATTATTTACCAGGACAAGTCCCCATGGAGAGATGAGATTTCAAATTTAAATGTCAAACTTTGTCTACAGCAACGATTTTCAGACATTTTAATATAGTCTTCATAGGCTGTGCTGCACTACTATAATTGGGCAGCATGGGTGTAGCCCTGGTGTGGATGACTATCTTTCAACCTATTTCCCTCTGCTCAGTATGGGAAGCTCCTAAGGAGTTATGGAGTTCTGGGATAGGCAAGTGTCCATCTGAATATTTAAGACTCATCCTACCTCCCATTTTCATATATCTCCGGTTGTCAAAGCCGGAGCAAAGTTCCTCTCTCACCATGTTTCCAGATGCAGATGAGGCCAGAAATGCATGAGCTGGAATGATCCCCCTCCTCAGGTGCGACCGCTCTAGTCCTGTGGATCCGTCGCTGCTCCACTGTCCCCCAGTGGCCGCAGCCGTGCTTGCTTCCAGGTACATGGTTGGGAACCCTCTCCTCAACTGGATCAGATGTAGTATCCGCCCAGGGCTCTGGAACAGCTGCGTTTCGTTTACGTGTTGCGCCCCGCTCTACAGTGTCGTATATGGCTCCTGGGGCTATAGGTCTCTCCGTCTGGAGATTTAAGGTAAGTGGAGGTGTTTTAGAAGCAACAGTTTCGGGTTCTTTAGGGCTGCTGGTGTTGGGGACCTCTGTATCGTTAACCCCTACCATGCTAGGTATAGGATCACCATCCGGTTCCCTATTAAGCTGATTTTTGGGTTCCAATGTTGCTCCATCGATGTTTAGAGCATTTATAAGCAAGCCACACAGATCCCTCTCCAAGGTCCAGAAGTAATCTTCTATGTGCCAGGTCATTTGGGATTCCCATCTTCTCAGGCCCTCCATTTTAGATGAATAGCCTAGGCGGATCGCTGTGGAGGCACTGTGCAGCGGTTTTATTTTGGTAGGTGATTCCCTCTGTATTGTGAGGTAGGCTAAGTAGGTAGCACAATAGAACTAGTTATAGATGAAGAGCTGCGCACTCAGGCACAGTTAGATTGGGGACAGTGTTAAGGCTTCAGGTATAGGGGAAGGCCTCAAGAGTAATAGTCCGGTACTAAGGGTTTTTATGCCACATCGCAATCCAAAATCCTATAAATCTCAGATCAGGACGCCAGCAGCTAGTTTTCTTCACTATTTTGAAAAGAATATATTTACTTCTGGAACTCAAAATCAGTGAATTTTAAACAGAGCTGAAGGAGCTGAAGCTCAGTGCGACCACTAAGATGGCCGCCGCCCGGAAGTCCCCATGAAGCCTTTATTTTAATAACTGGAGTTTGTTTTTAAAGGCAATAGCTATTAGACGTCTACATACTGTAAATTTCAAGAAATAATTCAGAAAGTCTTTACATTAAATCATTCACTGATTTGTTTCAAATAAATGTATAGGTCTCAGCTTCATCTACTGTGACTTGACTCTCTATGTAAAGTTGAACTACTTTCTGTATGACAGTTGCACATGTAACTGAAAACAATAGGGAGCCTATTTATGAAAGGCCTGTCGGACATGATCCGACATTGCGGATAATGTCCGACAGACCTACACTCGCTGCATTCAGCATTGCACCAGCAGCTCTTGTGAATTGCTGGTGCAGTGCCGCCCCCTGCAGATTCACAGCCAATTGGCCGCTAGCAGGGGGGTGTCAATCAACCCGATCGTATTCGATCAGGTTGAATTGCAGTGATGTCTGTCCGCCTCCTCAGAGCAGGCGGAATGGTTATGGAGCAGCTGTCTTTAGACCACTGCTTCATAACTGATGTTTCTAGCGAGACTGAAGGCTCACCAGAAACACGTGGCTTCAAGTTCAGTACGGAGCTTGATAGATAGGCCCCTCTACATAGATGAATGTCTTGGCACATTCATTAAAAAAAAAAAAATGAATGCTGACTTTGCACATCAAATTTGCTTTGTTCCCATGATATTCTTTGTTGAAGAGATACAAAGATAGATGTCTAGAGCACTGCATGGCAGGTAATAGTGCTGCCATCTAGTGCTCTTGCACATAGATAACAATTTTTGCAAAACTGCTGTCATATGGTGCTTTAGACATGAGATATGTCCCTGCATTTCAAAACATACCAAGAGAAGAAAGAGAATTAGATAATAGAAGTAAATTAGAAAGTTGTTTAAATTTACATGCTGCATCTGAACCATTAAAGAAACCATTTTGGGTTTTATGTCCCTTTAATATTTGAATGTTAATTAATGCATATTTATTACTGGAATATTGTTGTCAGTATTCAGTTATTAACATTCATTCTGTAAAAACATTTATATGCTGGGGTGGAGCCAGCAGCCGAGCCAGTAAGACGTGAGTTCCCTGATCTTCGATCAAATAAACTACAAGCAAGAACAAATCTCCCTTTATGTAACTTTCCTCTTAACTAAGACATGACGATCTGAAAGTCTATTATGAGCTCAGAGTAGTACAAGCCACCATCTTAGGAAGTATTTACGCACCATCACTACTTATAGTGATTTACCTGCTGCACACTAGATAATCTACCACATGGCATACTAAAGATTCAAACACAACTAACCCCCCCGGTTCGCCGGGGTAATGAGCAAGGACTACCACTCATTTCTATCTCTACAACTATGGAGAAGCTCCACATAAGCATACAAACCCAGCTAGCAGCTTTAGAACACCATATAAATAGTGGGTTTGACCATCTGATTGAACTATGTAAGTCACTAACTAAACGGGTAGACCCACTGCCAACTTTAGATATAAACATGCAGGCGATGACATGTATGCCCCGTATACTACAGAGCACAGACCAGGGACCCCTGACCAAGATCCATGGCGTACAATATAGACTTTATGGACCTACATATCTAAGGGCAGCATGGGACACTCAGAGACCTAAGCCGGGATTGCCGGAAGCGCAAGTCACAGTACTGGCCCTGATTGTTTTGGGAGAGGATGCGGCCGACCTCTCTAGAGATATTGAAGGTTCACGAACCTTTCACGGAGGGTCAAATATTTATCAGCAGCGCTTCAGGAGTCCTGGAGGATTGGATCCTTCAGGAGCCCTGGCGAATACTGCTGGAAATTGAACCAGTGCAGCTGAGCAACCATGAGGGTTGCCTGATCTCCTATCCATCAAAAGGGACGGAAAACTCCAGCTTTCATCACCCTCGTATCTGTTTCCTGAGATGGGGAAGTGGAACTGGTCCCAACAGGTAAAAAGGACTGACAGTTTGAGAGGCTTCGACTTGCACATATGTTCAGAGACTTTGTTGGCCTGGAAGTTTAAAGTAGGTTGATTCACTTAACAGATTCTTGGGCAGCTCCTACTCACTATAAGGGAGCCTGAGAGTGACTTCCTACCCATTATATCATAGCCACTTATGAAGACTTTTGTTCGATATACCAGGCTATGCATGGTTCTCTGAGACAGTATACTTTACTATACCGCTAATTCTTTAACCCTTTGTATATGTCCGAGTAGCATACTGTCATGATTTATCCAAGAGTTAAGGTGTACTATCTATATGTTTTTAGGGCTGCACGTTTATCTCCAATGTAAATTTGCACTAGATCAGAATACATTTTAGCCCACCAGCTAAAATTCCAAATCACTCCCAATTACAGTTTCTATATAATCGCTCCTACAACCTTAGATAGTCCCCTATTACAATGTTGTGTACTACTCCCACTATATTTATATGTTAGAGAACACTCAACCTCATATTTCACTGAGTTCAAGATACCTACAATATTTTGAGTAATCACCTAACAACGACTTAATTAACCCTCTTAGCATCCACAATGCCATTAAGTAAATTCTTCACTCTTGAAAATGTAGCTATGCCACCATCGATTTCCACCTATATTTATCTGGTTGGGGGTCTGTATGCTTGTCTACCTATTAGCCCTTGGCCTAGATTAGGTTACCTCCTGGAAATGATTATAAAGCTAGAGTCATAACCAGACCCATTACACATACAATTATCTCATTCCCCTACTCTGAAATCTCGAGGCGCAGTTGAGTACATTATAAGGGCTCATATTACCCTATAATACGACAAATTATTGGTTATTATACAAAAGTTGCTCCTTCATTCTTTTGTAACACATCTTATAGGGGTCTCATCTAGGAGATAGGTTTCATCTATAGTTATATCTTTCATGTTATCATCCTTCACCATTTTGCTGTTTTTATAATGCTATTGCGGTTTTATATTTCTTCATATTGCTATAGTAACATATGCTAATGTTATTTATACCATAATTGTGTTTATACCATATCACCTTTTATATTTCTTCATATTGCTATAGTAACATATGCTAATGTTATTTATACCATAATTGTCTATACCATATCACCATATCATTTGAAGCAGTGTTTACCCGCTGATATGCTCGCTATGATATATTGCAAATGTTTTCTTTTTTTATTTATTATATCATTTAATATTATTGTTACGATTATATTCTCGCATCTACTATTGTCATTGGACCCAATAGGGTCCATGATATGACTAACACGTGTTACAAGTCTTGCCTGAATCAAAGGGTCCTTAAGTGGCCAGCTAATTAGTCAGTTATGAAAGCCTCTAAAATTACAAAATGAAGGTTTCCGAGGTGTATTTTTCATCAAATTCTTTGTTTCTTACTTATATCATAGTATTGTGTTATCTGAAAATGTGTCATTTGTATAATACGACATTTACTGTATGTTTTCATATGCGCAAAACCTCAAAAAAATTATTTAAAAAAACATTTATATACTAAAATAAATGTTAAAGGGACATGAACCCGCAAAAAATTATTTCATGATTCAGATAGAGAATACAATTTCAAACAACTTTCCAATTTACTTCTATTATTTAATTTGCTTCTTTCTCGTGTTATCCTTTGCTGAAATGTTTATCTAGGCAAGAACCTAGGTTTTAGCTGTTGATTGGTGGCTGCATATATAAACTGATTGTCATTGGCTCACCCATGTGTTCAGTTAGAAACCAGTAGTGCATTGCTGCTCCTTCAACAAATGATACCAAGAGAATAAAACAGATTAGACAACAGAAGTAAATTAGAAAGTTGTTTAAAATTGTATTCTCTATCTGAATCATGAAAGAAAAATGTTAGGCTTCATGTCCCTTTAAGGAGAACATTTGGTTCTACAAATCTACTGTCAAAAACCCAAGACATCTGTCCATCCTTAGGAGACATTTTCAGGCAGACCCCCCCCCAGCACAGTTAGCAACTCTCTATATTACGTCTAGGGAAATGTCAAATAAGTCAATCATTTTGCTCATCTTCTGAATAAAATACAGACTATAATAGCTAACGAAAACAGTCCCTACCAATAAAGATATTTTATATGGTCAGGCACATCTCTTACATAGGATTACTTGTTGCAAATAACAGGCCATAGTATACAAACTGGCTAAATGGCTGTTGTCTGTGCTACCAATTCATATTTTAAGAAAAAGCAAATAAATTGAGAATAACTCTTTAGGAATAAAAGGAATGCTTGGTCATGTATGCCAGACTATCGAAATGTTATCTTCCCCAAGAAATGTGGCTTATTGGATGCAAGTTTTATTTCTGAAGACTCAAAAAACAAAACAAACCCCCCCCCCCCCCAATAATATGTCTAGCGTCACCACCCAAGTTCATGGCTAGCCGCATCCAATGTATGCAAAACCTTGGCATAATCAGCTAAATTGGTCTGGTTCCTCACTGCTCTAATGTTAACACCTAGGCTGCCAGAAAGGGGCTACAACTTATAGCATAGAAAGGAATTAGATTGTTCTCTGGCAGCTAAGAGGTTAAAAAAAATGTACCTCCCTGAAATGAATCTTAAAATTTGGCGGCTATGTGCTGAGTATATTTTAAGCCAAGATTTGTCAATCTTGGCCCATGTTGTGCATCATGAAGAATGTTTCCAAGGGTTATTTCCTGATAATATATGGTTTGGCTGAAATACTATTAGTAATGTAGTGGAATCCAGGGCAGCCAAGATCAGCTTACACTACTCAGTTACCCTTCATTAGT
The DNA here is from genome assembly GCF_027579735.1 of Bombina bombina. NCBI lineage: Eukaryota > Metazoa > Chordata > Amphibia > Anura > Bombinatoridae > Bombina > Bombina bombina. The sequence goes on from NC_069501.1 coordinate 662,056,796, forward strand.
TTCACCACAGATAACCAAGAAAACATTGAAAATGTCATAAAGAAAAACCAAGAGGAGGTGATATGACACAGCAGTGAAAAAGCACCTTGACAAATGTATAATGTTTCAATATAGATGAAGAAAAGAGAACCATAGAGTTAAAAACAATATCATTTACATAGCTCAGAACTGTAAATGAATACAGTTTAACTCAATCTTTAGACAACTAGGTTGATGCACTGGTGATAAAGAGAGAACAAAAACACATTTCCAATTTACTTTCATCATCAAAATGTGCCAAGTCTTTATATGCAGCTTCTACTAAGCATGTGCAAGAATTCACAGTTATATATATAAATAAGTCTATGGGCGACATTTCTCAAGCAGTGTTTGCAGCTTCGAAGGCCCATCGTTTCAGTTTTGTCTTAAAGGGACAGTCAACACCCATGAAAAAGTTATCCCATACCTTAGATCAACCAAAAAAAAAGAGTCTGCACTGCATCCCATCTTCAATAACACTAACGTTAGGTGGCTAATCTTCAATGAACATTTAGTTAACAACAGCAGATATGGCCGCCAAACTCCTCCCCCTGTTACGTAGGAGGCTTCTTCTCTAAGTCTTCAGCCAATGAGAATCAAATCCTCGGCTAGATTCTTTAGGCGCGTTCACGGAGACACTGCTCTATTTCTAATAGCGAGCGTGCGCATTACAAATAGAACAGTGTCCCTGTGAACGAGTATGGATTTAAAACAAGAAGCCTCCTACGTAACAGGGGGAGGAGTTGGGGGCCATATCTGCCGCTGTTAACTAAATGTTCATTGAAGATTAACCACCTAACGTTAGTGTTATTGAAGATGGGATGCGGTGCAGGCTCTTTTTTTTTGGTTGATCTAAGGTATGGGATAAAGTTTTCATCGGTGTTGACTGTCCCTTTAAATTAAAGTTTAGAAGCAGCAGTCGTAAGACTGCAGCACCTTAACCTGTCCACCACCTAAAAGGACAGCCCCTGCTAGTGGCCGATTGGCCGAACGTGAGCAGGTAGCGGAATTGCACAAGCATTTCTGGTAAATACTTGTGCAATAATAAATGCGGGCAGTGTATGCTTTCCACCTGCAGCAATTTCCAGCTGACTTGATTTGCTACAGCTTATCATGTCTGTTTGACATTTGATAAATAGAGCCCTATGAGTGGATGTGACGATACAGGGGACCAGGAATTAAGGGGCATTGAAGTAATACAGTAAAGAGAAATAAAAGCTGCAATAAGAAAAGTCTAAATGCATTAAATTAAAAGTTAAACACATAGCTAAATTGAGCTCCAATCATGACAGACTGTCAATCCTAAACTGAAGACAGCCTGTAATTGACAGTCATGCACATATGATGCTCCTGATTGCCTCAGTCACCGGGGCATATTTATCAAGCGCCATATGGAGCTTGATGCCACTTGTTTCTAAAGACTGCTGCTACATAACTTGTCTGCCTGCTCTGAGGCCGCGGACAAACACCCCCCGAATCTGCAGGGGGCGGCATTGCACCAGCAGTTCACAAGAACTGCTGGTGCAATGATAAATGCTGACAGTGTATGCTGTCGGCATTTATCGATGTGCGGCGGACATGATACGCTACTTCGTATCATGTCCGCTCGCACATTGATAAATATGCCTTACTGTGTTCAGTTCTAGACCACAAGTGCATCAGAGCTTCCTTTTACTATGTGTTTAACATTTTTGTGACGTTTAACACTCATAGGTACAGGCAATTGTAATTAGAAAATTCTCTAAATGCATGCCTAAGCTTTTTGGCAAAAAGGACTGATCCATAATGGTGCTATAAGCAAGGGCCACATAACATTATACTCATGTTTATTCTACAGATAGAGGGGCCGAATTATCAAGCTCTGAATGGAGCTTGATGCCCCTGTTTCCGCGCGGAAACAGTAGTTATGAAGCAGCGGTCTAAAGATCGCTGCTCCATAACTTGTCCGTTGCCTCTGAGGCTGAGGACATCAATCCGCCCGATCCTAAATGATTAGGCTGATTGACATCCCCTGCTAGCGGCTAATTGGCCGCAAATCTGCAGGGGGCGGCATTGCAGAATAAGTTCACCAGAACTGCTTGTGCAATGATAAATGCCGATAGCGTATGCTGTCAGCATTTATTGATGTGCGGCGGACATGATACGCTACATTGTATCATGTCCGTCTGCACTTTAGTAAATCTGCCCCATAATCTCAACATAAAATTACATGATAATCATATTTTAGTTGAAAATTACATAGCAAATTAGTTACAATCAAATCATTTAACTGTATATACTGCGCAAATGTCCTAAATTTGGTGAATTTCATTTACTTAATTACCTAATGAGAAGTGTGGAACAAATTTTTTAGCAACAGAATATTGATAGTGCTGAGGGTCACATAAAAATGCTTTCCAGGCTGGATATGGTCTGCAGGGCTGTTATTTGGGGGTCCTGCATTACAGCATTTCATTATTGCTGCGTTATGTCCCTTAAAATTACTATTACTGTAAAATCCATAGGAACACTGCATACCTATGTTACATTCTTCCATTTTTAAATTAAACTTATCCTAAATCTGCAGCCTCCAATCCTCCCTGTTTACATAATTTTTTTAATAGACTTTTCAGTACCGCAAATCAATTACTGTAGTTCCAGAGTTGTTATTCTCTAAGGTAGCAGACTACTGAGTGCCTCTTGCGTCAAAGGGACACTGTGCATGTGCTCCACAAAGGCTTCAAAATACATCAGAGAATTAAGTATGAGGTGTTATTCCTCTGCACAAGAGCCAAACTTTAATATAACCTGTATTAGTAAAGGAAAAAAAAGGCTTGCCAGTGTGGTTGCATTGTGGCCTTGTGGTTAGGGCAGACAGACAGAAATACAGAGAGATAATTGGCTTGGTGCACACAGACTGAGGTCTTTCATGTTCCTCTATACAGAGCTAAGGTTACAGTAAGAATATAGCATACACTTTGATGCCAGATAACCTATAAGTCTACCAAGCTAGACACTACACAACCTACCTGCCCTTGTTTATGTATCACAGAACTTGATTAGTCATTAATCCTCACATACAGAGCAGTGATTGACCAGTGTAAGCCGCATATACAACATATAGAGCAGCAGTTAACCCTTTTAGTCAGGCACATATAGAGCATCCATTGACTCCTTATGAACTGATTAACACTGTGGGTGCTGATTTATTAACGGTCTGTCTGACATGATCTGCTCATGCTGTCGGCATTTAACATTGCACAAGAAGTTCTGGTGAACTGCTTGTGCAATGCTGCCCCCTGCAGATTCCCGGCCAATCGGCCGCTAGCAGGGGGTGTCAATCAGCCCGATCATATAGGATCGGGTGGATTTATGTCCGCAGCCTGGAGGCAGCGGACCAGTTAAGGAGCAGTACCACTGCTTCTTAACTGCTGTTTCCAGTGAGCCTGAAGGCTCGCGCGGAAACATGGGGATCAGGGGCCATTCGGCCCTTGATAATTCGGTCCCTGTGTCTGCACCAAAATAAAGGGGGGAAATAAATTATTAAACTATATTGCCAAAGGTGTTTCATGTCCCTTTAAAGGTTTGGAACATCAAAAGTTATGCCACTAATACAGAAATGAATCCCTATATAAAGAGCAGTGATTGGCCCATTTGAGACACATATACAGCAGTTGTTATTTCCTTCTATTGTCAGCTACATAGAGTTGTAGTTAATACTACATGCCAGTTTTTGAGAGAGAGAGAGAGAGAGAGAGAGAGCAATTAATCCCTATGACAGCAACATACAACCTGTTATGACAGCATATATGTAGCAATTAACCCAGGGGCAAAACTACTAGGGGTGCAGCGGTTGCAACTGCGACCGGGCCCGGCGGGAGGTCCCCCAGGGAGGGCCAGCTTCAGCACAAAAAAAATTACTTTTTTTTTTTCAATAAGTAGTTCCATGATTAATTAAATGATGATCCCTGACTGTGGCGTGCACATTGGCGCCTCCTCTGCTCCTGACTGACTGCATGTGTAGTCAGTCAGTGAGAGAGAGAGACTTCACTGAGCGGGACGGCGTGAGATTAGCATAGTTAGTATTGTGGAGATCCAGACAGCAGAGAGGTGGTGCACATTAGCAGTGGGAGGAGGATTACTGACAAAGCTGTACAGTATAGAGAAGACAGTTATGGAGAGGAGGAGTGTGGCAGAGGAGAGGCCGCAGGCTAATGCGCATGCACTTTCAGGCAACAGAAAGCCTTGATTTTGTTTGGGATTTCCAATTCTGCAGCAGAGAAGCTACGCTTGTGCCATTGCCTTCAAGAGCAAGCGGTGTCCAAGAGGGGATTTAAAGCAAACACGGCTGGGATCAGTTGTCAAAAACTCCGCCTCAGACCCCCGACAAGCCCATGTCCCGTACATTTCCAAGGAAGATCTGCACAGAGTTACATGTAAATGTTGCCATCTGCAGCAAAAGGGATATGTTCATTTATTTACAATGCTGCAAATATATGAGAAGGGGTAGATGGATGTCCCTCTATTTAAATTATTTATTGCATTATAACTGGAAAGTTTTCTTTTTTTCATTAAAGAAAAAAAATATAGGTTTAATGTGCCCTTTAAGATTTATTGGATATTGAGTAATACCTATAATAGTTTATTTGTGTTTTTTTTGAACATGCAAATGTGTCAAATTCACATATTTTTTTTGGGGGGGTGGGGGGCCCTTAGATTCTTGCACCTGGGCCTTGTGGTTTCTAGTTACACCTCTGAATTAACCCCTTCAGTAAGGCATATATGGAGCATTAATCCCATATGAACTGACTGACCCTTGTGTCTGTGTCAACACTATTCAGGAGTTAAGGACAATTCCTAATGTTCTTGACTACCATATTAAACACAAAATGGAATTATTTACATTTAGTTTGTGGGATTTCTTTGTGAAACTCTGAAGAGGAAATAAAAGAGTGAGATATTATTTCTCTTCTTTGTCTTATAAAATGCAGGGTATCTGAGGTTATAAAACCATTAATAAGCTGCAGTCTCCTGCACTAACAAATGCTTACAGACCAATAGAGATCTAACATGAGAATGATACCATCACTCAGCCTGATAAAAAGGAAATTGGAAATTCAAAGTCATGGGGACCATTATCTGTGTGTGCTTGTTTGGGTTTACACAACACAAAGGGAAACAGAGTGAGACAAAATAAACAAGGAAGATTGTATTCAAAGGAAGCAAGATACTTCTTAGCTTATTGTATAAGGCATATTTCTTCACCCACACACATTTAAATACATAATAGACATTGGGGGATATCTATCAAGCCGTCAACTTTGTTGCATTCAACGGCACCAATACATTTGCCTAACATCACGGCCGCGGACCTGAATACGATCTCCATATTTATAAAAAAAGCAAGCAAAAAGCCACGCACCAAGCACGGGGCAATGAGCAGCGGACTGTTGTTAACTAACAGTAATCGATCTCGCCGCTATTCGGCTTTTTAACAACTTTATTTATATCTTTATTTATATCTTGTCACTAAACGCTGCCACTATACTAAAATGTTTAACTCCTATCCCGCCACTCCCGGACCCCGCCGCAACTAAATAAAAGTATTAACCCCTATCTCGCCGCTCCCGGACACCATCGCAACTAAATAAAAGTATTAACCCCTATCCCGCCGCTCCCTCTACCCCACCGCAACTAAATAAAAGCATTAACCCCTAAACCCCTGGCCTTCCACATCACTACCACTAACTAAACCTATTAACCCCTAAACCGCCAGCCCCCCACATCGCCATAAACTAAATTAAGCTATTAAACCCTAAACCTAACAACCCGCTAACTTTACATTAAAATTACAACATCCCTATCTCATAATAAATTAAATTAAACAATTAAATTAAACTATATTAAACTATTAATTAACCTACCCTAACTATTATACTAAAATTACATTAAACTACCACTACTACTTCAGGATGAACTCGCTCCGCGCCGGATGGATGAAGATAGAAGAGGCCGCATGGATGAAGACTTTGCCGGCTGGATGAAGATGGAAGAGGCCGCCCGGCTGGATGGATCCTTCAAGCGGAAAATCAAAAACTGTAAGTGGATCGTCGGGGGTTAGTGTTAGGTTTATTTAAAGGGTTTTTTGGGTGGGTTTTATTTTTAGAGTAGGGCCTGGGCATGTAAAAGAGCTAAATGCCCTTTTAAGGGCAATGCCCATACAAATGCCCTTTTCATTTTTTATTTGGGGGGGTTGGTTGTGTGGGTGGAGGGTTTTACTGTTGGGGGTGTTTGTATTTTTCTTTACAGGTAAAAGAGCTGATTTCTTTGGGGCAATGCCCCGCAAAAGGCCCTTTTAAGGGCCATTGGTAGTTTATTGTAGTTTAGGGGGTTTTTTTACTTTGGGGGAGCTTTTTTATTTTCATAGGGCTATTAGATTAGGTGTAATTCTTTTTTATTTTTTTATACTGTGGGGGGAGTTTTCTCGTAATTTAGTGTTTTTTATTTTTTGTAACAGCGTTTATTTTTTTTGTAATTTAATAATTTTTAATTGCAGATTTAAATAATTTGAGTAGGGTTAGTTTTTTTTAACCCCTTGAAAACTAACGACGGCTCTGAGCCGTCGCAGAGTTTCCCACTCTGGTGCTAACGACGGCTCAGAGCCGTCGCTAGCACTCTCCCACCTTGAGGGAGATCGGGGGGCTCTCACCCGCTCCAACCCCGGCGATCAGACCTGCATAGTGAAAGGCATCGCCGGGGCTTCACGTAATGCGTGGTGACATCACGCGCAATGACGTGATAATGTCACTGCACAACTTTATTTATACTTAACAATGTTAAGTATAGGTGCAGGCGGCATGCTGCTTAGAAGCCTGTATCAAAGGCTTCTAAGCAGCTACAGACCCCCAAGACCCACCGTTGGAAAGGTAGTCGCCTACCCTTTCCAACAGTGTATGTCTTGGGGATCTGGGGAAAAAAAAAAAATAAGTTACAATTTTGTTTTCCAAAAAATAAAAAAAACCTTAAAAAAAGCTTAGCACCCAGGTGGGAAAGTGCTTAGCACTCAAAGGGTTAATATGTAATATAGTTAATTTTATTGGTAGTTTAATGTAATTTTAGTATAATAGTTAGGGTAGGTTAATTAATAGTTTAATATAGTTAAATTTAATTTTACAGGTAAGTTTTAATTTATTATAAGCGGGTTGTTAGGTTTAGGGGTTAATAGCTTAATTTAGTTTCTGGCGATCTGGGGGGCTGGCGGTTTAGGCGTTAATATGTTTAGTTAGCGGTAGTGATGTGGGAGGTCAGGGGTTTAGGGGTTAATACATTTATTTAGTTGCAGTGGGGTCCGGGAGCGGTGGAATAGTGGTTAATAACTTTATTTACTTGCGGTGGGGTCAGGGAGCGGTGGAATATGGGTTAATACATTTTATTTAGGTTGCAGCGATGTCGGGCGGCAGATTAGGTGTGTTTAGACTCTGGTTTATGTTAGGGTGTTAGGTGTAAACGTTACTGGTTTTCTACCATAAAAATCAATAGGATATCTGGCAGCATCGAACATAAGCTTTTGCTGCTTTCAGACTCCCATTGATTCCTATGGCATCCACGGCTTCCAGGGTGGCGGATTGAAAACCAGGTACACTGGGCCGGAATAGCAGCGAGCATACTGGTTAACTATTTGATATTTTAAAAAGTGTCAAATAGTGCCGAATGTGTATTCGGAACATCTGTAATGACGTAAGCATCGATCTGTGTCAGATTGAAACCGGCAGATCGTATGTTACGTCACAGATTTCAACTTTTGCCGGTCTGTAGGGTTTGATAACTAGGTTGATTCAAGCTCGCCACAATTATGCTGCAGAATTCCAGTGTATTTGCGGTTGGCGGCTTGATAGATATCCCCCATTGTGCGTATCATAAACCAAGTTGGACTAAGGTGGGAGAGGGCATGAAAGTTGAACTTGATTTTTTTTTCAAAACATTCTTTTATTTAGAAAATGTTAATTTAAAGGGAAATTGTAGTACAAAAAGGACATGGTCTAATAAAAGCATGTAATGATTGCACTCCTTATCATGTAACTCTATAACCTAATTTCCATTGCTGTAGTAAACAATGTAAACTGGTGGTAACAACAGGGATCTCCATTTTAATCTATGTAGAAGTGCTATGTTACCACCAGTTTACAACGTTTATAACAGCACTGGAAACTATGGGCTCCATTTAGCAAGCAGCAACTGCCTTAAAGGGACAGTCAACTCAAATGTTTTATTGTTTTAAAAGATAGATAATCCCTTTATTACCCATTCCCAGTTTTGCACAAAAAACATGGTTATATTAATACACGTTTTACCTCTGTGATTACCTTGTTTCTAAGCATCTTCTGACTGCCCCCTGATCACATGACTTTATCTATTGACTTGCATTTAAGTCAATACAAAAGCATGTGATCATGGGTCTTAAGGGACGTAGAAACAGACAGAAATTTAGAGGTTTAAAGGTTATAAAGTATGTTAATATAATCATGTTTTTTGTGCAAAGCTAGTGGAATGGGTAGTAAAGGCATTATCTATCTTTTTAAACAATAACAAACTTTGTGTTGACTGTCCGTTTAAGACCACTGCTCCTTAACCAGTCAGCCAACTAAAAGATACATTTGGTATAATTGACAGTCCCTACTAGCAGCCGATTGGTAACAAGCGAGCAGAGGGCGGCATTACACAGGCATTATTTGTGAAATGCTTGTACAATGTTAAATGTGGACAGTGTATGCTGTCCGCTCGCATCAATGTCCGGCTGCAAATCATGTCTGCCCGACGTTTAATAAATGGAGCCATATGTGTTTATCCCTCACACAGGGCACATAGGTAAAGTCCCGCTCTTTGAGATGATTGGCTCACCATGTATTTAGGTGCTTAATCACTTTGTTGGTGTTAAATATATAGGCCTAGATTTAGAGTTCGGCGGTAGCCGTCAAAACCAGCGTTAGAGGCTCCTAACGCTGGTTTTGGCCGCCCGCTGGTATTTGGAGTCAGTGATTAAAGGGTCTAACGCTCACTTTGCAGCCGCGACTTTTCCATACCGCAGATCCCCCTACGCCATTTGCGTAGCCTATCTTTTCAATGGGATCTTTCTAACGCTGGTATTTAGAGTCGTTTCTGCAGTGAGCGTTAGAGCTCTAACGACAAGATTCCAGCCGCCTGAAAAAAGCAGGAGTTAAGAGCTTTCTGGCTAACGCCGGTTTATAAAGCTCTTAACTACTGTACCCTAAAGTACACTAACACCCATAAACTACCTATGTACCCCTAAACCGAGCTCCCCCCACATCGCCGCCACTCGATTAAAAATTTTAACCCCTAATCTTCCGACCGCCACCTACGTTATACTTATGTACCCCTAATCTGCTGCCCCTAACCCCGCCGACCCCTATATTACATTTATTAACCCCTAATCTGCCCCCCACAACATCGCCGCCAGCTACTTACAATAATTAACCCCTAATCTTCCGACCGCAAAGCGCCGCCACCTACGTTATCCCTATGTACCCCTAATCTGCTGCCCCTAACACCGCCGACCCCTATATTATATTTATTAACCCCTAATCTGCCCCCCTCAACGTCGCCGACACCTACCTACACTTATTAACCCCTAATCTGCCGAGCGGACCTGAGCGCTACTATAATAAAGTTATTAACCCCGAATCCGCCTCACTAACCCTATCATAAATAGTATTAACCCCTAATCTGCCCTCCCTAACATCGCCGACACCTACCTTCAATTATTAACCCCTAATCTGACGACCGGAGCTCACCGCTATTCTAATAAATGTATTAACCCCTAAAGCTAAGTCTAACCCTAACACTAACACCCCCCTAACTTAAATATAATTTTAATCTAACGAAATAAATTAACTCTTATTAAATAAATTAATCCTATTTAAAGCTAAATACTTACCTGTAAAATAAACCCTAATATAGCTACAATATAAATTATAATTATATTATAGCTATTTTAGGATTAATATTTATTTTACAGGCAACTTTGTATTTATTTTAACTAGGTACAATAGCTATTAAATAGTTAAGAACTATTTAATAGTTACCTAGTTAAAATAATAATAAATTTACCTGTAAAATAAATCCTAACCTAAGATATAATTAAACCTAACACTACCCTATCAATAAAATAATTAAATAAACTACCTACAATTACCTACAATTAACCTAACACTACACTATCAATAAATTAAATAAACACAATTGCTACAAATAAATACAATTAAATAAACTAGCTAAAGTACAAAAAATAAAAAAGAACTAAGTTACAGAAAATAAAAAAATATTTACAAACATAAGAAAAATATTACAACAATTTTAAACTAATTACACCTACTCTAAGCCCCCTAATAAAATAACAAAGCCCCCCAAAATAATAAATTCCCTACCCTATTCTAAATTAAAAAAGTTACAAGCTCTTTTACCTTACCAGCCCTGAACAGGGCCCTTTGCGGGGCATGCCCCAAGAAGTTCAGCTCTTTTGCCTGTAAAAAAAAACATACAATACCCCCCCCCCCAACATTACAACCCACCACCCACATACCCCTAATCTAACCCAAACCCCCCTTAAATAAACCTAACACTAATCCCCTGAAGATCTTCCTACCTTGTCTTCACCATCCAGGTATCACCGATCCGTCCTGGCTCCAAGATCTTCATCCAACCCAAGCGGGGGTTGGCGATCCATAATCCGGTGCTGAAGAGGTCCAGAAGAGGCTCCAAAGTCTTCATCCTATCCGGCAAGAAGAGGACATCCGGACCGGCAACCATCTTGATCCAAGCGGCATCTTCTATCTTCATCCGATGACGACCGGCTCCATCCTGAAGACCTCCACCGCTGACCCATCTTCTTCCGGCGACGTCCAACTGCAGAATGACGGTTCCTTTAAGGGACGTCATCCAAGATGGCGTCCCTCGAATTCCGATTGGCTGATAGGATTCTATCAGCCAATCGGAATTAAGGTAGGAATATTCTGATTGGCTGATGGAATCAGCCAATCAGAATCAAGTTCAATCCGATTGGCTGATCCAATCAGCCAATCAGATTGAGCTCGCATTCTATTGGCCAATCAGAATATTCCTACCTTAATTCCGAACACTGCAGAGCAGATAATTCTGAAACTCTTCTAGCAGAAGAAATTGCAACTAAAAACAAAACTTTCCAAGATAATAACTTAATATCAACGGAATGTAAGGGTTCAAACGGAACCCCCTGAAGAACTGAAAGAACTAAATTGAGACTCCAAGGAGGAGTCAAAGGTTTGTAAACAGGCTTAATTCTAACCAGAGCCTGAACAAAGGCTTGAACATCTGGCACAGCTGCCAGCTTTTTGTGAAGTAACACAGACAAGGCAGAAATCTGTCCCTTCAGGGAACTTGCAGATAATCCTTTTTCCAATCCTTCTTGAAGGAAGGATAGAATCTTAGGAATCTTAACCTTGTCCCAAGGGAATCCTTTAGATTCACACCAACAGATATATTTTTTCCAAATTTTGTGGTAAATCTTTCTAGTTACAGGCTTTCTGGCCTGAACAAGAGTATCGATAACAGAATCTGAGAACCCTCGCTTCGATAAGATCAAGCGTTCAATCTCCAAGCAGTCAGCTGGAGTGAAACCAGGTTCGGATGTTCGAACGGACCCTGAACAAGAAGGTCTCGTCTCAAAGGTAGCTTCCAAGGTGGAGCTGATGACATATTCACCAGATCTGCATACCAAGTCCTGCGTGGCCACGCAGGAGCTATCAAGATCACCGACGCCCTCTCCTGATTGATCCTGGCTACCAGCCTGGGGATGAGAGGAAACGGCGGGAACACATAAGCTAGTTTGAAGGTCCAAGGTGCTACTAGTGCATCCACTAGAGCCGCCTTGGGATCCCTGGATCTGGACCCGTAGCAAGGAACTTTGAAGTTCTGACGAGAGGCCATCAGATCCATGTCTGGAATGCCCCACAGCTGAGTGACTTGGGCAAAGATTTCCGGATGGAGTTCCCACTCCCCCGGATGCAATGTCTGACGACTCAGAAAATCCGCTTCCCAATTTTCCACTCCTGGGATGTGGATAGCAGACAGGTGGCAGGAGTGAGACTCCGCCCATAGAATGATTTTGGTCACTTCTTCCATCGCTAGGGAACTCCTTGTTCCCCCCTGATGGTTGATGTACGCAACAGTTGTCATGTTGTCTGATTGAAACCGTATGAACTTGGCCCTCGCAAGCTGAGGCCAAGCCTTGAGAGCATTGAATATCGCTCTCAGTTCCAGAATATTTATCGGTAGAAGAGATTCTTCCCGAGACCAAAGACCCTGAGCTTTCAGGGATCCCCAGACCGCGCCCCAGCCCATCAGACTGGCGTCGGTCGTGACAATGACCCACTCTGGTCTGCGGAATGTCATCCCTTGTGACAGGTTGTCCAGGGACAGCCACCAACGGAGTGAGTCTCTGGTCCTCTGATTTACTTGTATCTTCGGAGACAAGTCTGTATAATCCCCATTCCACTGACTGAGCATGCACAGTTGTAATGGTCTTAGATGAATGCGCGCAAAAGGAACTATGTCCATTGCCGCTACCATCAACCCGATCACTTCCATGCACTGAGCTATGGAAGGAAGAGGAACGGAATGAAGTATCCGACAAGAGTCTAGAAGTTTTGTTTTTCTGGCCTCTGTCAGAAATATCCTCATTTCTAAGGAGTCTATTATTGTTCCCAAGAAGGGAACCCTTGTTGACGGAGATAGAGAACTCTTTTCCACGTTCACTTTCCATCCGTGAGATCTGAGAAAGGCCAGGACAATGTCCGTGTGAGCCTTTGCTTGAGGAAGGGACGACGCTTGAATCAGAATGTCGTCCAAGTAAGGTACTACAGCAATGCCCCTTGGTCTTAGCACAGCTAGAAGGGACCCTAGTACCTTTGTGAAAATCCTTGGAGCAGTGGCTAATCCGAAAGGAAGCGCCACGAACTGGTAATGCTTGTCCAGGAATGCGAACCTTAGGAACCGATGATGTTCCTTGTGGATAGGAATATGTAGATACGCATCCTTTAAATCCACCGTGGTCATGAATTGACCTTCCTGGATGGAAGGAAGAATAGTTCGAATGGTTTCCATCTTGAACGATGGAACCTTGAGAAACTTGTTTAAGATCTTGAGATCTAAGATTGGTCTGAACGTTCCCTCTTTTTTGGGAACTATGAACAGATTGGAGTAGAACCCCATCCCTTGTTCTCTTAATGGAACAGGATGAATCACTCCCATTTTTAACAGGTCTTCTACACAATGTAAGAATGCCTGTCTTTTTATGTGGTCTGAAGACAACTGAGACCTGTGGAACCTCCCCCTTGGGGGAAGCCCCTTGAATTCCAGAAGATAACCTTGGGAGACTATTTCTAGCGCCCAAGGATCCAGAACATCTCTTGCCCAAGCCTGAGCGAAGAGAGAGAGTCTGCCCCCCACCAGATCCGGTCCCGGATCGGGGGCCAACATTTCATGCTGTCTTGGTAGCAGTGGCAGGTTTCTTGGCCTGCTTTCCCTTGTTCCAGCCTTGCATTGGTCTCCAAGCTGGCTTGGCTTGAGAAGTATTACCCTCTTGCTTAGAGGACGTAGCACTTTGGGCTGGTCCGTTTCTACGAAAGGGACGAAAATTAGGTTTATTTTTTGCCTTGAAAGGCCGATCCTGAGGAAGGGCGTGGCCCTTACCCCCAGTGATATCAGAGATAATCTCTTTCAAGTCAGGGCCAAACAGCGTTTTCCCCTTGAAAGGAATGTTAAGTAGCTTGTTCTTGGAAGACGCATCAGCCGACCAAGATTTCAACCAAAGCGCTCTGCGCGCCACAATAGCAAACCCAGAATTCTTAGCCGCTAACCTAGCCAATTGCAAAGTGGCGTCTAGGGTAAAAGAATTAGCCAATTTGAGAGCATTGATTCTGTCCATAATCTCCTCATAAGGAGGAGAATCACTATCGACCGCCTTTATCAGCTCATCGAACCAGAAACATGCGGCTGTAGCGACAGGGACAATGCATGAAATTGGTTGTAGAAGGTAACCCTGCTGAACAAACATCTTTTTAAGCAAACCTTCTAATTTTTTATCCATAGGATCTTTGAAAGCACAACTATCCTCTATGGGTATAGTGGTGCGTTTGTTTAAAGTGGAAACCGCTCCCTCGACCTTGGGGACTGTCTGCCATAAGTCCTTTCTGGGGTCGACCATAGGAAACAATTTTTTAAATATGGGGGGAGGGACGAAAGGAATACCGGGCCTTTCCCATTCTTTATTAACAATGTCCGCCACCCGCTTGGGTATAGGAAAAGCTTCTGGGAGCCCCGGCACCTCTAGGAACTTGTCCATTTTACATAGTTTCTCTGGGATGACCAACTTGTCACAATCATCCAGAGTGGATAATACCTCCTTAAGCAGAATGCGGAGATGTTCCAACTTAAATTTAAATGTAATCACATCAGGTTCAGCTTGTTGAGAAATGTTCCCTGAATCAGTAATTTCTCCCTCAGACAAAACCTCCCTGGCCCCATCAGACTGGGTTAGGGGCCCTTCAGAAACATTATGATCAGCGTCGTCATGCTCTTCAGTATCTAAAACAGAGCAGTCGCGCTTACGCTGATAAGTGTTCATTTTGGCTAAAATGTTTTTGACAGAATTATCCATTACAGCCGTTAATTGTTGCATAGTAAGGAGTATTGGCGCGCTAGATGTACTAGGGGCCTCCTGAGTGGGCAAGACTCGTGTAGACGAAGGAGGGAATGATGCAGTACCATGCTTACTCCCCTCACTTGAGGAATCATCTTGGGCATCATTGTCATTGTCACATAAATCACATTTATTTAAATGAATAGGAATTCTGGCTTCCCCACATTCAGAACACAGTCTATCTGGTAGTTCAGACATGTTAAACAGGCATAAACTTGATAACAAAGTACAAAAAACGTTTTAAAATAAAACCGTTACTGTCACTTTAAATTTTAAACTTAACACACTTTATTACTGCAATTGCGAAAAAACATGAAGGAATTGTTCAAAATTCACCAAATTTTCACCACAGTGTCTTAAAGCCTTAAAAGTATTGCACACCAAATTTGGAAGCTTTAACCCTTAAAATAACGGAACCGGAGCCGTTTTGAACTTTAACCCCTTTACAGTCCCTGGTATCTGCTTTGCTGAGACCCAACCAAGCCCAAAGGGGAATACGATACCAAATGACGCCTTCAGAAAGTCTTTTCTAAGTATCAGAGCTCCTCTCACATGCGACTGCATGCCATGCCTCTCAAAAACAAGTGCGCAACACCGGCGCGAAAATGAGGCTCTGCCTATGCTTTGGGAAAGCCCCTAAAGAATAAGGTGTCTAAAACAGTGCCTGCCGATATTATTATATCAAAATACCCAAATAAAATGATTCCTCAAGGCTAAATATGTGTTAATAATGAATCGATTTAGCCCAGAAAAAGTCTACAGTCTTAATAAGCCCTTGTGAAGCCCTTATTTACGATCGTAATAAACATGGCTTACCGGATCCCATAGGGAAAATGACAGCTTCCAGCATTACATCGTCTTGTTAGAATGTGTCATACCTCAAGCAGCAAGAGACTGCTCACTGTTCCCCCAACTGAAGTTAATTGCTCTCAACAGTCCTGTGTGGAACAGCCATGGATTTTAGTGACGGTTGCTAAAATCATTTTCCTCATACAAACAGAAATCTTCATCTCTTTTCTGTTTCTGAGTAAATAGTACATACCAGCACTATTTCAAAATAACAAACTCTTGATTGAATAAAAAAAACTACAGTTAAACACTAAAAAACTCTAAGCCATCTCCGTGGAGATGTTGCCTGTACAACGGCAAAGAGAATGACTGGGGTAGGCGGAGCCTAGGAGGGATCATGTGACCAGCTTTGCTGGGCTCTTTGCCATTTCCTGTTGGGGAAGAGAATATCCCACAAGTAAGGATGACGCCGTGGACCGGACACACCTATGTTGGAGAAATAAATATTAATCCTAAAATAGCTATAATATAATTATAATTTATATTGTAGCTATATTAGGGTTTATTTTACAGGTAAGTATTTAGCTTTAAATAGGATTAATTTATTTAATAAGAGTTAATTTATTTCGTTAGATTAAAATTATATTTAAGTTAGGGGGGTGTTAGTGTTAGGGTTAGACTTAGCTTTAGGGGTTAATACATTTATTAGAATAGCGGTGAGCTCCGGTCGTCAGATTAGGGGTTAATAATTGAAGGTAGGTTTCGGCGATGTTAGGGAGGGCAGATTAGGGGTTAATACTATTTATGATAGGGTTAGTGAGGCGGATTCGGGGTTAATAACTTTATTATAGTAGCGCTCAGGTCCGCTCGGCAGATTAGGGGTTAATAAGTGTAGGTAGGTGTCGGCGACGTTGTGGGGGGCAGATTAGGGGTTAATAAATATAACATAGGGGTCGGCGATGTTAGGGCAGCAGATTAGGGGTACATAGGGATAACGTAGGTTGCGGCGGTTTACGGAGCGGAAGATTAGGGGTTAATAATAATATGCAGGGGTCAGCGATAGCGGGAGTGGCAGATTAGGGGTTAATAAGTGTAAGGTTAGGGGTGCTTAGACTCGGGGTACATGTTAGAGTGTTAGGTGCAGACGTAGGAAGTGTTTCCCCATAGGAAACAATGGGGCTGCGTTAGGAGCTGAACGCTGCTTTTTTGCAGGTGTTAGTTTTTTTTTCAGCTCAAACAGTCCCATTGTTTCCTATGGGGGAATCGTGCACGAGCACGTTTTTGATGCCGGCCGCGTCCGTAAGCAACTCTGGTATCGAGAGTTGCATTTGCGGTAAAAATGCCCTACGCTCCTTTTTTGGAGCCTAACGCAGCATTTGTTTTAACTCTCGATACCAGAGTTAAATTTATGGTGCGGCCAGAAAAAAGCCCGCGGAGCGTTAACAGCCCTTTTACCGCCGAACTCTAAATCTAGGCCATAGTGTTCCAATGTGAGCAGTGCAATATATATAGGCTACAACAAATTCTCTCTTTTATTATTCATAATTAAACATTTTATATTACAATAACAGTGTTAGTTCTGGGTTTTGGTTTTGAAAAAGCTGGTGAACACAACACACTGTAAAAAATATCACATCAATCATCATAATGTAACCCTTTAAGGGGTATGGCTCCGCCATCTATCTTGTGTGATAATATTTTATGTAGTTACTGTTGCTGAATCTCTTCCAACGGCTGAAGAAATGGTTTAAAGGGACAGTCAAGTCCAAAAAAACCTTTCATGTTTCAAATAGGGCAAGTCATTTTAACCCCTTGAGTGCTAACAACGGCTCTAAGCCGTTGCAGAGTTTCCCACTCTGGTGCTAACAATGGCTCAGAGCCGTCACTAGCACTCTCCCACCTTGAGGGAGATCTGGGGGCTCCCACCCGCTCCTACCCCGGCGATCATGCCTGTAGAGTGACAGGCATCGCTGGGGCTTCCCGTTTTGCGTGGTGACGTAACGTGCAATGAAGTGATGTCACAGCGCAACTTTATTTATACTTAACAATGTTAAGTATAGGAGAAGGGGGCATGCTGCTTAGAAGCCTGTATCTCAGGCATCTAAACAGCTACAGACCCCCAAGACCCACCATTAGTAAGGTAATCGCCTAACCTTTCCAACAGTGTAAGTCTTGGGGGTCTTCAAAAAAAAAAAAAAAAGTTAAAAAAAAATTGCTCAAAAAATAAAATTTTTAAAAAAAATCTTAGTACACAGGTGGGAAAGTGCTTAGCACTCAAAGGGTTAAACAACTTTCCAATTTACTTTTATCACCAATTTTGCTTTGTTCTCTTGGTATTCTTAGTTGAAAGCTAAACCTAGGAAGGCTCATATGATTTCTAAGCCCTTAAAGTCCGCCTCTTATCACATGTTTCTTTATTTGCTTTTCACAACAGGGGAGAGCTAGTTCATGTAAACCATATAGATAACATTGTGATCACGCCCGTGGATTGTGGCAGACACTGCACTAATTGGCTGAAATGAAAGTCAATAGATAATAAATAAAAGGTTATGTGATCAGGGGGCTGTCAGAAGAGGCTTAGATACAAGTTAATCACAGAGGTAAAAGTATATTAATATAACAGTGTTGGTTATGCAAAACTGGGGAATGGGTTATAAGGGGATTATCTATCTTTTAAAACAACAAAAATTCTGGTGTTGACTGTCCCTTTAACAGTAGTGATCAGCTATTTGCTAGTTTTATACACTCACAGCTCCAGCACAGCAAGTGACAATGAAGCCATTGTTGGCATTATACATAACAATGTACTAACACACACCCTCCTAACACACATCCTGGGAGTGCTTTTTTTTATCTCTCTGTGTTTTCATATTTTTTGCAAAAAGAGGAAGCAGGATGAGACAAAGCAGCAACATTTGTTCACAAGACATTCTCATACACACAGAAAATAATATTATACTTTACCATAATTATGTATAACCATATGAATACATAAGACACCAGGGACAGCACGAGAATAAGAAACGTAACTGAAAGTTATTAGAGGTAAGTTAATAGCTCATAACATTTTGTAGCATTATTCTAAATATGTCTATACAAAAATGAGTTACATATAAATCTTATATCTGATTTCTAAATAAAATGCTCTTAAGTTTCATAAAAGTTTGTCAACTACGTGTTAAATACTGTATATTATTATAGGTCAATATAGCACATTACCATCAAAGTTTTAGGGCCTGATATTGAAAAGATTGTTGTGTCAGCTGAGAAATGTGCACTGCGCTTTGCATATGGTGTGTTATATATATATATATATATATATATATATATACATACATACAGTATCTCACAAAAGTGAGTACACCCCTCACATTTTTGTAAATATTTTATTATATCTTTTCATGTGACAACACTGAAGAAATGACAGTTTGCTACAATGTAAAGTAGTGAGTGTACAGCCTGTATAACAGTGTAAATTTGCTGTCCCCTCAAAATAACTCAACACACAGCCATTAATGTCTAAACCGTTGGCAACAAAAGTGAGTACAACCCTAAGTGGAAATGTCCAAATTGGGCCCAATAAGCCATTTTCCATCCCCGGTGTCATGTGACTCGTTAGTGTTACAAGGTCTCAGGTGTGAATGGGGAGCAGTTGTGTTAAATTTGGTGTTATCGCTCTCACACTCTCCAAACTGGTCACTGGAAGTTCAACATGGCACCTTCATGGCAAAGGACTCTCTGAAGATCTGAAAAAAAGAAATGTTGCTCTACATAAAGAGGACCTAGGCTATAAAAGATTGCCAAGACCCTGAAACTTAGCTGCAGCACGGTGGGCAAGACCATACAGCGGTTTCACAGGACAGGTTCCACTCAGAACAGGCCTCGCCATGGTTGACCAAAGAAGTTGAGTGCACATGCTCAGCGTCATATCCAGAAGTTGTCTTTGGGAAATAGATGTATGAGTGCTGCCAGCATTGCTGCAGAGGTTAAAGGGGTGGGAGGTCAGCCTGTCAGTGCTCAGACCATACGCCGCGCACTGCATCAAATTGGTCTGCATGGCTGTCATCTCAGAAGGAAGCCTCTTCTAAAGATGATGCACAAGGAAACCCGGAAACAGTTTGCTGAAGAAAAGCAGACTAAGGACATGGATTACTGGAACCATGTCCTGTGGTTCGACGAGACCAAGATAAACTTATTTGGTTCAGATGGTGTCAAGTGTGTGTGGCGGCAACCAGATGAGGAGTACAAAGACAAGTGTGTCTTGCCTACAGTCAAGCATGGTGGTGGGAGTGTCATGATCTGAGCTACAGTTCATTGAGGGAACCATGAATGAGAAACATGTACTGTAACATACTGAAGCAGAACATGATCCCCTCCCTTCGGAGACTGGGCCGCAGGGCAGTATTCCAACATGATAACGACCCCAAACACACCTCCAAGACAACTAGACCTAGACCTAAACCCTATTGAGCATCTGTGGGGCATCCTCAAATGGAAGGTGGGGAAGAGCAAGGTCTCTAACATCCACCAGCTCTGTGATGTCATCATGGAGGAGTGGAAGAGGACTCCAGTGGCAACCTGTGAAGCTCTGGTGAACTCCATGCCCAAGAGGGTTAAGGTAGTGCTGGAAAATAATGGTGGCCACAAAAAATATTGACACTTTGGGCCCAATTTGGACATTTCCACTTGCCAACGGTTTAAACATTATTGGCTGTGTGCTGAGTTATTTTTAGGGGAAAGCAAATTTACACTGTTATACAGGCTGTACACTCACTACTTTACATTGTAGCAAAGTGTAATTTCTTCATTGTTGTCACATGAAAAGATATAATAAAATATTTACAAAAATGTGAGGGGTGTAGTCACGTTTGTGAGATACTGCATATATAATATATTGTTAAGAACCTGTCTTTTAAAAAATGTGATTTACATTGTACATTTTAAACCGAAAACTTGCATCCACTGTCTTCTGCAGGATATTAATATCCCACACACAAAATCTTACATATATATATATATATATATAAACACACACATATATATATATATATATATATAAACACACATGTACAATATACCCCCAGCACAAATAGGTTTATTAATCATGCACAAGTTTCACTGTTGCATTGCAACAAAAGAGTTTAATTTAACACATTGGGCCCCATTACCTATGCTAATGCGGGCGACGCCGGTTTTTATGCGGTTTTGGTATCCAATATACAGCGCCGCATAGAAATGCAGCGCGTATATTTCACCCGTCGCCCGCAATTTTTACTCCCATAAGCTAACATGGGACCGCGTTGCAAATCAGTATCCAATATTCAGCGCAAGGAGAAATCTTACTCCATTTTCACCTCGCCACACAAAGGCAGCAGCAGCAGCTGAGTATGGGAGCACCGTAACTCCCGAAACTGCCTGCAAAAGTAAACACCTTATGCATGCGCAATATCTATCTACCTGTCAATCGCCAACCTCCACCGCAATAAATTATAAAGTGTATTAACCCCTATATTCGCCATCAAACCCACACCGCAACTAAAAATAAAGTATTAACCCCTAAATCCGCCAACCCCTAATGGTGGATTAGGGGTTAATAGTTTTATTAGGTAGTTTGCGATGTTGTGGTTGGCGGATTTAGGGGTTAATACTTTAATAGGTTTATTGTGGTGTGGGTTTGATGGCGGATATAGGGGTTAATAGTTTAATTATTACTTGCGGTGTGGGTTTGAAGGTCGATTTAGGGGTTAATACTTTAGTTATTACTTGCGGTGTGGGTTTGATGGCGGATATAGAGGTTAATAGTTTAATTATTACTTGCGGTGTGGGTTTGATGGCGGATTTAGGGGTTAATAGTTTAATTAGGCATATTGCGTTGTGGGGGGGGGTTGTCGGTTTAGGGGTTAATACTTTTATTAGTTCCGATGTGGGTTTGATGGCGGATATAGGGGTTTTACGTGTCAGGCTTGTTTTTGGGAGGCGTGTTAGACTGTTACAGGATATTTGATATTTTTTTTATTTTTCTTAGGCGCCGGCAGTTTCTAAAATGCCTTAAGTTACTAGCGACTCCAGAAATTTGCATTTACGCACATTTCTGGACATTGCTAGTTTATCCGACTTACGGCACTTTATGAAATGCCGGCGCCCTATATGTAATAGCCCAATGTGCAAGGTGAAATTACGGGTGGTGCATGTTTCAGCGCTTGTGCCGAAGCCTGCAACATATATGTAATCTCGCCCCTGGTCGTTCCACGCCGTTTACTGGCATAATTTCTATTAAACCGTCGCAACACATAACGATGCTGCTTTGAACATTCCGCCACTGACAGACAAGCCTGGCATTCCTCAGTGAAGTGCACCTTGCGATTCTACCTTCACATTTAACCTGCAATTTCCATTGCAGCAACATTGCGCTATTGTGATGATGCTTTATTGAGAAGATGACCTGGGTCTGAAGTGAGATTATGGTTAGACTTTGGCAGCTGTTTCTTACCTGCATTTATTGGTACATTTGTTTCATGTATAGTTGTGGGAAATCACTTGAACAACGTAAAGCATCTGTCTGATTGAATGTCATATGATCAGCTTTGTTACTTTTTAGCTTTTGGGTATCAGACATAGGTTCTTCTGTATCATTATAGAGTGATCAGAAGGTTTAAGTGTTAGCTTTTACATTGGTGGCTAAGGATATCCCGTAGTCTCTAAAGAAGTGAAGGTGCTTATTATAGCTGCCTAACTTTTAATTGGATAAGCCTTTCTAATTCTACTGTCTGGGACACTAGATGAGTATTTCCACATATGGTTTTTTTTTTGCATCCTTTCCCTCCAGCAATGTGCTTAGGGTCCTGTCTTTATAGATCACCACTCTCAATTGCTTTCATCAATCTGCTGGGAACAGCTTTACTTTTGTCCCGGCTGATCCTCTCAACCAGAGGAATGCTCAGCAATCATATCCCAGCCTCCCTGCTCTCTGACACCCAGATCATCATTGTTCTGTCAATCCCCCAAAACAAAGCACACAAATCCCATAAATCCGTGTGATATCATCTATACAGGTAGACAAGCTAAACTTTTCATTAGTTTTCTTTTTCTTTATTACTGTTAAACATTGATTTGCTGACCTCTTATCAACCCCATTCTCCTCTGGATAAAAATAATCACAGCTACGTGCTACGTACCCCTTTATTCCTTTATCACTTTTATTGTTGCAGCACAGGAAATCTAGTGTTTTTTTTAGAATAATTAAATAGCACCCCCTAGACCCACCACTTGTTATTCAATAATGATACTGAAAAGATGAGTTATATATATATATATATACACACACACATACATATATATATACACACCCACACATATATATATATATATATATATATATATACACACACACACACATATATATTATATATATATATATATTATAATATATATATATATATATATAAATTCCAGTTGAAGAGCACTCACTTTCCCAAGGATAAATGAACCAGGATGCAAAAACAATAAGTATCAATCCTGAAGAAAAAAATCATATACTAGTAATACTAGTTTTTATTCCCATTTTTCTTGTTAAAACACACGTTGGAATAGTTTAAATAAATATTTCTTTAAAATAAAATCCACCTAACAGAAGCAGCATTTATTTTTTCCAACTATAAAATCCATTGCCATCACATTTACCGCAACAAGCTATTCCTTGAAAGATGTACCCGGTGTGATACAAAAAAAAAAAAACATTTTTAGTTCCCATATCCCTTTGTGTCACAAACCAACAGCTGATGCTGTGGATACATTATTATTTGTTACAAAATGAAGCATGAAAAGATTAGGTTATTTTATGCTAGCTTAAAATAATGATCTAAGCCAGGGGTCATCAATTGTGGCCCTCCAGAGGTTTTGGAAATTACATTCCCATGATACTCAGCCAGCATTTCAGCTGACTGAGTATTATGGGAAATGTAGTTCCAAAACCTCTGGAGGGCCACAATAGATGACCCCTGATCTAAGCTGTTGTTTTTCTGTTTTTGGAAAAGGTCCCTCCATAGCAGAGACCCTGGAGGACCAGAGCAGCAGTGGAGACCAGCAGGAATTTACTTGATAGGTAACTACATATATATGAGCATAATTACTATGGGTGAGGTAGCTGCCAGGCCTCTGGCTAAAGGAAGGTCCAGGGTACCTTAAGACAATGAGGCCCATTTATCAAGCTCCGTATGGAGCTTGTGGGCCCGTTTTTCTGGCCAGTCTTCAGACTCGCAAGAAACAGCAGTTATGAAGCAGCGGTCTAAAGACTGCTGCTCCCTAACCTTGTCCGCCTCCTCTGAGCAGGCGGACAGGAATCGCCAAAATTCAACCCGATCGAGTATGATCTGGTTGATTGACACCTCCCTGCTGGCGGACGATTGGCCGCGAGTCTGCAGGGGGCGGCGTTGCATCAGCAGCTCTTGTGAGCTGCTGGTGCAATGCTGAATACGGAGAGCGTATTGCTCTCCGCATTTAACGAGGTCTTGCGGACCTGATCCGCACTGTCGGATCAGGTCCGCAAGACCTTTGATACATAGGCCTCAATGGCTGAACTTGTGTGATCCTGATAAAGGCCACAGCAATGCTGTAAATGCTCCTTTAGGTTTTGTTTATCATCTGTGGGAGAACTCATGTCTCAAAGTTATATTTGTTTTTTAACAGTATTCTTATGAAACTTGTAAAGTGAACCCAACAAATGCACTCAAGGGGTTCATCACAAATAGAGTATACTGAACACAGTATTTAAACGGACAACACGAAGCACCATATAGGAGTTCTTCAAAGTCAATCCAAAAAAACAAAATAATTCAAAACCATAACCTTTCAAAACTTTAAAAAAAAAAGTTATATATTGTTTTCATGTAAATACATTTCCACATTTATTATATTTTGTTTAATAATTATTAATTTTTCAGCAAAACAAGATCATACCAATCAAAAATAAGCAACCAATGTAGGGCTGTTTTTTTTTTTTTTGCCATTCACTAACAATCTGTCATTCATGTTAAATTGTTAGGTGTACTTGTCACTATGGTCGTTAACTACTCTGTGTATTTAGTTTCATTTAATGTTACTACCATTCTCATCCAGTTAGTTATTGGATTTTGAGTGACTTTGCCTTTGATCTTGTTTACAATCAGGGTAAAGGATTCACCAGATGAAGTCACTGGCCGTTTATGAGTCCTGGCATGGAAAAAAAGCAAGCGCTAAGTATCAGGTTCCATAAGCACATTTACAAGAGCTGCTAAGTATCACAACCTGTTGATGTAATTATTGTGATTGAGTGCGTGGAGCTAAGAGACATTTTTATTGGCTGATAGCAATTTTAATTGTTAAAGCCACAAATAATACATTTTACTACTTATTATATGCATAATTATAACGAACTGGTCTCATCTAATCCACATCATTAAAGGGACATACAATTACAAGCAATAATGCTCTAATGTGTTAAAACACTTTTTATTGTATTGCTTGCATATAACTATGAAATGAATCCCTGCAAGGACATTAAACACATAATCAAAGTCAGCTCCAGAGCAGCAAATGCACTGCTTGGTGATCTAATGACAAGCGACATATGTGTTTAGCCACCAATCATCAGCTAGCTCCCAATAGTGTATTGTTGCTCAATTAGCCTACCTAGGTATGCCTTTAAACAAAGGATACCAAGAGAATAAAGGAAAGTTTATAACAAAATTAAAATGAAAAATTGCATGCTCTATCTTCCTGAAATGTAGCAGAAAAACAGGAAAATGTGTCAAACAGTCAAAGTGTTTATTGTTACTTTAAGATTTGATGACAAAAAACATTGTTTCTATTGGCTACAATAATTTAGTGTTACAATAAGTGTTGCTGTCAGTTTTGATATGCCACGATAAGTTACAGTAAAAACAGACAAAAAAATGAAATCATAATTAAAAGATCACCACAAAAATGCTTTTAAGGTTATCATTATTTAGCAGAGGGGGTGTCAACCCCTCTCATGCACTTCTTGAACTCTGCACAACAGGAAAAATATTCAAATACATCCTTAAAATGTTTCCGTGCACATACTGCAATTCTGAAAGTTATTTCTTTTCAGTACTTTATAAAATCAAATTAAAAATAACATTACTCACACACTCATGTATGCTCTGCAACCGGTAATTCACTTACAAACATTTCATCATTTCTATGTCTTGGCAGGCTTCAGATTTGTCATATTTGTAGTATTTCATCATTGGTGAGGAACAGCAAGGAAATAAAAGACTATTTAAATAGAATAATATGCACTAAGTGTAGACTATGGGGCCGATTTAACAATCTCCGTATGGAGCTTGATGCCCCTGTTTCCGCGCGAGCCTTTAGGCTCGCCGGAAACAGAAGTTATGAGGCAGTGGTCTAAAGACCACTGCTCCATAACTTGTCCAACTGCTCTGAGGCCGCGGACAGAAATTAACCCGATTACGATCGGGCTGATTGACACCCCCTGCTAGCGGGCCAATTGGCAGCGAATCTGCTGGTGCAATGATAAATGCCCACAGCGTATGCTGTCGGCATTTATCGATGTGCAGCGGACATAATACACTACATCTTATCATGTCCGCTTGCACTATGATAAATCTACCCCTATGAGCGTAAAAAGTATTAGATTTAGAAAAACAAATTTTAACCAATATTACTAGGTTAAAAGAATGTCATTTTAAACAAGTTATACAAACAAATCTAAAGGTACGTTTTAATTTCTCAGTCTTCATTTCTCAGATAACTTTCTTCAAACTCCTGCCAGAGACATGACAGTCGATAATAAACTTTCAAGGTTGAGACAGAATATGCAATTTGAATAGACTTTTTAATTTACTTCCATTATCAAATGATTTGTCCTCTTGCTATCCTTGGTTGAAAACATATCTAGGTAGGTTCAGGAGCAGCAATAAATTACTGAGGGCTAGCTGGTGATTGGTGGCTACACCCATACACCTATTTAATTGGCTCACTAGAAGTGGTTAGATAGGTCTGGAGCTGACTTTTGACTTTTCATGATTTAAACATACAGCGCTAACACATTAACTGTATGTCTCTATAGCTGAGACACATTCACTCAGGGAAAGATACCCTCAAATCATGGACTATTAGAGATCCTTGAAGACAAATTTGAAAACTGCAGCTGTATAAATTTCAGTTATGTCATTGTACATCAACCAGGATGTTTACACTAGAGACACAAACTTACAATAGTAGTGTGACGTCATTAAAGGGACACAGCAATTCAATAATAAATCCTATTATTTGTTAAACCATGTTATTATGAACTATTTTTTTTAACTGTGTTAAACACTTGCAAAGGGGATTGAACAAGCAGCTAGAGTCAATTGCCAGTTCAAAGCTGGAAATGGCCAGTAATCCAAACAATATATGCATATAACTGCCAATCACCAGCTGAGCTATTCTCAGGGAAGGCAGTGCCCCTGTGCATGACATTATCTATAATTATGTTAAACTACCTTGTGGTGGTCTAACATATATTTATCAAGAAGCATTCATGCAATAACATACTGTCAGGAATGTGCCTTTAGTATTGGCAGCTCAAAATATATCCTTCCATCCAGTATTGCCTTTTTATATTTTTTTCAGATATTATAATCCTGACTGGCTTCTTTTAGAGCTTATGAATAGCAGACAAAATGTGCTGCAGGTTCAAATAATATATTAATGGAATAAAAGATTACGTTCAAATACGTGTGTCTGTTTTGTAGTAAACATTTTATACTGATCTTGATCAAGTACTACATTAAGGAGCCTTTAAAGCTTGGGTTCTCACATGAAATTTTGCAATAATATGTCATATGTCACTATGGCTACAATGGCGCAACCAAAGGATTGTGCAGCCACAAAAGTGTGGCAAGATCTCAAAAACCTGAGAACAATCATCTGGCATTAATATAAATCACATAGATTATTATGGTATAATTATTATGTTTGAAAGTAGAATTGTTATATATGTCTTGGCCAAAAAGACTGCAATACTAAAACATATTGATGTATTTTATGTTATACACTTGTGCCAAGGTCTATGAGAGGTATGTTATACACTAAATATAAGCAATGTCTATCTGCTAATGACTAAGGGGTAGATTTATTAAGCAGTGGATGCTGAATTCTACCCCCATTATTTCAGGACCGCCTTAAACGGAAGTTAAGAAGCAGCGGTCGTAAACTGAAACCATCCATATGATTGACAACCCCTGCTAGCGGCCGATTGGCCGCGAGTGAGCAGGGGCGGCATTGCACAAGCATTTCACAAGAAATGCTTGTGCAATGTTAAGTGCCTACAGCGTATGCTGTCGGCATATAGCGATGTTGAGCGGACATGATTCACTATAGTGAATCATGTCCGCTTGACATTTGCTAAATGTACCCCTAAAGTCTGGGCTAGATTACAAGTGGAGCGCTAAATTATTGCACTCCCGCAAATGGGCAAATTTGCCTGTTTGCGGGAGCGCATTAATTATCCAGCCATTACAAGTGACTGGTTATTGGTACTGCAAACTTTGAAAATCAACCAGAGATTAGGGGGCCGATTTATTAAGCTCCGTATGGAGCCTATGGAGCTTGATGCCCCTTGTTTGGCTCGCCGGAAACAGAAGTTATGAAGCAGTGGTCTAAAGACCGCTGCTCCATAACTTGTCCGCCTGCTCTGAGGCTGCGGACATAAATAAACCCTATTGAATACGATCGGGTTGATTGACACCCCCTGCTAGCAGCCGATTGGCCGCGAATCTGCAGGGGGCGGCATTGCACCAGCAGTTCACAAGAACTGATGGTGCAATGATAAATGCCGACAGCATATGCGGCGGACATGATGCACTACATCGTATCATGTCCGTTCGCACATTATTAAATATACCTCCATATCTCTGGTTAATTTTTTTTTGGGACTTTAATATACACACATATTAACACATAGATATATATGTATATATTAATTTACATTTAAAAATGCTGCCCATAGCTGCTCTACTTACCCCCTGTGCTATGCAAAGTTCTGATGCCGTTTGTGACGGCATCAGAATGAGGCTCCCCTAGGAGTCTATAGAAGTGCACTCTCCTGAGGGCAATGCTTCCTAGCAAATGCAATTAACTTGTATTACCAGCGCACATTATCGTGTGGAACGCTAATATCGTTTGCATGCAAGCGATGTTTAGCGCTCCACTTGTAATCTGGCCCTCTGTGTTTACACAAACAAGCCTAGAGATATGTCTTTTCCAGAAATCCCGGATTTCCTTGTGCTAAGTTCTCTGTTTGTAAATATTGACAGTTTTCTTTTCTTTGTTAAGAATAAAAACTAGAATAGATTGGTCAGGTACTTCTTGTGATAGTTGTATATATTTATACCATTGCCTGCCAGAGAGTTTTGGCTGCAAAAAGTGTTAAAGGCAGCCTATATATATATATATTTCTTTCGGTAATCATCATTTAGTAAGCTGTATTAGAACAGGTGTACAAAAAAGGGAGATTGTTGCCTACCAGTAAGGTTCATTAGTAGCGACGAGCCTTACTGCCAGTATTATCAATAAGGCTAAAGATAAAAAAACAATGTACATGTAACCTGCACAATTATAATCATAATCACAATAACAAATTACAGGGAAAAAACTAAATTTACATTTTCCTCCTAGTGGCGGGAAATATATCCCATATGCTATAGAGGACTGTGGACCATCATCATTTTACGAAAGAAAACAATTATTCTGCACGAGTCTCAGTTCAGCGCAAGAATGTTAGGACATTCTGTGTGCAAATGTAATCTCAATAGTAGATCACTTTGACAACCCCCTTCCTAAACAAAAAAAAAGTATGAACATCCCTATATAAGAACACTCCCCCCAAAAAAAATCACAATGGGTGATGTTTTAGTTTAACTTTTTAAACATCTTCCTCGTTTCTACGAAAACCTTGTGTGTGTCCAAGATTGGAATCTCATCTATGGGATCAATTTATCAAAGCGTCAATCTCAGTGAATTCGCCGGCGTCAATACGCTCACCAGACAAATGCGAAGAGCATTTGACTGTTGTTAACTAACAATCATCGATGTCGCAGTTATTCAGGTTTTTACAAAATTTATTTATACCATTTCATTACAGTCCATGAACAAGCACATTTCTCAAAAGCTAATCTTTTATTTTTCAACTGTTATTGTCCAAGAAATAGCTACATTTATACATCAACAAACAATATCTCATAGAAAGTTATTGTTATATTGATTTGTTATACAAAAAAAATGGTTATATGATACTTTCAAATAAATTAATGTATATTTGTATTTCTAGAATATATATATATATGTGTGTGTGTGTGTGTGTGTGTGTGTTATGTCAGAAATCTTTTGCAAACTTATTTACATGTCCCTAAATTCCTTTTTTTGTTCTAAACACTGTTGTCTTTCATATCTCTGTGTTTATTCATACCACTATATGTATAGAGTGTAAATTTATTATTATTCTGAGCAGGAATAATTGCAAATATAACATGTAAACAGAGTATCATATGTATTTATTTGCAATCAATGGATATTTTAAGAGTGGGGCCAGTTTTCTCTCTGTACCTGTGTAACCCCTCCTGATTGCAATCTAGTTTTAAAAACCACCCCTTCACAGGTGTCATAAAATGGGCTGGCATATAAGATGACATTTCTTACTGAAAAAGAAATTCAAAAGAAGGAAAAAAATACCCTGAAAATAGCATGACAGTAAAGAGGTGATTTTAATTTCTGCTGTATCTGATTCATGACAGTTTAATGTTAGGTGGGCTATCCCTTTGAGCTATCGCCTTAAGATTATATTGAATCAAACATCAATTTGAATTAAAATATTACACTATGTGTCCTAATGTCAGCATTAATGTTTATCTTTAATTCTAAATTCACATATATATACTTTCAAAGTATAATACACAATGTAACAAATGGCACTTACAAGTTCTGATGAGTGATCAATGACACAAGTATTGAGCATTTTGATTCGTTAGTGACAGTTCAAAATGCATATTTGAATCAGATTGGCTGATGTCATAAATCATGTGATTATGCATATTCCAATTAAAAGTGGTTAAATAATTCACTAGTGTTAGTGTGTGGGTTGTTTAGGAGTTTGCGTCATAATTGGTGCGAAAAGTGTTGCGTCAAAATTGGTGCGAAGTGGAGAGTGGGACTTGTATTACATGGCTTAAACATGGTGCACATAGCTTTTTCCCAAAAAATAAAAAGGAAGTTAGCTATATTATGTTGTGTATTTATTTCATTTTTATCTCTATATCTAGTAGTGCGACAAGTTTGGGGCAAAACTTTTCAACAAATTTGTAGAAATAATATTGTTCCCTTGCTTTGTAATGAGAAACAAATTTGTAACATAATCCATAAGTAGTAATGTATTTTTAATGTTTATCCCTATATCTACTAGTGCACCAAAAGTGGAGCAATAATATTGTTTGATTTAGAAATGGTATACAATTTTAAAAGAGTTTCTAATTTACTTTTATTATGTAATATACTTCATTCTCTTGCAGCATTGAACATAAGCTTTCTGTGTTTTCAGACTCCCATTGAGTTCTATGGCATCCACAACCTCAAGGGTGGTGGATTGACAACTAGGTACGCAGCGTTGGAATACATGCAAGCGTACCTGTTAAATGTTTGATACATTGGGAAAAGTGTCAAATAGAGTCGAATGTGAATTCGAAACATCTGTAATGAAGCATCGATCTGCGTCGGATTGAGATCGCGGGATCGTATTTTACATCACAAATTTCAACATTTGCCGTTCTTGACGCTTTGATAACTACGGCGGATCAATCTCGCAACAAACACGACGCGGAATTCAAGCGTATTATCAGCTGACGCTTTGATAAATTGACCCCATAGAATGTTTGTTTTTTTCCATTCAACAAGCTTTATTGTTACTTGGCAACCAACTTATAAAATGTACACATGGTTACTTTATAAGCAATTCAATATATGAGAGTAAGTTCTCAAAATGTATTTTCCCACAGTTCAGCATATTTATGTTACCAATCTGACAATGAATGTGCAAGAATATTTTTTATATTTTAACTCTTGGAAAGTCAGATATCATTGTTACAATCGAGTTCAAAATGAGAAGCAATGGCCTTATCTGACCTTTATAAAGATAACTGGTTTTCCATTTGTTGTTTTCATCTTACTTGTTGAAACTTATGTGCTGGTCATATATCCTAGGAAAACATTTGCATCACACGTGTAATTACCATGGATGCAGAGAAGAAGTTTTATTATTAGGCCTACTCAAGCGAGCACCAACTTGTCATGTATCTTTTTGCTTCCCTGTCACTGACACAGCGACCAATTTAAGACTTTATGTAACAGAACATTTCACATGTGATCAAGTGGGGACTCTTGAACAGCTGTCGGAGATTTAAAAGAAGAGAATTAAAAGATGAGAGAGCAGTTGGTGGCTAAATGAGTTTTGGTAAGGGAGGAAAATGAGAGAAATTGAAGGAAGGACAGAGATGAGGAAGATAATTAGTTTAGAAGAGATTATGGTGGAAAATAGAGGTATTATAAAATAAACTGACCCATCTATAAATGTATGCAAAAACCTCTATCTATCCCTCTCTGTCTGTCTGTCTGTCTGTCTTTCTATCTACACAGACAAAATTCAACTAAATTCTATGTTGGCTTACCTAGAATGATACTTTGAGCATTGATTGATTCTATCCCTGGGTGCATATAAATATATAATGGAAGATATTCTGATGATGGAGTTTCCTTTCTGTTGCCTGTTATTGCCTTAAAATATGTGGTAACATCTGTATGGGTGACTGAGGCACTACTGAAATTACAGCACACTAACAATGGGAGGTTTGAATGCAGGAATTTAACATGAAACACAGTTGTCTGTGGTTTGTCACTGTGTGCAGCAGATATTTTACAGTGAAAATCATCATGGTAAACAGTGTGTGCCAACCAGATGATCTTGGCTTTCTTTCTCTACTATTTTGATGTCTGCTGCATTGACTGGATTGACTATGCTCTGATATCACTATCAGGGAAGGTATAATACCGTATGCAACACAACTATATATATAGTAAAAATATTAGTTGAAGCTCCTGTCACTTGCATTTTTTTATTATACAAAGGCACATTTTATTTAAATTTTTATTAATAATTTGCTTTTCCATAACAACTACGATTGTAAATACAATAGTTATTAAGATATTTGACACGTCTGTAGCTGTAATTTGGTATATTTTTTTGTCTCAGACTGGAAGGATTCCATCTGCATCTTGGGTATAGAAAAGCTGCTGCACACAATTATTGGCCCAGTATTGTCTAGCATGCCGTTATAGTAAACAGACATATTAAGAAGCAGATGGAGTTGTCTATGATGAGAATTAAATAATAGACTCTCAGTATCCAGTTAATACAACATAACTAAAAAACATAATTTATGCTTACCTGATAAATTCCTTTCTTCTGTAGTGTGATCAGTCCACGGGTCATCATTACTTCTGGGATATTAACTCCTCCCCAACAGGAAGTGCAAGAGGATTCACCCAGCAGAGCTGCATATAGCTCCTCCCCTCTACGTCACTCCCAGTCATTCGACCAAGGACCAACGAGAAAGGAAAAGCCAAGGGTGAAGTGGTGACTGGAGTATAAATTAAAAAATATTACCTGCCTTAAAACAGGGCGGGCCGTGGACTGATCACACTACAGAAGAAAGGAATTTATCAGGTAAGCATAAATTATGTTTTCTTCTGTTAAGTGTGATCAGTCCACGGGTCATCATTACTTCTGGGATACCTATACCAAAGCAAAAGTACACGGATGACGGGAGGGATAGGCAGGCTCTTTATACAGAAGGAACCACTGCCTGAAGAACCTTTCTCCCAAAAATAGCCTCCGATGAAGCAAAAGTGTCAAATTTGTAAAATTTGGAAAAAGTATGAAGCGAAGACCAAGTTGCAGCCTTGCAAATCTGTTCAACAGAGGCCTCATTCTTAAAGGCCCAAGTAGAAGCCACAGCTCTAGTGGAATGAGCTGTAATCCTTTCAGGAGGCTGCTGTCCAGCAGTCTCATAAGCTAAACGAATTATGCTACGAAGCCAAAAAGAAAGAGAGGTAGCAGAAGCTTTTTGACCTCTCCTCTGCCCAGAGTAAACGACAAACAGAGAAGACGTTTGTCGAAATTCCTTAGTTGCCTGTAAGTAAAATTTTAGAGCACGGACTACATCCAGGTTGTGCAGTAGACGTTCCTTCTTCGAAGAAGGATTTGGGCATAAAGAAGGAACAACAATCTCTTGATTGATATTCCTGTTAGTAACTACCTTAGGTAAGAACCCAGGTTTAGTACGCAGAACTACCTTATCCGAATGAAAAATCAAATAAGGAGAATCACAATGTAAGGCTGATAACTCAGAGACTCTTCGAGCCGAGGAAATAGCCATTAAAAATAGAACTTTCCAAGATAACAACTTTATATCAATGGAATGAAGGGGTTCAAATGGAACGCCCTGTAAAACATTAAGAACAAGGTTTCAACTCCATGGTGGAGCAACCGTTTTAAACACAGGCTTAATCCTGGCCAAAGCCTGACAAAAAGCCTGGACGTCAGGAATTTCTGACAGACGTTTGTGTAACAGAATGGACAGAGCTGAGATCTGTCCCTTTAATGAACTAGCGGATAAACCCTTTTCTAAACCTTCTTGTAGAAAAGACAATATCCTAGGAATCCTAACCTTACTCCAAGAGTAACCTTTGGATTCACACCAATATAGGTATTTACGCCATATCTTATGGTAAATCTTTCTGGTAACAGGTTTCCTAGCCTGTATTAAGGTATCAATAACTGACTCAGAAAACCCACGTCTTGATAAAATCAAGCGTTCAATTTCCAAGCAGTCAGCTTCAGAGAAGTTAGACTTTGATGTTTGAAGGGACCCTGAATCAGAAGGTCCTGTTTCAGAGGTAGAGACCAAGGTGGACAGGATGACATGTCCACCAGATCTGCATACCAAGTCCTGCGTGGCCACGCAGGTGCTATTAGAATCACTGATGCTCTCTCTTGTTTGATTCTGGCAATCAATCGAGGAAGCATCGGGAAGGGTGGAAACACGTAAGCCATCCTGAAGTCCCAAGGTGCTGTCAGGGCATCTATCAGGACTGCTTCTGGATCCCTGGATCTGGACCCGTAACGAGGAAGCTTGGCGTTCTGTCGAGACGCCATGAGATCTATCTCCGGTTTGCCCCAACGTCGAAGTATTTGGGCAAAGACCTCCGGATGAAGTTCCCACTCCCCTGGATGAAAAGTCTGACGACTTAAGAAATCCGCCTCCCAGTTCTCCACTCCCGGGATGTGGATTGCTGACAGGTGGCAAGAGTGAGACTCTGCCCAGCGAATTATCTTTGATACTTCCATCATAGCTAGGGAGCTTCGTGTCCCTCCCTGATGGTTGATGTAAGCTACAGTCGTGATGTTGTCCGACTGAAACCTGATGAAACCCCGCGTTGTCAACTGGGGCCAAGCCAGGAGGGCATTGAGAACTGCTCTCAATTCCAGAATGTTTATTGGCAGGAGACTCTCCTCCTGACTCCATTGTCCCTGAGCTTTCAGAGAATTCCAGACGGCACCCCAACCTAGAAGGCTGGCGTCTGTTGTTACAATTGTCCAGTCTGGTCTGCTGAATGGCATCCCCCTGGACAGATGTGGCCGAGAAAGCCACCAAAGAAGAGAATTTCTGGTCTCTTGATCCAGATTCAGAGAAGGGGATAAGTCTGAGTAATCCCCATTCCACTGACTTAGCATGCACAGTTGCAGTGGTCTGAGGTGTAGGCGAGCAAAGGGTACTATGTCCATTGCCGCTACCATTAAGCCAATTACCTCCATGCATTGAGCCACTGACGGGTGTTGAATGGAATGAAGGGTGCGGCAAGCACTTTGAAGTCTTGTTAACCTGTCCTCTGTCAGGTAAATCTTCATTTTTACAGAATCTATAAGAGTCCCCAGGAAGGGAACTCTTGTGAGTGGAACGAGTGAACTTTTCTTTTCGTTCACCTTCCATCCATGTGACCTTAGAAATGCCAGTACTAACTCTGTATGAGATTTGGCAGTTTGAAAGCTTGAAGCTTGTATCAGTATGTCGTCTAGGTACGGAGCTACTGAAATTCCTCGCGGTCTTAGTACCGCCAGAAGAGTGCCCAGAACCTTTGTGAAGATTCTTGGAGCCGTAGCCAATCCGAATGGAAGAGCTACAAATTGGTAATGCCTGTCTAGAAAGGCAAACCTTAGATACCGGTAATGATTTCTGAAAGCAGGAAACAAATTACAGAATAAAAGTTTTTATTTCAGTCAAACTATAATTCTCACAGCTCTGCTGAGAGAAATTACCTCCCTCAAAATAAGTTTGAAGACCCCTGAGTTCTGTAGAGATGAACCGGATCATGCAGGAAATACAATGAGCTGCTGACTGAAATAACTGATGCATAGAAAAGGCGCCAAAACCGCCCCTCCCCCTCACACACAGCAGTGAGGGAGAACAGACACAGATATCATCCTCTGAATCAGACATGTTTAACACACTAGCAAATAAACTTGCAACTTGGAAATACAATTCAATTAAAAACGTACTGTGCCTTTAAGAAGCACAGAAAATCTATGACAGTTGAAAATTAATAAATTGAAACAGTTATAGCCTCAATCCTTGTAAACAACACAACTTTAGCAAAGGTTTAATCCCATTTTATCCCGGATCGGGGGCCCTCAATTCATGACGTTTTAGGGGCAGCAGTAGGTTTCCTGGTCTGCTTGCCCTTGTTCCAGGACTGGTTAGGTTTCCAGCCTTGTCTGTAGCGAGCAACAGCTCCTTCCTGTTTTGGTGCTGCTTGCCCTTGTTCCATGCTCCTGCTTTGAAATTACGAAAGGAACGAAAATTAGACTGTCTAGTCTTAGTTTTGGCTTTGTCCTGAGGCAGGGCATGGCCTTTACCTCCTGTAATGTCAGCGATAATCTCTTTCAACCCGGGCCCGAATAAGGTCTGCCCTTTGAAAGGTATATTAAGCAATTTAGACTTAGAAGTAACATCAGCTGACCAGGATTTTAGCCACAGCGCCCTGCGTGCCTGAATGGCGAATCCTGAATTCTTCGCCGTAAGTTTAGTTAGATGTACTACGGCCTCCGAAATGAATGAATTAGCTAGTTTAAGGACTCTAAGCCTGTCCGTAATGTCGTCCAGAGTAGCTGAACTAATGTTCTCTTCCAGAGACTCAATCCAGAACGCCGCTGCAGCCGTGATCGGCGCAATGCATGCAAGGGGTTGCAATATAAAACCTTGTTGAACAAACATTTTCTTAAGGTAACCCTCTAATTTTTTATCCATTGGATCTGAAAAGGCACAGCTATCCTCCACCGGGATAGTGGTACGCTTAGCTAAAGTAGAAACTGCTCCCTCTACCTTAGGGACCGTTTGCCATAAGTCCCGTGTGGTGGCGTCTATTGGAAACATTTTTCTAAATATCGGAGGGGGTGAGAACGGCACACCGGGTCTATCCCACTCCTTAGAAACAATTTCAGTAATTCTCTTAGGTATAGGAAAAACCTCAGTACTCGTCGGTACCCGCAAAATATTTATCCAACCTACACATTTTCTCTGGTATTGCAACTGTGTTACAATCATTCAGAGCCGCTAACACCTCCCCTAGTAATACACGGAGGTTTTCCAGTTTAAATTTAAAATTTGAAATATCTGAATCCAGTCTGTTTGGATCAGAACCGTCACCCACAGAATGAAGTTCTCCGTCCTCATGTTCTGCAACCTGTGACGCAGTATCTGACATGGCCCTAATATTATCAGCGCACTCTGTTCTCACCCCAGAGTGATCACGCTTACCCCTTAGTTCTGGTAATTTAGCCAAAACTTCAGTCATAACAGAAGCCATATCCTGTAATGTGATTTGTAATGGCCGGCCAGATGTACTCGGCGCTACAATATCACGCACCTCCCGAGCGGGAGATGCAGGTACTGGCACGTGAGGCGAGTTAGTCGGCATAACTCTCCCCTCGTTGTTTGGTGAAATTTGTTCAATTTGTACAGATTGACTTTTATTTAAAATAGCATCAATACAGTTAGTACATAAATTTCTATTGGGCTCCACTTTGGCATTGCAACAAATGATACATGACATTATATCGGTATGGCAGGATTTTCTCATCAATTCCATTGTCAGAAAATAAAAGCTGCTACATACCTCTATGCAGATTCATCTGCCCGCTGTCCCCTGATCTGAAGATTACCTCTCCTCAGATGGCCGAGAAACAGCAATATGATCTCAACTACTCCGGCTAAAATCATAGCAAAAACTCTGGTAGATTCTTCTTCAAACTCTGCCAGAGAGGTAATAACACACTCCGGTGCTATTTTAAAATAACAAACTTTTGATTGAAGATATAAAACTAAGTATAATCACCATAGCCCTCTCACACCTCCTATCTAGTCGTTGGGTGCAAGAGAATGACTGGGAGTGACGTAGAGGGGAGGAGCTATATGCAGCTCTGCTGGGTGAATCCTCTTGCACTTCCTGTTGGGGAGGAGTTAATATCCCAGAAGTAATGATGACCCGTGGACTGATCACACTTAACAGAAGAAACAGAACACATAAGATGAACTATAATAATAAAAAAATCATAGTGTATAAATATTGCCACATAGCCCCCAATATTTAATTGTCCCAAAGCAAGACATACTGGGGGTGACTTGGTTGTAGGAGTATAGTCCGGACATTCAGGAAAACAAAGGCTACAATATGTTATTTTACATGATTAATAACTTTTCAGATTTTCCCCGGACAGTCTCGGTTTTGGGTCGGCTATCCCATGGAACCATTTTCCTAGGATTCTGTCCCACATGGTAAACATCTGTGGGAATGATACATATGTATATATCTGCTTGCATATTGTGGCATTTGATTCTTCTGCCCTCTGTATTAGAACAGCAGAGTAATAAAACATACATCTGGTGTGATCAAAGAGAATTTATAAATATACTGTAGTGCATTTGAAAGATTAGGTCAATATAATGTAAGACAGTATTTCATATTAAATTTTGTGTATATAGTGTATAATTTACATGGGGTTTTAAGGGGTAGAACTATGGAAACCATTGTTAGGCACGGTCAGTATCTCCTTAAAGGGACATAAAAAGTTGGGATAGAGACAACATATAATAATATGTACTTTAATTACTTCACCTGCAAATGTATACTGCAGTGCCTCGCCATTAACCTTTTCTTTTTAGTTTCTGAATTGTAAAACTCTAACTCCTCCCACACATTTCCTTCTATGGTTGTATTTATATCTATTGTTGTTTTGGTAGAATGCAAAAGTGAAAAGGGATTATTTGCTGGAGCATGCCTAGAAGCTGTGAACTCATTTGAAATACAATGCCTGTGTCCAGGCAGCTTAGCTATGTAATCAATTATGCTTATTTTTGAAAATTATTTTAAAATACTTGCCAGCATTTTTTTTAAAAAATGTATGCAAACTATTTTTAATTAATTAGCCCTTTTAGGATATGCACAGATCTCAACCTGTTTTATGTCCCTTTAACTTGCTCACTTAACTGCACTAGAAATAGGTTTCAGATGTTGGCATCTATGGATTTAATATTATAATGTTTGAGGTGCACAATAAATTGTAAAGGACATTTTTATGTAAATATTTGAGACTACATCTGATTAAAGGGACATGCAACCCAAAATGTTTCTTTCATGATAGAGCATACAATATTAAACAACATTCCAATTTACTTGTATTATCAAATTTACCTCATTCTCTTGGTTTCCTTTGTCGAAGGAGTAGCAATACATCACTGGAAACTAACTGAACACATTGGGCAAGATTACATATGCGTCTCAGGCTTCAGCGCAACTGGTGAAACCCGCGGCGCCCGTAATTTCCCCTTGCATATCGGGGAAATCCTATTGGCTGTTCAAATCAGCCAATAGGATTTCAGTAGCTCTCATCCTATTGGCTGATTTGAATTTGAAGAATCAAATCAGCCAATAGAACTGCAAGGAACCCCGCATTTAAACGTGTACCTTGAATTCAATCCTCAGTCTGCGGCGGTGATCGTACGAAGAGGATCTCCATGCTTGATGGCTCCACGGTTGACGGTCTTCTGTTCCACGCTCATCTCTGCTCCACGTCGGCTTGGTCCTGGATGAAAGATAGAAGTCGTCGCCGCGATGGAAGAAGACTTCCCCGCTTGGAAGAGGACCTTCTCCGCCGGACTTCATGAACGGTGAGTTTCTATTTGGGGGTTAGAGTTAGGATTTTTTTTTTTTGGCAGTGTAAAAGAGCTGAATGCCCTTTTAAGAGCAATGCCCATACAAATGCCACTTTAGGGGCAATGGGTAGTTTAGGATTTTTTAGTGTTTTTTGGGGGGGTTTGGTGGGTGGGGGGTTTCCAGTTAGAGGGGGGACTTAGTATTTTTTAAGGTAAAAGAGCTGGTTAATTTTAAGGGCTATTGGTAGTTTACTGTAGTTTAGATTAGGGGGTGTTTTTATTTTAGGGGCTTTTTTATTTTCATAGGGCTTAGGTTTATTTTTTTATTTTTGAGAATTTTGTTTTTTATTTGATGTAATGTAAGACTTTTTTATTTTGTAATCTTAGATTAATTTAATTGATTTTTTTTATTTTTAAGTAATGTTAGCTTTTTTATTTTAATTGTAATTTAGTATTTTTTAATTTAGGTAATTGGGGTTAATTTAGGGGGCGTTAGGTTAGGGGGCTTAGTAATTTAATTAGTTATTTGCATTGTGGGGGTTTGGCGGTTAATAGTTTTAGAGGATTATTGCGTTGTGTGGATTTGGCGGTTTAGTGGTTAATAGTTTTATTAGGTTTATTGTGATGTGGGTTAATGGCGGATTGGGGTTAATACATTTATTAGGTTTATTGCAATGTGGGTTAATGGCAGATTAGGGGTTAATACATTTATTAGGTTTATTGCAATGTGGGTTAATGGCGGATTAGGGGTTTAATACATTTATTAGGTTTATTGCGATGTAGGTTAATGGCGGATTAGGGGTTAATATATTTTATTAGTTTTTGCGGTGGGGGTTGGCGATTGCCAAGTAGATAGTTATTGCGCATGCGTTAGGTGTTTGTTAATATTTTCAGGGAGTTACGGTGCTTATATTTTCAGCAAAAGGCTTGCTGCGCCTGCCTATGTATGGCGAGGTGAAAATGGAGTCAAATTTCTCCATTTTCGCCGCATAAGTGAATATGTGATACCGATTTGCGATGCGGTTCTATGTTAGCTTATGAGAGTAAAACTTGCGGACGACGGGTTACCACCCAGGAGCAGTCTCTTTTAGACCAGTGTGCTTTTCACAGAAGAAAGTATATCAGTCTGATCCCACCAAAAGCACACTGTTCTAAAAGAGGCTGCTCCTGGGTGGTAAATCACCATAGAACTAGCTGATGAGCTGTTGTTCGTTCCTGTAGAGCGCTTCTCTCTTCGTATGCAAATTAATATGACCCTAGGGAGGTGGACTCCTTGCCCAGTGTGCTTAGAGGAATGTGGCTGCACCTCACTGACGAGGCCCATAGGAGGCCGAAACAATCGTCTGGGGTTGCCATGTTCCTTTTTCAGAGGAGAGTTGCCTAGTATTTCAGGGCTGGGCTGACCTTACTTGGCGGGATCAGGCTGATATACTACAGGAAAGTTTTCCTCTGTGAAAAGCACACTGGTCTAAAAGAGGCTGCTCTTGGGTGGTACTGTATATCGGCATAGAACTAGCTGATGAGCTGTTGTTCTTCCTGGCGCTTCTTTCTTCGTATGCAAATTAATATGACCCTAGGGAGGTCTCCCTATGGTTGATGGGGGAAACCAGATGTGGACTCCTTGCCCAGTGTGCTTAGAGGAATATGGCTGCACCTCACTGATGAGGCCAAAACGATCATCTAGGGTTGTCATGTTCCTTGTTCAGAGGACAGTTGCCTCGTATTTCGGGGCTGGACTGACCTTACTTGGCGGGATCAGACTGATATACTACAGAAAAGTTTTCCTCTGTGAAAAGCACACTGGTCTAAAAGAGGCTGCTCCTGGGTGGTAATTCACCATAGAACTAGCTGATGAGCTGTTGTTCGTTCCTGGTAGAGAGCTTCTCTCTTCGTATGCTGATTACAAAATATATTTCATGTTTCAAGATATTTAACTGGAAAGGGTTTTCAAATGTATGTATGTATGTATGTATATATATATATATATATATATATAACATAATTTATGTAAGAACTTACCTGATAAATTCATTTCTTTCATGTTAGCAAGAGTCCATGAGCTAGTGACGTATGGGATATACATTCCTACCAGGAGGGGCAAAGTTTCCCAAACCTCAAAATGCCTATAAATACACCCCTCACCACACCCACAATTCAGTTTAACGAATAGCCAAGAAGTGGGGTGATAAGAAAAAAGTGCGAAAGCATATAAAATAAGGAATTGGAATAATTGTGCTTTATACAAAAAAATCATAACCAACACAAAAAAGGGCGGGCCTCATGGACTCTTGCTAATATGAAAGAAATGAATTTATCAGGTAAGTTCTTACATAAATTATGTTTTCTTTCATGTAATTAGCAAGAGTCCATGAGCTAGTGACGTATGGGATAATGATTACCCAAGATGTGGATCTTTCCACGCAAGAGTCACTAGAGAGGGAGGGATAAAATAAAGACAGCCAATTCCTGCTGAAAATAATCCACACCCAAAATAAAGTTTAATGAAAAACATAAACAGAAGATTCAAACTGAAACCGCTGCCTGAAGTACTTTTCTACCAAAAACTGCTTCAGAAGAAGAAAATACATCAAAATGGTAGAATTTAGTAAAAGTATGCAAAGAGGACCAAGTTGCTGCTTTGCAAATCTGATCAATCGAAGCTTCATTCCTAAACGCCCAGGAAGTAGAAACTGACCTAGTAGAATGAGCTGTAATCCTTTGAGGCGGAGTTTTACCCGACTCAACATAGGCATGATGAATTAAAGATTTCAACCAAGATGCCAAAGAAATGGCAGAAGCTTTCTGGCCTTTTCTAGAACCGGAAAAGATAACAAATAGACTAGAAGTCTTTCGGAAAGACTTAGTAGCTTCAACATAATATTTCAAAGCTCTAACAACATCCAAAGAATGTAACGATTTCTCCTTAGAATTCTTAGGATTAGGACATAATGAAGGAACCACAATTTCTCTACTAATGTTGTTGGAATTCACAACTTTAGGTAAAAATTCAAAAGAAGTTCGCAACACCGCCTTATCCTGATGAAAAATCAGAAAAGGAGACTCACAAGAAAGAGCAGATAATTCAGAGACTCTTCTGGCAGAAGAGATCGCCAAAAGGAACAAAACTTTCCAAGAAAGTAATTTAATGTCCAATGAATGCATAGGTTCAAACGGAGGAGCTTGAAGAGCACCCAGAACCAAATTCAAACTCCAAGGAGGAGAAATTGACTTAATGACAGGTTTTATACGAACCAAAGCTTGTACAAAACAATGAATATCAGGAAGATTAGCAATCTTTCTGTGAAAAAGAACAGAAAGAGCAGAGATTTGTCCTTTCAAAGAACTTGCGGATAAACCTTTATCTAAACCATCCTGAAGAAACTGTAAAATTCTCGGAATTCTAAAAGAATGCCAAGAAAAATGATGAGAAAGACACCAAGAAATATAAGTCTTCCAGACTCTATAATATATCTCTCTGGATACAGATTTACGAGCCTGTAACATAGTATTAATCACAGAGTCAGAGAAACCTCTTTGACCAAGAATCAAGCGTTCAATCTCCATACCTTTAAATTTAAGGATTTGAGATCCTGATGGAAAAAAAGGACCTTGCGACAGAAGGTCTGGTCTTAGCGGAAGAGTCCACGGATGGCAAGAGGCCATCCGGACAAGATCCGCATACCAAAACCTGTGAGGCCATGCCGGAGCTACCAGCAGAACAAACGAGCATTCCTTCAGAATCTTGGAGATTACTCTTGGAAGAAGAACTAGAGGCGGAAAGATATAGGCAGGATGATACTTCCAAGGAAGTGATAATGCATCCACTGCTTCCGCCTGAGGATCTTGTTTAGATGAGACGCCATCAGATCTATTTCTGGAAGCTCCCACATTTGAACAATCTGAAGAAATACCTCTGGGTGAAGAGACCATTCGCCCGGATGCAACGTTTGGCGACTGAGATAATCCGCTTCCCAATTGTCTATACCTGGGATATGAACCGCAGAGATTAGACAGGAGCTGGATTCCGCCCAAACCAAAATTTGAGATACTTCTTTCATAGCCAGAGGACTGTGAGTCCCTCCTTGATGATTGATGTATGCCACAGTTGTGACATTGTCTGTCTGAAAACAAATGAACGATTCTCTCTTCAGAAGAGGCCAAGACTGAAGAGCTCTGAAAATTGCACGGAGTTCCAAAATATTGATCGGTAATCTCACCTCCTGAGATTCCCAAACTCCTTGTGCCGTCAGAGATCCCCACACAGCTCCCCAACCTGTGAGACTTGCATCTGTTGAAATTACAGTCCAGGTCAGAAGCACAAAAGAAGCCCCCTGAATTAAACGATGGTGATCTGTCCACCACGTTAGAGAGTGTCGTACAATCGGTTTTAAAGATATTAATTGAGATATCTTTGTGTAATCCTTGCACCATTGATTCAGCATACAGAGCTGAAGAGGTCGCATGTGAAAACGAGCAAAGGGGATCGCGTCCGATGCAGCAGTCATAAGACCTAGAATTTCCATGCATAAGGCTACCGAATGATTGTGACTGAAGGTT
The DNA here is from genome assembly GCF_027579735.1 of Bombina bombina. Taxonomy (NCBI): domain Eukaryota; kingdom Metazoa; phylum Chordata; class Amphibia; order Anura; family Bombinatoridae; genus Bombina; species Bombina bombina. The sequence goes on from NC_069501.1 coordinate 662,101,214, forward strand.
TCGACAAGCTGAGATCAATTTTAGACGTCTCTTGTCTGTTAAAGACAGAGTCATGGACACTGAATCTATCTGGAAACCCAGAAAGGTTACCCTTGTCTGAGGAATCAATGAACTTTTTGGTGAATTGATCCTCCAACCATGATCTTGAAGAAACAACACAAGTCGATTCGTATGAGATTCTGCTAAATGTAAAGACTGAGCAAGTACCAAGATATCGTCCAAATAAGGAAATACCACAATACCCTGTTCTCTGATTACAGACAGAAGGGCACCGAGAACCTTTGTAAAAATTCTTGGAGCTGTAGCTAGGCCAAACGGCAGAGCCACAAACTGGTAATGCTTGTCCAGAAAAGAGAATCTCAGGAACTGATAATGATCTGGATGAATCGGAATATGCAGATATGCATCCTGTAAATCTATTGTGGACATATAATGCCCTTGCTGAACAAAAGGCAAGATAGTCCTTACAGTTACCATTTTGAACGTTGGTATCCTTACATAACGATTCAATATTTTTAGATCCAGAACTGGTCTGAAGGAATTCTCCTTCTTTGGTACAATGAAGAGATTTGAATAAAACCCCATCCCCTGTTCCAGAACTGGAACTGGCATAATTACTCCAGCCAACTCTAGATCTGAAACACAATTCAGAAATGCTTGAGCTTTCACTGGATTTACTGGGACACGGGAAAGAAAAAATCTCTTTGCAGGAGGTCTCATCTTGAAACCAATTCTGTACCCTTCTGAAATAATGTTCTGAATCCAAAGATTGTGAACAGAATTGATCCAAATTTCTTTGAAAAAACGTAACCTGCTCCCTACCAGCTGAGCTGGAATGAGGGCCGCACCTTCATGTGGACTTAGAAGCTGGCTTTGCCTTTCTAGAAGGCTTGGATTTATTCCAGACTGGAGATGGTTTCCAAACTGAAACTGCTCCTGAGGACGAAGGATCAGGCTTTTGTTCTTTGTTGAAACGAAAGGAACGAAAATGATTATTAGTCCTGTTCTTACCCTTAGATTTTTTATCCTGTGGTAAAAAAGTTCCTTTCCCACCAGTAACAGTTGAGATAATAGAATCCAACTGAGAACCAAATAATTTGTTACCCTGGAAGAAATGGAAAGTAGAGTTGATTTAGAAGCCATATCAGCATTCCAAGTTTTAAGCCATAAAGCTCTTCTAGCTAAAATAGCTAGAGACATAAACCTGACATCAACTCTGATAATATCAAAAATGGCATCACAGATAAAATTATTAGCATGTTGAAGAAGAATAATAATATTATGAGAATCATGATCTGTTACTTGTTGCGCTAAAGTTTCCAACCAAAAAGTTGAAGCTGCAGCAACATCAGCCAATGATATAGCAGGTCTAAGAAGATTACCTGAACACAGATAAGCTTTTCTTAGAAAGGATTCAATTTTCCTATCTAAAGAATCCTTAAACGAAGTACCATCTGACGTAGGAATAGTAGTACGTTTAGCAAGGGTAGAAATAGCCCCATCAACTCTAGGGATTTTGTCCCAAAATTCTAATCTGTCAGACGGCACAGGATATAATTGCTTAAAACATTTAGAAGGAGTAAATGAATTACCCAATTTATCCCATTCTCTGGAAATTACTTCAGAAATAGCATTAGGAACAGGAAAAACTTCTGGAATAACCACAGGAGATTTAAAGACCTTATCTAAACGTTTAGAATTAGTATCAAGAGGACCAGAATCCTCAATTTCTAAAGCAATTAGTACTTCTTTAAGTAAAGAACGAATAAATTCCATTTTAAATAAATATGAAGATTTATCAGCATCAATCTCTGAGACAGAATCCTCTGAACCAGAAGAGTCATCAGAATCAGAATGATGATGTTCATTTAAAAATTTATCTGTAGAAAGAGAAGTTTTAAAAGATTTTTTATGTTTACTAGAAGGAGGAATAACAGACATAGCCTTCTTGATGGATTCAGAAACAAAATCTCTTATGTTATCAGGAACATTCTGAACCTTAGATGTTGACGGAACTGCAACAGGCAATGGTACATTACTAAAGGAAATATTATCTGCATTAACAAGTTTGTCATGACAATTAATACAAACAACAGCTGGAGGAATAGCTACCAAAAGTTTACAGCAGATACACTTAGCTTTGGTAGTTCCAGCACTAGACAGCGATTTTCCTGAAGTATCTTCTGACTCAGATGCAACGTGAGACATCTTGCAATATGTAAGAGAAAAAACAACATATAAAGCAAAATTGATCAAATTCCTTAAATGACAGTTTCAGGAATGGGAAAAAAATGCCAAAAAACAAGCTTCTAGCAACCAGAAGCAAAGAAAATTTGAGACTGAAATAATGTGGAGACAAAAGCGACGCCCATATTTTTTAGCGCCAAATAAGACGCCCACATTATTTGGCGCCTAAATGCTTTTTGGCGCCAAAAATGACGCCACATCCGGAACGCCGACATTTTTGGAGCAAAAGGACGTCAAAAATGACGCAACTTCCGGCGACACGTATGACGCCGGAAACAGAAAAGATTTTTTGCGCCAAAAAAGTCCGCGCCAAGAATGACGCAATAAAATGAAGCATTTTCAGCCCCCGCGAGCCTAACAGCCCACAGGGAAAAAAAGTCAAATTTTTAAGGTAAGAAAAAATGATTGAATCAAATGCATTATCCCAAATATGAAACTGACTGTCTGAAAATAAGGAATGTTGAACATCCTGAGTCAAGGCAAATAAATGTTTGAATACATATATTTAGAACTTTATAAACAAAGTGCCCAATCATAGCTTAGAGTGTCACAGAAAATAAGACTTACTTACCCCAGGACACTCATCTACATGTTTGTAGAAAGCCAAACCAGTACTGAAACGAAAATCAGCAGAGGTAATGGTATATAAATAAGAGTATATCGTCGATCTGAAAAGGGAGGTAAGAGATGAATCTCTACGACCGATAACAGAGAACCTATGAAATAGACCCCGTAGAAGGAGATCACTGCATTCAAAATAGGCAATACTCTCCTCACATCCCTCTGACATTCACTGCACGCTGAGAGGAAAACCGGGCTCCAACCTGCTGAGGAGCGCATATCAACGTAGAATCTAGCACAAACTTACTTCACCACCTCCATAGGAGGCAAAGTTTGTAAAACTGAATTGTGGGTGTGGTGAGGGGTGTATTTATAGGCATTTTGAGGTTTGGGAAACTTTGCCCCTCCTGGTAGGAATGTATATCCCATACGTCACTAGCTCATGGACTCTTGCTAATTACATGAAAGAAATATATATATATATATATATATATATATATAAAATATATATTTATATATATATATATATACATTTTAAATTAGGGGGAGATAAAAGGCGAGTTTAAAATCCTCCACTACGCACAAAATATAGAGAAAGTAACTAATTGTGTAGTTCATTAACAAATCTAGACAGGCCTGAAGGATTGTTTTCCCACAGAAAACCTCTGAATTACATTGTTTCCAATGCAGCAAAGGATTCTGGGTAAGATATGCAAATTAAGTACACAACACACCTTTTTACTTCAGTCTGCTTTTCAGCAGATTCAAGGGAATCTGCTGAAAAGCAGACTGAAGTAAAAAGGTGTGTTATTGTGTACTTAATTTGCATATCTTACCCAGAATCCTTTGCTGCATTGGAAAAAATGTAATTCAGAGGTTTTCTGTGGGAAAACAAGCCTTCAGGCCTGTCCAGATTTGTTAATGAACTACACAATGAGTTACTTTTTCTTTTCTCTCTCTCTCTCTCTCTCTCTCTCTATATATATATATATATACCTTGTCATATACCATATCATTTTTAATCCTTAAAATACCTTTTTTATTCATGTTTATGATTTTTTTTTAAATTAGCATAAGGTGTATATATCTGTGTAACAGTTTATTTTAATGTGTTTGTGATGTGTTTAGTGCCACTAGGTCCTCAGGTATGCTCATCTGTTGAGCCCAAGGTTTATTTTCACTCAAGTGCAACCATTTACTTTCAACTTTTAATATTTGCGCTAGTTAGTGCGGTCATGAAATTGCTTATCGTGGCCCACACTAATATTTGCGTGCCACTTGTAATCTAGTCCTTCGTGTTTAATAGCACTTGTAGCTGTTTGCTTAGTTTAGATTAAAAACAAAGGCTCAAAGATTAAAGAAAATATTTAATATTATTATACAAATAAAAAAAAAAACTGTTAGGTATTATTTTATCTTGTAAAGCAGATTACAAACAAGGTTTTATTTTCCCCAATGGCGACTACAATGATATCTTCACATGACAATGAGTATTTTTTTCCATATGTTATATTAATGGTTGCTTCTTAACACATTTAAAATCTTATGATTTAACATCCTAGAACGTTTGCCAAGACACAAGTACTGCCCTGCCTTTTTCTGTATCTCTTGCGGAAATCTTCTGACCGCTAAACCGTCTCCATATCACCCACTAGCAGAAGTAGACGCTATAAAATACAATATGCCAATAAAAATACTGGAGGCTCTTCAGACATTTAAGACTATAATTCTTTCCACACCAAGATCTCTTGCTGTACGTAGTGCACATTATATATGGATCTTTGGCTACGGTACTGCATTTAAATGTTTTCTAGTGTTTTTGGTTAACCCTTCCAACCATCACAGAAAATGTGAATTTGAACAGATATTTCATATCCAATTCTTTTTACGACTTTTTTTTTATTTAAGGGCAAGGACAGTATGTAAAGTTTACAGCTATATTTTTACAGAGATTTTAAAAATAACTTAATTTGCATTGAGAACACTGAATCATTTTCATAGCATTCAAAGAAATATAAAAAAGGTTGTTAATAGTACAATAAAAATGTTAACTATTGACTGTGTAAGAAACAAGAGTATGCTCACTTCTGATACAGTAAAACAAGTATTACTACATATGCACAAAACATATTACATGTTCTACATGAAACCAAATGAGGCAGGCTTTTCCTTAAAATACAAATGATTGGTTATCATGGTGATAACATCAGATAAGTGAATACAAAATAAACTTAATTTTTTGTAAATGATATGTCTCTTCTAGGAGGAAGATTGGGTCACTGGTACTGCATGTGTTTTGTGTAAATCTGTGTGCTATATGGATCATTCATCTACTATAGGGGATACACTGTAGCAAAACAAGTTTAGTAATTGTGATTACGTGAATTTTATTCTGTTCTTCCATAACCATGAAAACAATTCCACAATTGAATCCTACATATATTTTAGGCTTCTTTGGTTGCTTGTTAAAGGGATATACAACATGTTATTGTTGTTATACAGAAAGCACTAAGCAGTGGATTATAATTAATAGAAATTATACAATATGTACTATTCACTATTTCAAAATTCTTTTACTTTTTATTTATTTTTTATTTAATTTGTGCAGGGTCCATTACTTCCTGTCTCTACCCCAAATGGGGACTGTGGTCTCTAAAGGAAGGCAAAGGAGCAGCTTTTCCTTTGAAATGTTACTAGGATACATCTATAATAGCTGCAAGTAAGTTTATTGCCCATACTCAGTAGAAGACTTTTGCTGTAAAAAAATATGTGACAGTAGAACTTAAAGGGATACGAAACCCAAATTATTTTCTTTTATGAATCAGATAGAGCATGCAATTGTAAGCAACTTTCTAATTTACTCCTATTATCAATTTTTCTTTGTTCTCTTGATATGCTTTGTTGAATGAGCAGCAATGCATTACTGGTTGCTGACTGAACACATGGGTGAGCCATTGACAATCGGTATATATATGCAGCCACCAAACAGCAGCTAGAACCTTGGTTCTTTGCTGCTCCTGAGCTTTTCTAGATAAACTTTTCAGCAAAGTATAACAAGAGAAGGAAGCAAATTAAATAATAGAAATAAATTGGAAAGTTATTTAAAATTGTATTCTCTATATGAATCATGATTTTTTTTGGGGTTTTGTGTCCCTTTAAGTTCTGTAATGATTGCTCTCTCATTTAGCTGCAGGCAGTGGCTACATTGAGAATAAGTGTTCATTTAGCAAGAAAACAAGTAAGTTGCTTGCTATTTTTACCACAATTTGTTTGTTTTTATGCTTGCTTTGATTTAACATATCTTGGAGCATTGTGTCATATGCATTTAAGTAATTTTAGTTGATTATAAAACAACAATTATCTTTTTTTCTTTTATTTTCTTTAAAGGGACAGTAAACACCTTGCAACTACAAGACATTTCTGTTGTGTTTTGACAGAATAACATATCAGGCAAATCTAAATGTTTTATAAACAAATTAACAGCCATTTACTGCAATTATCAATAGACAAACTCCACCCACCATTTGCCTTATTAGAATGAGCCAGTCTGGGCTTTGGCCCACAGACAAATAAGCTAGCCTCTTTCTTAAACTTAGTATAAAATAGTTTTGCAGTTGTTATCAGTTAAATCCAATCAGGGACATATATGTAGCCAAGTTAGCCTTGATACGTTATGGGAATTAGAATTTGCTCAATTTTCAGAAGCTAAATTTAAAGGGGGGGATAATGAAAATATATTACAAAGTTATTTTATTATGCGTTACTAAACAACTGTCCCTTTGAAGTATTGTGGATTGAAACAAATATAGGATATGTACATTCAGGTAATACATGAGCTACTCAAGTTTGCTAACAGTCACATTGGGGTCAATTTATCAAGCTCCGTACGAAGCTTGATGCCCCGTGTTTGCTCGCCGCTGCTCCATAAGACCGCTGCTCCATAACTTGTCCACCTGCTCTGAGGCGGCGGACAGAAATGAACCCGATCGAATACAATCGGGTTGATTAACACCCCCTGCTAGCGGCCGATTGGCCGCGAATCTGCAGGGGGCGGTGTTGCACCAGCAGTTCACCAGAACTGCTGGTGCAATGATAAATGCCGACAGCGTAAATAGGCCTCAGAAAGTATAGTCCCAACAATGTTAAATGTTACTGCCTGATAATATTATAAGGGGCAGACACATGGGCTACACAGATGTGCAAAAACAAATTGGCCATACTGGGTGAGAAAAAAGTGCCTTTATGGCTGGACAGTCTTTTGCTGCTATTTTCAGTGTGACAACTAAGTGCCATGATTGTGTGACTAACTGGGACAGCACTGCAGTTTACCGGATACTTTGGGAGATATGAGGAATTGTATGATACAAGGCTATTTTTTTAATTCAAATCACAACTAATCTCATTTGGGGTCAGTTTACGGCACAATTGTGTCATAGTAACTGGGCATAACTGTCCACACCAAAAGCGCCAGCAGGTACCTCCAAGATAGAAACACTAAAAGCTCAGGATTATCTCTCTTATTCCAAATATCAAATATTCAAATTATAATAATCTGTGTGTGTGTGAGAGAGACAAATTGTGTATTTGTGTGTGTGTGTGTGAGAGTGAGAGTGTGTATATATATATATATATATATATATATATATATATATATATATATATATATATATATATATATATATATATATATACTGTATATGTGTGTGTGAGAGTGTGTATGTGTGTGAGAGTGTGTATGTGTGTGAGAGAGTGTGTGTATATATATATATACTGTATATGTGTGTGAGTGTGAGAGAGTGTGTGTGTGAGAGAAAGTGTGTGAGTGTGTGTGTGTATATATATATATATATATATATATATATATATACTGTATATGTGTGTGAGTGTGAGATAGAGTGTCTGAGTGAGAGAGAGAGTGTGTATGTGTGTGTGTATGTGTATATGAGTGAGTAAGAGAGAGTGTGTGTTTTCTAAGTGCATAACAACCAATATCATATGGGTATGTAGATTAATGACATACTAAAATATGAAACCAACTAAACTTAGCCCTACTATGTTTGAAGTATCCAAAATCATACTTTACTGGAACAGTTTAGTCCAAGAATCCAAATGCTTGTTTATTCAGAAGAAGCCTCTGCTGGAATTGCAGGTGTCTCTATTGTACAAACTAATAAATTAACATCTCCCAGCACTTGCAGAGGAAACAAATGGCACATAGCAAAAGGCAGTTCAGTTAATCTAAGAAAAATCCCTTGGCTCCCTACAAGGTATCACAGCACTTCAATACCCCAAAGGGAATTCCCTGTTCGGGGCATTCTCCAGGCATACAAGGGATTAGGGATAGAGTAGCCTGGGGTTATTTTAGGTCCTCCAAGATAGTAAAACATGAATTCTTGCTGGGATTCCCCATGGAGCTATTATTTGTTTACACTGAAAGATGGTAATTAGGTTTAAAGCACTCTAATTTATTCATTATTTTCTCCTCCCCAAAAAAGCACATTATCAGAGGTAATGTGTTGTACAGAGCTTAGATCTGTATTGTGGCATATCTGGCAATTAATAGAAATGTATTATGTGTCTTTGTATGGTGTTATTGACCTGAGTGCATACACAAATTACATTATGACTCAATAATGTACCTAAATTAATTATATTAGCATAAAAACAGTGCAGTTCATTATTTTGCAATAAAATATATTGCAAGCAAGAAACAAAAATAAATTGTGTATTACTATTACCATTTAATTGAAGGAGCCTTCCAATGCTGAAATTGCATGCTTAAATTCATTCATGTTTGCATTACTGGACCTAAATGGTAAAATCCAGCAGCAGAAGTGTAAGCCATGCTGTTTTCAAGCAAGCCATGCCCAGTCAGCCAATCAGGAATGGCAGTAACATCACCTGCCAATCACTGGCTGTGACATGATGGGGTGCTGCAAGGGTTGCAGCTTCCAAGTGAGACTTAACCTATGTGTTTAACTTTTTACAGGGCTAAATACATAATAATCTATTGTCAGTAATACAAACGTTACAGTAATAAATTAGAGCATGTATTTTCACCACTTCCAACTATAGTATATTTATAATAAAACTTGTCTGAGGAAGGGGATTGTGTCCCCGAAACGCCACGCTTTTTCAAATAAAGTACACTTGAAAAGACCAGAGAGTGCCTTCTTCTACTTGATATACCTAACCGTTAGCACCCTGACAGTTACCATAAGGTGAGAGTGCTCTTTTCTGAACTGTATATATATATATATATATTTAATATTTTTTTAAATAATAAAAATTAATAACTTTTTGTCAGTGAAGAACATAGAAATGTAAAATATGCGTAACGGGATTTGTGTGTCGTGATATAGGTCTAACGTGGTGTCGGGTTAGCGCACATGAACAATTACTATTCTTACGATGCGTTTTTTAAATATTACATATAAAATATTTTTCAAAATTAATAATAATTATTAAATAATATACATAATGTAAAAAATGCTAAATAATCCATAGAATTTATATATATATTTTTTACAGTATGTAACATAATTTTTATTAAAGGGATATGAAACCCTCATTTTTTTCTTTCATGATTCAGATAGAGCATGCAATTTTAAGCAACTTTGTAATTTACTCCTATTATCACACTTTCTTTGTTCTCTTACTATCTTTATTTGAAAAGCAGGAATCTAAGCTTAAGAGCCTGCCCATTTTTGGTTTAGCACCTGGGTAGCGATTAGTCGCTAAATGTCAAATAACTCAGTTTAAAACATATCTTGCAGTTGTCCCTCTTGTAATGACAAGTCCTCTCTTTACTCCTATACTCATAAATGCCAACATATATTATATTAATTAACTTAATAGTACAACAACATTAATGGCTGTAAAAGTAAGTGTTTTGTATATTTTGATATATTACTTGATCAAGAGCTGAAAAGTGTAGCAAAAAAAGAACAAAGGTACAGGTAAGAGGTAAAACTGAAAGACTACATTGAATGTATGTATGATATTTGTGTATACCATGAGTAGATAGACCTAGCACTGCAGTATAAGTGTTCATATAGACCAATTACATATGAAACGTATATTATATTCAGAACTTCTTAGTTAACTGGAAAAAGTAGCAAAGAAATGAATGATTTTGACATATGTTCCTCTGACCACTTAAACCATTGAAAGGCATGTTATATATAATATTCATTCACCTGGGACTACTAAGGCCCCACATAAAAATCATCTACCCAAATTTCCCTTTTTAATCCAATCTTAAATATATTACTATATTCTATCATTCTTGTCTAGCGTATTTTTATTTTTCACACCTTTCAGGAAAACCATTTCTCCATTGTATTGGGTCTCCTGAGTATAATATATGTGCATTCCTCTGTCAGTAGACTGTAGCATTTACAAAAGTATAATGTAGATTAATTACAATAATTAGAAGCTGCATTCTATGTAGAAATAATGTTTTTTTGTGCTATATCAGTGTTGTTATAATAGAGCACTTTTTATGATATTGCCATTTTCACTGAATGTGATTTTTATATTCTGATGGTTCTATACAAATAACCGATAATAATAATAATAATTTGCCACAGAGATGGCTCATACTTTTCACCAGTAAATACATTAACAATTATGTTGCCATTTTCTCTTTTTCAAATATAGATTAATATGGGTTTTTGACATACTTTAATCAAAATTATTTTGTTTTGTTTTTTTGTTAAAACAATATTTATTACATTTTGCATGAAACAAAATCATAACACAGTTTACAATTACAGAAAAATAATCTGTGTGAAAGAAAGAAACATCCAGTAGCTTACATACATACAGTCATTAGATATTTTTAGTCGACAAAATACAATATAAACCTTAATAGCTAATACAAAGTACTCAATGTGAAAGGTTTGACTTATTGAGTAGCTGGTTATATTTAAGATATATATATATATATATATATATATATATATATAAATAAAACATCTATCCCCTGTACAGATCTACTTTGAGTGTGGTCTCTTGTATGGTGTGGCATTTGTTATGCATTATCCTTATACAGTAATGTCAAGAAGTCTACATGCAATATCCCTCTCCTGACGGGGAATTCTTTACTTTTTTAACTCATAGGTAGTTCTGTGCAATATACACCCGGCAGCCCCATTGCACAGCTGGCAATCTAGTTTGACCCTACACAGCCCCCTATTGGTGTGTACACAAGAACGGGGGATGGTGCGTTTCCAATCTTCACAACTTTATATACCAGATGCCAGGCACTTTGCAATAAGTGTGTATAGCAAAGACATAATGACCCTAGCTATGAAGCAAATGCCAATCCCCCACCAGACAATGTGAAGCTCTCACAACTCCATCAGTCTCTTTTGCTTTCAGTACCAGTGTCTGATTTACACTGCAATGCCCAGCCCTCTTGTGTGTTTTATGGGCCCTCAGTGAGGTTACAAGTCTAATGCTACAGTTCACCTTTGGTTTGAAATTGGCACAACTATGAGGTTAGCTCTGCTTGACAGATGACAGTATCAATATGCTCTATTAGAGCTGTCATGGTGGCTGGTTACTTGGCTACAAGATGTTATCTATTTTGATGACCCAGGATTTTTCAGGTTGGTCTCACATTTGACAGACACAAAAGATTGACTTCTTTACGTGTAGAAAGAAGAGTAAAACTGAGGGTAAATACACATGATAATGACAAAGGGGCTCATTAGCACTGGGACACAAACATAAATCTAGCACATAGGCTGTAACTGTGTCAAACAATACTATGTACACACAGGCCAATAAACATTTCCTGCATTCCCAACACACATCATTGGCTCTGTCCAATCAAAGACATAAATTTAACTCAGGGCTGTTCATCATTTTCAAATGTAGAAACACTTAAATTTACCTTTTTCCATGAAAACTTGCTGATGTAATTCTAAAATTAACAATAATCAAAAACATAATATGTAAAAACCAATATCAACTATGCAATGTCAAAATAAGGGGAACAAAACCATAAATATGCATAAAAATATATAGGATACATACAGGTAGGATAGGCATAAACTAGTGGCAGAAAAGAGGAGAATTCTCGGTTTCATAATTGGATAGGTAGAACAATAGTTTTGAATGCAGAATCAGGGTTGGTGGTTTACATTGTAGCTTCTAGGCCTTTGGATTGTCTGAGTTAGCCCTTTGCCAGAGAGGGCTGTAGGCTATAAAGAAAGGTGAGGTATGTGCATGGTTGTCACGTGTGTTAGTAATTCAATGTGATTTAGTATATTTGGAAAGGATACGAAAGACACATATTGGAAAGAGTATGATGAAAAATAAAACGAGAAAAAAAAGTAATTGTAAAAAAAACTGCTCTTTACTAATATATATATATATATATATATATATATATATATATATATATATATATATATATATATATATATATATATATATTTAACCTTGTTGCTGTGGTCATACAGCCATTAGGTCAGATTCTGAGCTGCAGGGGTGTGTTGTACCTGCTTGTATATTACAGATAGCTCACAGACAAATGTATTGTTGCTGCAGGTTGTTATAAGAAAAAATGCCTATATATATATATATATATATATATATATATATATATATATATATATATATATATATATATTAATATTTAAAACAAATGAGGTTAAAAGAACTCAAATTAAGCAGGGAAGTAGCATTTATTAGCCCATCTAGGACTGCAGTTCCAAAAAAAGACAACTCGTGAAATCAGCTTGTTATTTATATAGTTAAATGACACACTTCCCAATCCCAACATTTATTACTATTGTATTATTAACCTCATCTTTGCCACAACAGTATCATCAATGTTTTTATTTGTAATTAAAAAAATGTCAATGGAACGATATCGGTTTAGCAAGTAATTTAGTATGTGCAGTAGTATTTACTGGTGTTTCCCCGGATTAGTGTATATAATTAGTACCTGACAGAACTGAGAGCTAAAGAGTAACACTTATTACTATTTTACATTTCTTGTACATCAAACTAGAAACTCCAAAATTGAAATGTTTCTGCAAGGAACAGTATATTATTGCCTGGTTTTGGGTATTATATATCTAGACTCCAAAAACTAATGATAATCATAAAATGCAAAACAAGATTTAGAAACAATGTAATACATTAATTAATAAATAACAGGGGCATAAAACACCTTTTTTCTGTAGTCTTGCAATAAATACAATAACATAGTGAAATGAGTGAAAACTTTAACAACATATTAACACCTTGTTTTCTGCAATTGCCAATGGCCAAACTCAACCAACCACTTCCCTTATTTAGAGGATCCAATCCAGGATTGCTATTGCAGTAGGTTAGTCACAGTCATTATGTTAGCAAAATGTGCATTGTGTTCCAGTATTTTATTTTATTACTTCTGGTGAGGCCAATACCTGCTAGGTATGTAGCAGGTTTAGGCTTGTAAAATCTGCAGTGTTCACTTACAGTGTTTAAAGTGATGGTAAGCTCTTCCCTTTTTAAAATCAGATCCGGTATGCTATTGATATTGTAGATGGAGTTTAATTAATCAGTAGTAATGAAGATGCGCTATAACTTACTTTTTAATATATATATGAAATTAAAATTCCCCGCACTCTGCCACACACTTCAAAAGTCAATTTTTCTGTGAGCTAACGGATTGAATTGTTGTCCAATCAGCACTCTCCTCATATGGCACCTTTGTTAAAGCTATAGCGCTGATTGGACAACAATTCAATCCATTAGCTCACAGAAAAAATTACTTTTAGAGGGCAGAGGAGCCCAGAGTATAATAATTATTTATATATATATATATATATATATATATATATAATATATATATACAGTATATATATATATATATATATATATATATATATATATATATATATATATATATTAAAAAGTAAGTTATAGCACAACTTCACTACAACTGATGAATTAAACTCCATCTAAAATATCACTAACATTCTGGATCTGATTTTAAAAAGGGGAGATTTTACCATCACTTTAAAATTGAGAACACACAATTGTCTGAGTTAAATTACAGGAAAAGGGGGCAGAATAAATAATTAAAGTATAATGCAAAGTTTTAGTTTTGTTATGTACAATGAAACATTTTATATTACAATCTCAAAGGGATATTTATTTTTTCAAGTGTGAATGCAGCTTGGGGGATCCTCTGCTGTGCATGCTCTCTTGTGCAACCCCTAAAAGGTGCTGGAGTTAAAGGGACACTAAACGCAATTTTTTTCTTTAATGATTCAGATAGAGTATGCAATTTTAAGCAACTTTCTAATTTACTCCTCATCAATTTTTCTTTGTTCTCTTGCTATCTTTCTTTAAAAAGCAGGAATGTGATGCATAGGAGCCGGCCCATTTTTGGTTGAGAACCTGGGTTATGCTTGTTTATTGGTGGGTAAATGTCAACCTCCAATAAGCAAGCGCTATCCATGGTGCCGAACCTAAAATGGGCCGGCGGCTAAGATTTACATTCATGATTTTCAAATAAAGATATCAAGAGAACAAAGAAAAATTGATAATAGAAGTAAATTAGTAAGTTGCTTAAAATTGTATGTTTTATCTGAATCATGAAAGAAAATAAATTGGGTTCAGTGTCCCTTTAAGTCATCCCAGACTGATTGGTCCAGGATATCTGAAAAAAGCCCTGTTCTCTATGTTAATGTGGGCAAAAGATGATGTCACACAAGCCCCACATGCAGCCAAACAGGTTCTCTGGCTGTAAACCTTGTTCGCCTGCATGAGTTACTTTACGTCCCTTTAATTACTAGGAAGAGTTTGGTAGAAATCACCACATCTAATAGCTGTTTTAGATAGCTTAGATTAATGGGTGCCTGTGTATGAGAGAAAACATTCCTAAGGGTGTATTTGTTATTGTTGTATATTGGCCAAATAATTAGATCAGTTATATACACTGCAAAGAAATGCAAGGGCTTTTATTAAGCAGTGATTCATCCACTGAACCTGAACTGGCTACAAAAGTGCCTTCTGTTTCTCACAATGTAATTATTATATTTTTATCAACTAATTTAATCATATAATAGTCACACAAATACTCCCACCATTTACAGGTCATACACAGAACACATCTTGGGGTACTTGATTATATTTCTTACATTTCAAACGTTATTGTACTAAGTCTAAATAACTTGTCATGTGCAGTTTAGCATCATGATCCTAAAGATTTTTTTCATTTTAAAATGCACTTCAATTTGAAAAAAACACATGTTCTAAACACATGGGGCCAGATTACAAGCGTCGCGCAAATTATTATTATTTTTTTTGCTCTGGTGCTAATTGTGCTCAAAGTAAAAAAATAGCGCTGTTGGGTTAGCGTGCATATTACAAGTTATTATTATTCTTTATTTATAAAGCTCCAACAGATTCCCGGGCGCTGTCCATAGGTAACAAAGATAAAAGGACAGTACAGTATGAGACACCAGACAAAATTTAACAAGCAAATATAGGTGGAATTGGGAGCCCTGTTCCCGTGGGAACTTACAATCTAAATGGGTAGGAGGGTGAGAAACAGGAGGTGGGGACTGCAAAGGTGGGAATGATTTTAGTGTGGAGTTAGATGAGGGCAACTATTAGGCAAGTGGAATTAATTAGTTGCTGTTTTGGTGATAGGCTTCCCTGAACAAGAAGGTCTTTAGGGAGCGTTTAAAGGAGGAGAGGTTAGGGGAAAGTCTGACAGCTCGAGGAAGTGCGTTCCAGAGGGTTGGAGCCGCACGAGATAAGTCCTGTAGTCTAGCATGAGAGGAAGTGATGGTAGAAGAGGCAAGGAGTAGATCGTTGTTGGATCTTAGGGGACGGGCTGGAGTATATTTGTTGATGAGTGATGACAGGTAGGGTGGGGCAGCATTGGTAAGGGCTTTGTAGGTCAGAGTGAGAATTTTGAATTTAATTCTGCTGTGAATGCGGAGCCAATGAAGGGACTCACAGAGGGGTGCAGCGGATACAGAGCATCGGGAGAGGTGGATTAGCCTAGCAGAGGTATTTTGGATGGATTGAAGGGGGGAGAGGCGGGAGAGAGGAAGGCCAGTTAAAAGGTTATTACAGTAGTCAAGCCGGGAAATTACTAGGGAATGGATTAGCTGTTTAGTAGTTTCAGCACTCAGAAAAGGGTGAATTGTGGAGATATTGCGTAGGTAGTTGTGACAGGATGAAGAGAGCGATTGGATGTGGGGTATGAAGGACAGAAGGAGAGAGTGCAAGGGTGGATAGGTAGATCTGAGTATCATTAGCAGAGAGGTGATAGTTGAAGCCATAGCTACTGATAAGTTTACCCAGTGAGGAAGTATAAATAGAGAAGAGTAGAGGGCCTAGAACAGAGCCTTGAGGTACTCCAACAGACAGAGGCAATGGAGAGGAGGAGTCGCCAGCAAATGAGACAGAAAAGGACCTATTAGAGAGATAAGAGTGGATCCAGGAGAGGGAAATGCCACAGAGCCAAAGGGAGCTGAGAGTCCGTAGGAGGAGGGGATGGTCAACAGTGTCAAAGCAGCAGACAGGTCAAGTAAGATAAGTATAGAATAGTGGCCATTGTTTTTAGCAGAAAGAAGATCATTAGTAACCTTGGAGAGGGCAGTCTCAGTTGAGTGTTGGGGACGGAAGCCAGATTGCAGGGGGTCAAGCAATGAGTTGGAGGATAGGAAGTGTGTTAGGCGATACAAAACTAGTTTTTACAGGACTTTAGAAGCTAGCGGAAGTAGTGATATGGGGCGGTAGTTTGCAGGAGAATTGGGGTTGAGGGAGGGTTTTTTGAGGATGGGGGTGACCTTTACATGTTTAAAGGATGATGGAAATAAACCAGTAGTAAGAGTTCGGTTGAATATTTGAGTAAGAGCTGGGGTGAGGGTAGAGGACAGAGAAGGTATTAGATGTGAAGGGATAGGGTCAAGGGGGCAGGTAGTGAGGTGTGAGGAAGACATTAGGGAACTCACTTCATTCTCAGTGGTTGGGGGGAAGGTACCGAGAGTGTTGGAGGGGGTGACCGGGGCGGAGATGGAAGGTTGCAGTCTTGTGGTGGGATGTTACTTCGGATGGTAAGTGTTTTGTTGAAAAAGTAGTCTGCCAAGTCTTGAGCACTAAAGTCAGATGAAGGGGGTGGTGCAGGTGGATAGAGTTGAAAATAAAAAGGTAGCATGAGAGCAAAAGACTCATGCACGCTAATTTCAAGACTTCAAATATTGCGACCATGCTAACTCCTCTCCATAGGCTTGAATTGGGCGAGCTGAGGAAAGTGTTATTAGTTAAATCTTGCGTGCTAACCCGACATTGCGCTAGATCAACTGCGCTAAAGCTGAAGGTCCATAAGGAATACTTGACATTCTTATGTTCTTCACATAGAAGAAAATGTTATTTTTTATTTTTACACACACACAAAAATATATATATATTTGTAAGTAACTAGACTGGAAAAAGGCACAAAAAAAGCTACTAAGAGGATATCAGCCTAGACGCCCTATAAAAAAATAAAATAGCAAGGAGTGACAATTTGTCTAATCTCTATACATGACACACCAATGATGAACTCTTGTTCTCCCAAAATATATCTATATAGAAAATGTCTATATATATATATATATATATATATATATATATATATATATATATATATATATATATATATATATGTCAATGCTAATAATGATTAATTAGAGGCAACAAAATGGTTAAAAATGCAATAATATAAAAAATATAAAAAATAAACGCCCAGCAAAGCTAAAATATCACAGTGCATATATGCATAGAAGAGCAAAAAGCAGAATGTAAACAATAAATAATAAGAATAAGGATAAATATAGATATGAATATATATAATAAATATATTATAAATATATGTATTACACATAGTACCAAAAGATCAGTAATATGAAAAAATTAGCAATGAATAGATCCCAAATCTGTCTAACCAAATGGGATAATATTATATAAAAAATGGATGTGAAATTTGGCCAGTTACCAACTTAAGTCTGAGAAAATACAATGATGTGTTCCAAACGATCTTTCACATACAAATATCCTACTTATAGAAAGTATCACAATCTTATGAGGTAAGTGTCGCACACTGATTCAAAAAGTCTTCATATAAATCAGGGATGACCCTGCTTCAGTGCTGCTTGGGTATGATACACCACCTCCTCTTTCTCCCTCTCCACATCACAGGAAAATGGGTACACAGAAAAGGAAACACAAACAACAAAATAGTGCAACATTGTACTGGTAAAAACAAATATATTTGATTCAAAATACTCCTGAGGTAAAACTTGTTTACATTTTAACACCTCAATTACATATGAGGTATCAATCAGGCACTTTAAACTTAAAACATTAGTGGAGTCCCTCTCGAAATAACAGTACATATTGAAATTGCGTAAAAAAAAAGGTCCTGTGTCCTTAAACAAATATCTCCTTACGCGTTTCGAAGATATATCCTTAATTTGCAAACCTTCGTCAGAAGAATTGAGTTTCAAGTTTATTTTACTACTAGTGCTGATCCCTAGTCCTCTTTTCACATATATATATATATATATATATATATATATATACACATTTTTTGTAACGTATATATCTATATGAATATATACACACAAATGTGTATATATATATATATATATATATATATATATATATAGATAGAGAGAGAGAGAGAGAGAGAGAGAGAGAGAGAGAGATTGTATATACAGAATTACAGATAGATAGATATTTTATATATACTATATATATATATATATATATATATATATATATATATTTATATATAAAATTTGAATATTGATACAAAGGTTTTAATAGGGTTAACAAGGATATGGTATAGGCTCCAATGTCTATATATGTATACACATATTGGAATTCAAAATATTTATATTCAAAACACATTAAAACATGTTAAAAATTAATAAAAATTATATTGCATATTCCAAGGTATTTATCTGGTAATGGCTCAAAAGAATATATATATATATATAAACATAGATAAGATGTGCACTCTCACTCCTTTAAACAGCTGCCAGGGTGCTAGTGGAATAAATAAGAATGAACAAAAAACTTGCACTCTCTGGTCTCTTCAATCAAGTAAAGGTTTTACTGTCCACAATATATATATATTCTTTTGAGCCATTACCAGATAAATACCTTGGAATATGCAATATAATTTTTATTAATTTTTAACATGTTTTAATGTGTTTTGAATATATATATATATATATATATATATATATATATATGTGTGTGTGTGGGGGGGGGATGTATATATGTGTGTGAAGTAAGTGTGGTTGTGATATCTGAAGCCCTGAAGTTAGTGTGCATCGGTATTTCACTTGCACAATAACTTTTTACTTTCAACTTGTAATACGCGCACTAACCCACCCACAGTAATCTTTTACCTTAAGCACAGATAGCCTTCCAACAAAGAAATGTAGCGCTCCACTTGTAATATGGCCCATAGTCTTGCATTGTTACTAGTGATAAAATGACATGCTGTAACAAATAATGGCCCTTTAAGTAATTATTTCCTATTGTCAGCCTGTTCTATTAGAAAGCTGCAAAGGTACTTCTGTCTCTGGTGCTTTCCACTTCCCTCAAAAAGTGTGCTCCCACAAATTTGTCATATAGTGGCTGTGCATTGGCTGGGGCATGTATGCCTCTAACCCGGGCCATACAAATTGTCCTGCAACGAAAACTGTGAACCGGAATGCACAAAATCGGTTCTAACCCTTAGACACCAGACAGGGGTGCTATGCAATTTTCCTTCCCTCTCTGGCAGCCAAATGGTTATTACTTATTATTGACTAAACTCAACAAAGGTGACACTTAGTGTATCTCCCATACTGCACTATGCTTTTTTACTAAAGGTATTCACTGACAAGCCAAAATCACAGAATGATGCGTACTTTGTTATTTATGTGTTTATGCCAAGTAAATTAATGTGGTTTGGGAATTTTCCTGTATGAAATCATCTGATCAAAGGAAGTTGCGGCTCAGAGAAAACAAAACGGTAGAATTTATTTGGCTGCCATCATCAAACCATAGGAGGTTGAGGATGTCAATGACAGGACAAACAGACGTAAGACAGAGGAGTTAATAGTTTGTTTTTTGAACTGCTGTTTACCAAGCTTATGATTTTGTGCATTCTTTTAGAGACGGCAGATGTGTTACATGTCTAAATGAAGGTGATGTGAACAGGCTCATTAATAATGGATTATTTCTTGTAAGGTGCAGTCATTCACTGCCGAAATAAATTGTATCACACTGGCACAGCTACAAAGTGTGTTTTGGGGGTAATTTGCTGTCAGGTACAGTAGGACAAATATTTAAATAATGTAATACTTAATTAAACAACCATTTAAAGGGACACTCATGTCAAAATTAAACTTTCATGAGTCAAATTGACCAACTTTACAATTTACTTCCATTAATCAAATGTGCAGTGTCTTTTTATATTTATACTTTTTGAGTCACCAGCTCTCTGAGCATGTGCAAGAATTCCCAGAATATACTATATGCATTTGTGATTGCTGTCACATGATACAGGAGTGGAAATAGACATAACAGAAAAAATCTACTACTCATTTGAAGTTCAGACGAAGTGCTATTGCATTGTCTTGTTATCTTGATTATGGAAATCTACTGTATTTACTGGTCTTTTAATAGAAGAAAATATGCAAATTCCACCCAAAAATGTTTAGATACGAAAAGCAAAAACAATACATTTGTATGGTTTTCCTGTACTGTATCTCTAAAAATTATTGGCTAGATTACGAGTTTTTGTCAGTAATGGTGTGCGTGACTAACGCACAGTTTTCCCTCACTGCTCACCTAAAGTAACGCTGGTATTACGTTTTTTTTTAAACCCGGCATTAGCCGCAAAAAGGTGAGCGTAGAGCAGAATTTTTCTCCACATTTCACCTCAATACCAGTGCTGCTTACGGTAGCGGTAAGATGGCTAAACATGCTCGTGCACAATTTCTCCATAGGAATCAATGGGGCAGAGCCGGATGAAAAAAAAACTAACACCTGCACAAAAGCAGCGTTCAGCTCCTAACGCAGCCCCATTGATTCCAATGGGGAAACACATTTATGTCTACACCTAACACCCTAACATGAACCCCGAGTCTAAACACCCATAATCTTACATTTATTTACCCCTACTCTGCCGCCCCCAATGTTGCCGCCACCTAACTACACTTATTAACCCCTAATCTGCTGCCGCCAATGTTGCCGCCACTATAATAAAGTTATAAACCCCTAAATCTAAGTCTAACCCTAACACCTCCCTAACTTAAATATAATTTAAATACATCTAAATAAAATTACTATTATTAACTAAATTATTTCTATTTAAAACTACTTACCTATAAAATAAACCCTAAAATAGCTACAATATAACTAATAGTTACATTGTATCTAGCTTAGGGTTTATTTTTATTTTACAGGCAAGTTTGTATTTATTTTAACTAGGTACAATAGTTATTAAATAGTTATTACCTATTTAATAACTTCCTAGTTAAAATAAGTACAAATCTGCCTGTTAAATAATCCCTAACCTAAATTACAATTACACCTAACACTACACTATAATTAAAGGGACAGTCAACACCAGAATTTTTGTTGTTTAAAAAGATAGATAATCCCTTTATTACCCATTCCCCAGTTTTGCAAACCCAACACTGTTATATTAATACACTTTTTACTTCTGTGACTAACTTGTATCTAAGCATCTTCTGACCGCCCCTAATCACATGACTTTTAGTTATTATCTATTGACTTGCATTTTAGCCAATTAGTGCAGTGTCTTCCACTAGCCACGGGAGTGATCACAATGCTATCTATATGGCCTACATGAGCTTGCTCTCCCCTGCTGTGAAAAGTAAATAAAAGGCGGCCTTCAAGGGCTTCGAAATTATCATATGTGCCTCCCTAGGTTTGCTTTCAACTAGAATACCAAGAGAACAAAACAAAATTGTTTATAAAAGTAAATTGGAAAGTTGTTTAAAATTAGATGCCCTATTTGAAAAATGAAAGTTTTTTTTGGACTTGACTGTCCCTTTAAATTAATTACCTAAACTAACTACAATTAATTACTATTAAATTAAATAAACTAAAGTATGGAAACCCCCCCCCCCACACTAAATTACAGAAAATAATAAAATAATTACAATTTTTTTAAACTAATCACACCTAATCTAATCCTCCTAATAAAATAAAAAAGCCCCCAAAATAATAAAAATCCCTACCCTATACTAAATTACAAATAGCCCTTAAAAGGGCCTTTTGCGGAGCATTGCCCCAAAGTAATCGGCTCTATTACCTGTAAAAAAAAAAGACAATACCCCCCACATTACAACCCACCACCCACACACCCAACCCTACTCTAAAACCCACCCAATCCCCCCTAAATAAAAACTAACACTACCCCCTTGAAGATCACCCTACCTTGAGACGTCTTCACTCAACCGGGCAGAAGTCGTCCTCCAGACGGCCAGAAGTCTTCATCCGATCCGGGCATTAAGGGGGGATTGGGTGGGTTTTAGAGTAGGTTTGGGTGTGTGGGTGGTGGGTTGTAATGTTGGAGGGTATTGTCTTTTTTTTTTACAGGTAATAGAGCTGATTACTTTGGGGCAATGCCCCACAAAAGGCCCTTTTAAGGGCCATTTGTAATTTAGTATAGGGTAGAGATTTTTATTATTTTGGGTTTTTTTTAAATTTTATTAGGGGGATTAGATTAGGTGTAATTAGTTTTTAGTTTGTAATTTTCTGTAATTTTGTGGGGGTTTTTCGTACTTAAGTTTATTTAATTTAATTGCAATTAATTGTAGTTAGTTTAGGTAATTAATTTAACTATATTGTAGTGTTAGGTGTAATTGTAACTTAGGTTAGGGTTTATTTTACAGGTAAATGTGTACTTATTTTTAACTAGGAAGTTATTAAATAGTTAATAACTATTTAAAATAACTATTGTACCTAGTTAAAATAAATACAAACTTGCCTGTAAAATAAAAATAAACCCTAAGCTAGACACAATGTAACTATTAGTTATGTTGTAGCTATTTTAGGGTTTATTTTAAAGGTAAGTATTTAGTTTTAAATAGGAATAATTTAGTTAATAGTAGTAATTTTATTTAGATGTATTCAAATTATATTTAAGTTGGGGGGGTTAGGGTTAGACTTAGATTTAGGGGTTAATAACTTTATTATAGTGGCGGCAACGTTGGCGGCGGAAGATTAGGGGTTAATAAATGTAGGTAGGTGTCGACGATGTTAGGGACGGCAGATTAGGGGTTAATAAAATGTAACTAATGTTTGCAAGGCGGGAGTGCGGAGGTTTAGGGGTTAATATATTTATTGAAGTGGTGGCGATGTGGGGGGGCTCGGTTTAGGGGTTAATAGGTAGTTTATGGATGTTAGTGTACTTTTTATCACTTTAGTTAAGAGTTTTATGTTATGGCGTTAGCCCATAAAACTCTTAACTACTGACTTTTAAATGCGGTAGGAGTCTTGACAGGAGAGGGTGTATCGCTCACTTTTTCCAAGACTCGTAATACCGGCGTTAGGCAAATCCCATTAAAAAGATAGGATACGCAATTGACGTAAGTGGATTTGCGGTATGCTCGAGTCGCGGAAAAAAAAGTGAGCGGTACACCTGTACCTACAAGACCCGTAATACCAGCGGGCGTTAAACAGCAGTGTTGGGACCTCTCAACGCTGCTTTTTAAGGCTAATGCAAGACTCCTAATCTAGGTGTATGTTTTTCCACTCCCCCTGAATGGCTTGAGTACATACTCCATACTGACACTGCAATATGCTACGCAGTGATTGTTTAAATGGACACATGTTTCTTTCATTATTCAGCTAGTGCACACATTTTTAAATAATCTTTTAACTAAACTACTTGAGAAAAACAACAATGGGCACAGACTGTACAAAACCATAGAAATGTTGAAACTAATTTGATGACAGATAAGAATACAATTAAAGAGGTTTAAAGGGACAGTCAAGTCCAAAAAAAGCTTTCATTTTTCAAATAGGGCATGTAATTTTAAACAACTTTCCAATTTACTTTTGTCAACAATTTTGCTGTGTTCTCTTGGTATTCTAGTTGAAAGCAAACCTAGGAAGGCTCATATGATAATTTCTAAGCCCTTGAAGGCCGCCTCTATTTTATTTACTTTTCACAGCAGGGGAGAGCAAGCTCATGTAGGCCATATAGATAGCATTGTGATCACGCTCGTGGCTAGTGGCAGACACTGCACTAATTGGCTAAAATGCAACTATATGCAAAATAACTAAAAGTCATGTGATTAGGGGCGGTCAGAAGATGCTTAGATACAAGTACGTCACATAAGTAAAAATTGTATTAATATAACAGTGTTGGTTTTGCTGGGGAATGGGTAATAATGGGATTATCTATCTTTTTAAACAACAAAAATTCTGGTGTTGACTGTCCCTTTAAAGGAACTGTGTACATTTTTAACACATTTTGCATCTGAATGTTGCCAGCATCTGCTATGTGTGTGATTTCTCTTCAACAATAGGTCACTTATTCATTGTATTGCTTCATGCTGTGCCAAGCCAGACATCATTTCAAATGTGTAGGTCAGCGAGCAAAGGTAGGCAAGTGGGAAAGACAGAGAGAAAAGATGAAAGAAAAAGACAAACAGAAAACCTTCCCTGAACTTAAACACATTATATATATTTTATTATTATTATTATTATTATTATTTTCAGAATAGCAGATACAGACTGGCTTCTATCACACATGCTTTATAATTTTGAGTTTTCAAGCTCCTGCAATATTGCTTGTGTAAATGGTAAAAAATTAAATAAAGAAAAAATCTATTTTTGAACACCGCACTTTCTAGTTTTGTACTGAGAGCAACACCAAATATAAGTACACAATTTATTCACTAACTTTTATATATTGGAGATGCCTTTCTTTTATTACAGAACTAATTTTGTGGTGTTACATATGGTCTATGAGCGTCTCTCATGCCCCACTTATCGTCCCTTCTTGTACAGATTTTGTTGTATTTGTGTTATTGGTTTAACCTTACAAGAAAAGAAAATAAATAAAAAAAATGCTTTAAGAACATGTAGACCCCCCTGTGGGTTGTAGATATATTGTTTATGATACTAAAATCATCCCACCTGTTCCTCCTCCAGAAACATATTAGACAGAAAAAGCCAACCTTATCTCCCGTTTCATCTGGTCTCACACTGTTAGCCGCCATCAACCTGCACTCAGCAAGCTTTCTTGTTACTTCTATAAATCTAAGAGCTAATGGGGGAGGTCATAAGAAACATGCGTGTCCTGTAGAGTGGGTCATGGGAACCTTTACTTTATCCGTCACACGTTTGCTGGTATTCTGGGTATGGCACAAAAGTAAAGATGAAAATAGTAAATTGGCATTTGCTGGGATTCCTCAGCTAATTATTCAGTGTGATCTGTTACGACAAACTAAGGTTAGGATGGAAATGCAGAAATTTGCAAACTGATACCAAGGGCTTAACAGTGTAACAGTAAAAAATAAATAAGTTATTTAATTAATCAAAATTGTGCAATGTATGTTATATACTACTATGGCAGCGAATCAGAAGTTGTCAGTGTAAGCTTTGTCCAGTATGAGGCTGACACAAAAATAGTGGTGCAGGAATAATGATTCTCATTAGCTCATATATAGTGTTGACATTTATGTTGAAACTTTATGCCAGCATTGTGCAGGCCTGCAAATTCCAGAGCTTTTTGCCTTGACCACTTCACAAATGCCTGACCTCTTATAAAATCCCAAGGGTCCCAGGTCACCTTCCTATCGGGGGATATCTGCTATCCTAGCAGAGTGGCTGAGGGCACCAGGGTTTCTGTGGGCATTTGTGGGTGAGCAGGATTGCCTACAGCCAAGGCCTAGAGAAGGATGTGTGCTCTGGTATATGATATCATAATATCAGCATTTAATAATGGCAAAATTAGAAAATGAGAGAAACTATTCCAGTACTGCAGCAGTTTTAATGCAATGTTTTCAATGCTGACTTTTTCATGCTAACTTTATCTTCTACGGAGTGGAAGGATTGCAACTCATGACGACTTCCTTAAACTGAAGCTCACAATATAGGAAAACAGGGAAAATTTCAAAACTGGGTGTGAGATACTTATTATTATACTATTCAAATTTGAAATGCATTACTATGGAATGGTCATTCCTGGGGGTCCAGGGGTGTGTTATGGACCCCCATTCATCATTGTATTGAAGGTGTTAGTTTGTCTGAATTTTCATAATAATAATAAAATGAATACATTTGGTTTTTCTATTTGCCAGTACTCCCTGAGCTCTTGATCATTGCCATGTGGTCTAGAACCAGCCCTTGTACTGTGGATACTAGGGCTGCAACTAACGATTATTTTTATAATCGATTAATTGGCCTATTATTTTTTCGATTCATCGACTTATCGGATAAATAATAAATTAATCAATTTTTCCTTATATTTAAAATAAAATCATCATACTGAGCGTTATAAATATAAACTTCCGACTAAAACGTTACATTAAAACAACTGTTGGTCCAATTTTTTAAGCAGCAGAACAAATTTTTATAATTAAGCAAAACAAACCACACACTGTTTGAAAAGAGGTAGAAGTAGAAAGAGGTAGACTATCACTGTTTATAACATTCTGTCAACATGCTCCTGGCTAAGGCTGGCTCTCTTTTTGCAGCTATTTTGCCTGCAGCAGAGAAGAGGAGCTCAGATTGTGTTGAGGTGCCTGAGATGCATAAGTAGGGTTTTGCCAATATTACCAAGGTGGGCTGTTTATCTTTGTTAGTTCTCCACCAATGCAAGGGGCCTCTCAACAAAGTAAGCCTGTACTTCATTGTAACATAAAAATATCTTGAATATCTATATGCAGTGGTAAATAACCATCTATAAGGTTAGGGGGAAAATATCTAGTGCACTCTTAAAATAACAGAAATATACTTACAGAGGTTGAATTTGGTACATATTCCAATTAATTAAATATAGGGGGAAAAAAGAGAAGCAAAAGGGCTAAAGACTATATATCAGTAACAGGACACAGCCTTACACATTTATCTATAGAGTACATATAATCAGCAATAGCAAGCGAAAATTGTGCAAACAGGTAATAGTGACATCAATTTATATAACAAATGTCATGAATCTAGGGCTAGGTGTAAATAAAAAGCTCAGCACTATATCATGCAAAGCATAGCCCCAAATCACCTGATTTTATATAAACAATCCAAATGATGACTCCTATTTTATTTCTGGGTTGTACATAAGACAGGAGTTGTAAACTATAAAATAAACGTATAGTGTCCTGAAAAAGTGAAAAGTAATATGTCTGTAGACGTCCTTTAGGCTAAGGGCATAGCCATAAAACACAATACCATGTGCAGGAGCTCATTGGAGTAAAGCAGCTGGTGTTGTGCACAGACCAACTAATTGCCATCCAACTAATCGATTATGTGATTCGTTGACAACTATTTTCATAATCGATTATGCCGATAAGTTGTTGCTGCTCTAGTGGATACTAAAATTTACTTCAATGTTCCTTTAAAATGTTAAAAAAAACTGACTCCCAACACCATCACCGTGTAACTTCGTCCTGTATCTATCCCTAAGCACTTGCACACAGACATATTGTCCTCGCTCTGATGAGAAGCTGGGAAATTATTTTATAGTATCATTTTAGATATTAACATTTTCTATAAGAATTCTGTTTATTAACTCAAAATCATGTGGAATTGAGAGAGGTTTATTTTGTGACTGTTGTTTCTCTTTAAGCTCGTATTTCTCTTCAACAACTTATTAAACAACCTTTTTTTCCACAACTGTGTGCAAAACTACTTCCTTAAAGACTGTTTAAAAACATAGTCTCACAAGCACAGATTGTGGGAAAATATTTACATACACACCAGTAAAACCAACAAATGTCTTTCTTTTCCCACCCACTCTCTTATGTTAATATTTTCATTAGTGTCTCATAATGCACATTTTTTTTACATTTCACATGAGTAAAGCTTGAGAAACAACAGTACGTTTGTCCCATGGGCAACACAGAAGTTTATACGATAAAACAATTAACCCTGTCATAGAGAAGAAAACCAGAGAAGCATGAAGCAATTCTACTCTGGCCTTTTTATTCTATGTAATTTGCTTTGGATATAAACATAGAAGACAGTCTTTTATGGGGGTCAAGAGTAAAGCAGGACAAACAGACAATGCAACAAACAGGTTCTAACTTTAAATGTTTAAAATAAGATGGTAAAGATAACCTAAAATGGACCTTAAATACTTTTAGATCGTCATATAAAATGATTAATTATCTATAGTAAAAAAAACTGTGAAATGTATTATTTATTTTATCCCAATTTCCTGTCATTTAACTCTGAAAATTGTGGACTTTCCACTTCCTGTTAAAAGTGCTAACTCTAGACTTGACACTGCTATATTCCACACAGTCATTGGCTGCACACTCCAATGACTCATTTATAACCATCACCAATTGGCCTCAAAAGAGAAGGAAAGCTAGGTTACAACATGGTGGCACCCATTGCTTAATGGAAAAAATAAATACAAAATAAGGACTTTGAATTGCAATGTGTGGAATTTTTTTTTTTTTTTTTTAAAAAGTGAAAAATACCTGAATTTTAATGAGTCATTTATTCATAAAGACCCCAAATTCTGCATTGCTAAATAGCAATGATAGGTTGTTACATTTATTCGGTTAGCACAGAAAAGCACTTACAACAGGTTGTAAAGGTCTTGCTAATGAAATATAATAGTCAAAATTGAAATGTGTATTTCAAATTTTAATAAAAGCATTTTTGCAAAATACTTGTAGAAAAAGCTATATAAGGACAGTATGTACATATGCTGCACGTGTCCATAGCTCTCACATTCAAACATGACACCTGTTCAGGGAGCCAATGGTAGTTTGTATGCTGACATGACACACGAATGCAGGTCCAGCGGGCATGTGAAGCATATTTACATATGCCTCTGAAATAGTAATACTAGCAGAATTATTGCTAACACAAGCATATTTCAATTTTGACTTTTATTTCCCTTTAAAAATTGTTTACAATGTGTAACAGCTGCTTCAGACAGTTGCATTTTTGTTACAAAAAAAGCAATACATATACATTATATTACAAAAGTTTAACAGAAATCCCCTAAAAGGCCAAATACTACTACAAATTTGTCTCACCAGAGTAAAGCTAATGTTTATAGATAATTCTGCATTCAAGTACATAGATTTATCCGCTATATGAAGCTATACATGCAACAACAATAAGTGACAGAAATATAATATATAAACAAAAGTACATTTGTTTAAAAGGTTTTTTTTATTATTTAAATGCACACAAAAAAAAACAAAGAATTCTTATGAAAGCCTAGGGGAAATTCTCACAAAAGATCACAAAAATACTCATACAGCACCACAAATAAACAGAGAAACACTCTCTATAGTCTATACTAAGTTTCCTAAAGTCCATCAGTGAGCTGAAGTACAGGCCTAGAAGCGCACTGGGCTATTCAGTAATGTAGCGGACAGTACAGCTTATGGTTGTACTAACTGCTGTGTAAAACATAAAAAAAATGAGTCACAGGGAGATTAGTGAGATAAAAATCCTTTTAGAAATACAAATTAATCAATAGAATAGTTAATTGCTAAATTCTTTAACAAAAATAAATAAATAAAACCTCACCATTTTAGTGCGTCTTTGTATTAAAGTATAAAAATCTTAATTTTTTTAAATAAATCTATTAGCAAGAATGATAAATATTACAAAGTTCATTTACATTTTATAAAAAAACCACACGAAAAAAAACACGAAAACTGGAAACAGAAAACAAAAGCATGAAAAAATCCATCCACTTTTAATTAGCTTATGAATTTCTCATACATCCTATAAACATAATCTTAAAAATAAAAATGAAATGGTGAACTAACACAAATGTGTTTGCTAGTTTTTAATCAGCAAGTGATGTATAAAAAATGTCATCTGTTTTACACTCACAAGAAGACTCTGGGGATTATGTACTCAACAATCTGACTTCCCAATACACTTTTTAATAAAACAAAGCCAACCTGAACCTAATTTAACCAACCTGTCAGCTGACTTGCAATAACTTTTGTGTGATTGGCTGTAAACCATTTTCTCAGTCTAGACTGCAAAGCTATAGCACAACAACTTTGTAAAACAACTTGGTACCCATCAAACAACTGAAATTCCTTTGGAATGACACTAATGTTTTAACTAAACATTACCTTGTTTTAATATAATAATGACATTTTTTAAATGTAATATTATTAATGTATTTTAACAGTTTGTTAAACGTCATGATTTAAATCAAATAGATGTAAGGCACAATTTAAATCACTAGTCAGTAAGACTCAGTTTAAATCTTAGTGTTGCTTTTATTTTTACTTTTTGTTCCTCACTCCTTACACTTAGCTCCTTGTGCAGATCTATTCCACTCTAAACAATCTCCTATTCATTGACCTTCTTGAAACTTGATTCTGTGAAACAAAGATTTCCTGAGGAACAATGGGATTAAGGTATTTTATCATTTCTGCATTTTTATTTTATAACATTTTTGCTGTTAAGAAGAGGCACTTCTGCAGCCACAAATTAAAAACGAATCCTTATTTCAGGGTGAATAACATTTGGCTTTAATGTGTCTTAAAGAGATAAGTAAAATGTATCTTTAATGATTCAGATAGAATAAGCAATTTTAAACAGTTTTCTAATTTACCTCTATTATCAATTTGTCTTTGATCAGATAGTATTCTTTGTTAAAGAGATACCTAGGAAGGTGTTCGGAGCATTACATGGCAGGAAATAGTGCTGCCATCTAGTGCCATTGCAAAACTGCTGCCATATAGTGCACCCAATTCTTGTATATTGCTGAACTTAAGTCCCTGCTTTTCAACAAAAGAAACTAAGAGAAAACAAAATTTGATAATAGAAGTCAATTTGAAAGTTGTTTAACATTGCATGCTTTATCTGAATCACGAAAGACACAATTTGGGTTTCATGTCAGCTGTTTTTCTAACAAAACTGATTTGAGCTGGGTAAGTCAGGTGGTTTTACAACTGACTTGCTTTTATTTCTCCCAATGAAGTCAGTATGAAGGTAGGGCTTTGTGAATAAACCCTTTATTTTCTATGCTAATATGGTTTCCCACAGTGATTTCCCATTTGCTGCACAGGGGAATGCCAGGTTATTTTCAGTGTTGGTCTGTCATAGCAGCAGCTGGCAGACTCACTCTACTTTCTCAAGTGTCAGCATTAATTAAGTAGCCTGTGAGAGGGGCTTCTACATCGTCTTGCTGTGATATAGATAGGTAGATGGAGCCTAGAGGTATTTTTTGGTCTAAAACCATGTCTGTTGTCAATACTCAACGCTGATTAAATTGATGTTGGAATTAAAGTAATACATAGGAACAGATTGCTCATTGGCCAATAACAAAAACTCCATGGCAATATTAGTGGACAGCATTTTATTATCCATTTTTCCATTAACCAAGATACCGTAATACATTTTAAAATTTCCTGTTTTAGATCCAACAATGGAAAATTATGTCCTTTTAATTCTCACTATGGCAAAAAATGTAATCACCAAAGAAGCCAACTTCCATTTTGTATTCAAGAGATGTAAAACTCTTAATAAAAGTGAGGCTTTGTTGTAGGCTATGGTATTGAGTATTGTAGGCTATGATATAGAGTATTGTAGGCTATGAAATAGAGTATTGTAGGCTATGATATAGAGTATTGTAGGCTATGATATAGAGTATTGTAGGCTATGATATAGAGTATTGTAGGCTATGATATAGAGAATTGTATAGTATGATATTGAGTATTGTAGGCTATGATATAGAGTATTGTAGGCTATGATATAGAGTATTGTAGGCTATGATATAGAGTATTGTAGGCTATGATAAAGAGTATTGTAAGCTATGATATAGAGTATTGTAGAATATGATATTGAGTATTGTAGGCTATGATATAGAGTATTGTAGGCTATGATATAGAGAATTGTAGGCTATGATATAGAGTATTGTAGGCTATGATATAGAGTATTGTAAGCTATGATATAGAGTATTGTAGGCTATTATATTTAGTATTGTAGGCTATGATATAGAGTATTGTAGGCTATGATATAGAGTATTGTAGGCTATGATATAGAGTATTGTAGAGTATGATATTGAGTATTGTAGGCTATGATATAGAGTATTGAAGGCTATGGTATAGAGAATTGTAGGCTATGAAATAGAGTATTGTAAGCTATGATATAGAGTATTATAGGCTATGATATAGAGTATTGTAGGCTATGATATAAAGTATTGTAGGCTATGATATTTAGTATTGTAGGCTATGATATAGAGTATTGTAGGCTATGGTATAGAGTATTGTAAGCTATGATATAGAGTATTGTAGGCTATGATATAGAGTATTGTAGGCTATGATATAGAGTATTGTAGGCTATGATATAGAGTATTGCAGGCTATGATATAGAGTATTGTAAGCTATGATATAGAGTATTGTAGGCTATGATATAGAGTATTGTAGGCTATGATATAGAGTATTGTAGGCTATGATATAGAGTATTGTAGGATATGATATAGTATTGTAAGCTATAAAAAAGAGTATTGTAGGCTATGATATAGAGTATTGTAGGCTATGATATAGAGAATTGTAGGCTATGATATAGAGTATTGTAAGCTATGATATAGAGTATTGTAGACTATGATATTGAGTATTGTAGGCTATGATATAGAGTATTGTAGGCTATGATATAGAGTATTGTAGGCTATGATATAGAGTATTGTAGGATATGATATAGTATTGTAAGCTATAAAAAAGAGTATTGTAGGCTATGATATAGAGTATTGTAGGCTATGATATAGAGAATTGTAGGCTATGATATAGAGTATTGTAAGCTATGATATAGAGTATTGTAGACTATGATATTGAGTATTGTAGGCTATGATATAGAGTATTGTAGGCTATGATATAGAGTATTGTAGGCTATGATATAGAGTATTGTAGGCTATGATATAGTATTGTAAGCTATAAAAAAGAGTATTGTAGGCTATGATATAGAGTATTGTAGGCTATGATATTTAGTATTATAGGCTATGATATTGAGTATTGTAGACTATGATAGTTAGTATTGTAGACTATGATAGTTAGTATTGTAGGATATGATAGTTAGTATTGTAGGCTATGATATTGAGTATTGTAGGCTATGATATAGATTATTGTAGGCTATGATATTGAGTATTGTAGGCTATGATATTGAGCATTGTAGGCTATGATATTGAGTATGATAAACATACTAGAATACCTGGCAAAGTTTTATGGTGCATCCAAATGGCCTCATGTCTAGTTAAGATTTAGTTTAGTAAATCACTACTGGAAAATAATGTCAAAAAGAAATTACTACACTTACCTATACTACAACAAAACATGACCTTATATTAAATAAATCCCAAATAAAGAAATGTATTTGTGGCTTAAACTACTTTTTTCAGCTTTAATTAAGTAAATTAAACTGTGATGGCACCAAGCATTTAAATTTGCATGTAGGGATTGTTGAGTGTGATTTGTGGGGTAAACCCAAATATAAGTTGTCATGGGCAATTAGTCCCGAGTTATCTCATGGTGGTGTGTGAGCAACTAACTGAAGAATCTCTTAATTATCTGTAGTCTATACTTCCATTCTATAACCAGTAACAGCTGTTACAGAAAGTCTGCAGTTACAACATACAATTTAACTTGGAAAGACAATAATAGGGTAGTCACTGGGCCTGTGTATAACAACACTGTGAAGCAAAATATATACAAGATCGTCTGACTTTAATTGCTCCCAAAGCACTTTAATTCCTTTTAGAACACACATGCAGTAACCTGTCCTACTAAATTTAGAATTTCTGTGTGACAATGTCTGAATGTCAAAGTTTGTTTTTTGTTTTTGTACATGGAAAGCTATTTTACAAAGAAAGAAAAATAATACAAAAATAAAAATAAATTAATAAAAAGTGTATAAATTATAGCGCAGTATCTTAAAAATTAAAATCTGGAAATCACACAGTACATCTGCCTATGACATCAAAATAACATTCATAGTTATGATTAAAGGGACAGTTAACACCAGAATTGTTGTTGTTTAAAAATATAGATAATCCCTTTATTACCCATTCCCCAGTTTTGCATAACCAACACAGTTATAGTAATACATGTTTTACCTCTGTAATTATCTAAGCCTCTGCAAACTGCCCCTTTATTTCAATTCTTTTGACAGAGATACATTTTAGACAATCAGTGCTCACTCCTGAGTAACTTCACGTGCGTGCGCTCAATGTTATTTATATGAAACACATGAACTAATGCCCTCTAGTGGTGAAAAACAGCCAAATTCTTTCAGATTAGAGGTCGGCCTTCAAGGTCTAAGAAATTAGCATATAAACCTCCTAGGTTTAGCTTTCAACTAAGAATACCAAGAGAATAAAGCAAAATTGGTGATAAAAGTAAATTGGAAAGTTGTTTGAAATTGCATGCCCTATTTGAATCATGAACATATTTTTGGACTTGACTGTCCCTTTAAATATGAATATGAAATACACACGTTGGGCCAGGCAACAAGTGGTTCACTATTTAGCACATTAGCTCACGCACAGACACTACCAGAAGTAAACTTTAAACACACGCGTATTACAGGTTCAAAGTAAATTGTTTGTGCATGAGTGAAAGAAGGAGCATGCTAACTTAAGGAATTCCGATATTGTGACTGCACTAATATCTTTTTTTCATAGAATTTAATGCAAACTGGTAAAAAAAACTAACACTTATCGCTTGCACCCTAACGGATAAAGGGCTCCAAAGTATATATATAATTATATATATATATATATATATATATATATATATATATATATATATATAAATACACATCTATACACACATTTAAAAATATATATATATATCCAAGAAGGACAGCACAATCTCACAGATTGGTAAAGTGCCACGGTGCACTGCAAAGTGTATCCAGATCAGTCCAAAGGCACAGGCACTCAGTGGTCTTGAGTAAAAAAATCACGTTTATTCAAACAAAGTTAAAAAGACATAACATTTCGGCACATTGTTGTGCCTTTGTCAAATGTCAAAAAATACAGCAAAAAAAACTAAAAACAATGACAAACATGCACCAAACCAAACCTTTTATCATATACTAGTCCTAAAGCCCGTTCACACTGGCCATTTTTTGCATTTCAGCGGTCCCACCCCTAGCTCTCTCTCTCCCCCTCTCTTTTGTGCTCTCTCCCTCTATCTTTTGCGTTCTCTCTCGCTCCACCTCTCTTTTGCTCTCTGTCTCCCCCTCTCTTTTGCTCTCTCTCTCCCCCCCTCTCTTTTGCTCTCTCTCTCCCCCTCTCTTTTGCTCTCTCTCCCCCTCTCTTTTGTGCTCTCTCCCCCTCTCTTTTGCGCTCTCTCTCTCTCCACCTCTTTTTTGCTCTCTCTCTCCTCCTCTCTTTTGCTCTCTCTCTCCCCCTTTCTTTTGCGCTCTCTCTCCCCCCTCTCTTTTACGTTCTCTCTCTCTTTTGCGCTCTCTCCCCCCCTCTTTTGCGCGCTCTCTGTCCCCTCTCTTTTGTGCTCTCTCTCCCCTCTTTTGCGCTCTCTCTCTCCCCCTCTTTTGCACTCTCTCTCCCCCCCTCTGTTTTGCGCTCTCTCTCCCCCCCTATCTTTTGCGCTCTCTCTTCCGCTCTCTTTCTCCCCCTCTCTTTTGTGTTCTCTCTCTCTTTTGCGCTATCTCCCCCTCTTTTGCACGCTCTCTCTCCCCCTCTCTTTTGTGCTCTCTCCCCCCTCTCTTTTGTGCTCTCTCTCTCTCCCCCTCTTTTGCGCTCTCTCTCCCCCCTCTCTTTTGCGCTCTCTCACTCCCCCTCTCTTATGCTCTGTCTCTCTCTCCTTTTTTTTTGCTCTCTCTCTCCATCCCTCTTATTTACTCTCTCTCCATCCCTCTCTTTTGCTCTCTCTCTCCCCCCCTCTCTTTTGCTCTCTCTCTCCCAATCTCTTTTGTTCTGTCTCTCTCCCCTCTCTTTTGCTCTCTCTCTCCATCCCTCTCTGTTACTCTCTCTCTCCCCCTCTCTATTGCTCTCTCTCCCCCCTCTCTTTTGCTCTCTCTCCCCCTCTCTTTTGCTCTCTCTCCCCCCTCTCTTTTGCTCTCTCTCCCCCCTCTCTTTTGCTCTCTCTCCCCTCTCTATTGCTCTCTCTCCCCCCCTCTTTTGCTCTCTCTGCCCCCTCTATTTTGCTCTCTCTTCCCTCTATTCTGCTCTTTCCCCTCTCTTTTGCTCTTTCCCCTCTATTTTGCTCTCTCTCCCCCCCTCTCTTCTGCACTTTCCCCTCTTCTGCTCTCCCCCCTCTCTTTAGCTCTCTCATATCTCTTTTTGTCTCTCCCCCTCTCTTTCTATTTCTCTCCCCTCTCTGTCGAGCTGACCGTGCCCGGCCACGCCCCGCCACGCCCACACCCACTTTCACCGCAAACAGCATGGATTGTCAGATGAAGCCAGGTGTGTTTGTCCTGTGCTGTCTCTACTGCGCATGACAGCTTCGGACAAACACACTTGGCATTTTATATAATAGGATATATTTATATATATATATATATATATATATATATAGCCCTTTCCATTAAAATACCTTGTCATATACCATATATTTTTCAACCCTTATATATCTCTTTTTTTTAATATGTATGTGAATATTTTTTATCAGATAGTGTGTATACAAGTGTAACACTTTATTTTAATGTTTATCTGTTGTGTTTGGTGCAATTTTTTTTTAGCCCTAACCCTTTATGTGAGGACTTTAGTGGCGATAACCTGACGAGCGCAAACATAGTTTGCTCTCCTGTTGTTGCATTTACTTTCAACTTGTAAAATGAGAGCAAGTTAATGTGGGTGCATTTCTGTCAGTTCGGCACTTTCTGTTGCTGCACCAGATAGGCATATTAATTACACACTAAAAAATTATTTTAAAACTTGCAGGCCTGTTAAAAGGATCATCTAATAATAATAATAAAAAATACATACTGCAATTTACTACAGCATGTAATTTTCCATTAATGACCCTAGGCTTAACACACAAATATGGTTAAACACATAGGTAAGCTCTTGAGCAGGATTCTGCTGTTTAGGCAGGCACAAGAGGTAGTCACACAAAGCGACCAATCACTCTCTGTTTTCTTTTTCCCTTTGTGGGGTAAACACATAGGGCCTAACAATAAAAAAACTCGCCAGCATGGAAGAAATTACACAAATCCTTTAAGGGCTTTTTTTTTAGCATTATGTTGTAATGTACATATCTTTCCTTCACATCCAGAACTTGGGGTAAAAATCGACTTTCTCAATCTATTTGAGGCACCTCACAGTTCTGATGAGACGTCTTAGATCACCTCATTGCTTTATAGACACTAAAAAATGTACACATATTTTTTAATATTTGAACAACTGATTAAGCTTCAAAAATACACCTACATAATATTATCAGACTAAACTTTGCATTAGCCTATCTAGCATGTATTTAGTGTTTAATGTCCCTTTAATAATAATTGGAAACCATCTATTAACCTGCTGCTGTTTCTCATTTTCTGACCTATAAAATGTATGCTAAAAAAAGCTCTTTATTTATTTTTGCAAAAAAAAAAAACCAACAAACAGGAAACCTTTCTCTGTGTTCTCAATGTTGTAAAAAAAAGTACTGGGAAAGCTTCCATATATTATTGAATGAAGTTAGTAAATGGTAAGCTCCATTAATAAGCAAGGTGTTCTATTGCACTCTCACCTTTGCTTTGCCAGAGCACCTGACAGAATAAGGAACTTTTCGAGAACATTCCTTACTCTTGCCCATCCCCCGCCGGCCTCACAATCACTTCCATATGACATTTATTACTTCTATATTGTTATTATCTGCTTTTAAATGAGGTGATTGTGATGCAAAGCAGATCGAGACATTAAACCTAAAAGCAAACACTTGTAGGACACTTTTCTCTCAAAAAATAAAATAGTTCTCTGACAACATAAATTTACTTATTTAGCCAGTAAGTAGCCAAGAGGACGAGCTGACCTCGGCTTACTTATAGCCCTGATTCATCCATTGCATCCTGTTCCCAATCATTTTGTATTTAATTAAAAACCACAAGGACTAAGTCTTTCATGTCAGAAAAATAAAGAGATGGGAAAACATAGTATATTTTCTCTGGAGTGTCAATAATTTTGATAAAAGCAGCTACATTTTTAGATTGTATTTCTTTCATGGTTTGTTTTAACAAGCAGACGCCTCCTGAGGTGATTTATGGTGGTTTATGTTTATCATTGCAAAATTCAGTTGCCAGTAACTTGGATTACAACAAACAGTGTAAAATGATAGCTGAATGTACTTTATATAATCTGATAAAATGGCTTCCTTAGAGGAATAGCTAAAGCTTTGGTAATCAAACCAACAGAGGTGTAGTATAAAAATAGTTTTAATTGAAACTGCAGGCATTGTTATTATATGCTTAGCATTGTTATATATGCTTAGTATTGTTATATATGCTTAGTATTGTGTTATATATATATATATATATATATATATATATACTTAGCATTGTTATATATGCTTAGTATTGTGTTATATATATATATATATATATATATATACTTAGCATTGTTATATATGCTTAGTATTGTTATATATGCTTAGTATTGTGTTATATATATATATATACTTAGCATTGTTATATATGCAGTAAATAAATTCTAATAACAATGATGTATTCAAAGCAAAGATTAGCCTGACAATAATATGTAGATTTATTTTTTAATTACATTAGTTGTTTAAATATTGGGAAAAACAAAAATTTGGTTTCTAAAAATTACGTTAATTTCTGTAAAGTCATGAGATGCCGCTATGTTTAAACCTGGCTTTTGTTTATCTAATCTTTTTTGAAGGGGACTATTAGGGGCAGATAAAATGTATGGGATATAATGTTAAAGGGACAGTAAAGTCGAAATTAAACTTTAATGGTCTGGACGGAGTATGTCATTTTAATCAAATGTTCATCTTACTTTTGTCAAATTTGCTTTGTTAACTTGGTATCCTTTGTTGAAGAGTAAACTTGGGCAGGCCCATAGTAGCTCAGGAGTGCTTGCAACTATGTATAACATTGCTACAAACATTTTTGCAAACTGCTGCCAAATGGCTAAAGACACATGTACACTCCTGTTCTCATCTAGTATAACTCTTTAACAAAAGATTTCAAGAGAACTAAGAAACATTGGTAAAATAAGTAAACTGGAAACTTTCATGTTCTATACAATCCATTGAAGTTTCATTTTGACTTTACTGTCCCTTTAAATAAATTTTAATTATCACGGTTTAAAGTCACTTTAACGTTGCTATAGTCTACAAAACCATGGTTAGCACATTTAATCTGTCACTGTATTGTTTTTAGCAGAAGAGATTAGAGAAGGAAAACCTAAGTTTCAACATGGCAGCATTCATTAGTTTTTAGAATCTCTGGATAACTGGAAATGCAACAATTGTCAGAGGTAATTTACATGAAACTAAACTATGCATAATTATATATTTTATACAATCTCAAAGTGTTTAATGACACTTTAAGATCATAGTATCTGCACTATTACCCTTTATGTTAGAACATATATAGAAATGTTTACAATTTCAAAAACATATATATAATATGTGTGTATTCTTTTTATTTTTTAAATTGGTGACACTATTTGAACCACACTTTTAAACTCTCTCCCTGCAAGTCTATTTATTTAACATTTGTATCCATTAACTACACAAAACAGAAAAAACCCTCATCAGTTATTTCTAAACAAGTATCAAGGTTGCATAATTAAACAATTAATTTATATTGCTACTTTGTACAAATTGCTTTAAGCTCAGTGCTGCTATACTGAATGGTTTGCTTAAAGGGATACTAAACCCACATTTTTTCTTTCATGACTCAGAGCATGCAATTTTAAGCAATACAAATTTACTCCTATTATCAATTATTCTTCGTTCTCTTGGTATCATTATTTGAAAAAGCAGGAATGTAAGCTTAGGAGCCAGCCCATCTATGGGCTCACTATTCATATGCTGTCCAGGTGCACAGTGCATGTAACACCCTCTGCTCACCCTGCAGCATGTGTAACTCATAAGTGTCCAGGAAAACATGGCCGAGGTTGCAACCCTAGTAATACTGCATGTGCAGGTAACCTATCAGCTCCTTGCCTTGTTGCTTGCTGCCCTCACAGTTCCCTGAATCAATCAGAGGGGCTGTAACAATAATCTAACCCAGTGTTTTTCAACCAGTGTGCCGTGGCACACTAGTGTGCCGTGAGAGATCCTCAGGTGTGCCACGGCAGACTGACAACAGTGTGACATATTTTTTAAACTTTGCTTGTTTTTTACTCCCAGTGCAGGGGTAGTTTGTAAGAGGCATGGCATAACAGCACAATACATACAGTATGTGTGTGTTTGTGTGTATGTGTATATATATATATGCTGTATTAGGCTACAATGTGTGATTTTTTTAAAATTTTGGGATGGTGGTGTGCCACAGGATTTTTTTATGTAAAAAAGTGTGCCACAGCAAAAAAAGGTTAAAAATCACTGATCTAACCCCAACACAAAGTAAAACATTAGTTTGCAAACAAGTCAGAGTCTTCCCAACATATTAGCTTGTGCAAAATGGCCACAAAGTATTTCTTATATTTATTTTAACATACAGCTGCTAGAGTAGAAATGTATTTTTAATGCATTAACCTGGGTTCAAACCAATGTCTTTTGTAATCTTGTTTGGGTTCTCTAAATTTCTATAACATATGTTTTCCCAACAACTCGGTGTCACAAAAGTTTCTATATTTACTCTTTATGTTCCATTTACGTTAACAGATTTTTCAGATCATCTTTGTTCACTTCACAATTCATGAAGAATTGAAACCAGTAATATTTGTACTGAACATTTCTGAATAAATACTGAATGAGATATTTGTTTAAGCCTTTTTGTCCACTAGTTAAAACATACATTTTATTTTTTAAGAATGTTGAAAAAACAAAACACACAAACACATTTTTTTCCACTTTATTTATAAAATGTCTATAATTCCTCCTTTTGTAGTCCTCTGACTAACAATACTGTATCTGCTATTGTGTATCTTTAAAAATGTCACAAGCTGAAAATGTGAGCACTATAGTAAAGTGAACAAACCACTGAACACAGCTGGCCTACAATGTACTTTATTAAAGGACCAGTCAACACATTAGATTTGCATAATCAACAAATGCAAGATAACAAGACAATGCAATAGCACTTAGTCTGAACTTCAAATGAGTAGATTTTTTTATAACAAATTTCAAAGTTATGTATATTTCCACTCCCCTTGTACCATGTGATAGCAATCAGCCAATCACAAATGCATATACGTATAGTCTGTGAATTCTTGCACATGCTCAGTAGGATCTGGTGACTCAAAAGGTATAAATATAAAAGACTGTGCACATTTTTTTAAATGGAAGTAAATTGGAAAGTTGTTTAAAATTACATGCTGTATCTGAATCGTGAAACTTTAATTTAACCTGAGTGTCCCTTTAATTGAAGAAAATATGTTTTGAGATGATTTCATGGATTTAAAAGATCCATTATTTTGCAGTTGCAGATATTAGTGCAAAGCTCCATCTCGTCTGGACAAAGCTAATTTATTCTGACTTTATAGAACTTTC
This sequence comes from Bombina bombina, assembly GCF_027579735.1. Classification (NCBI taxonomy): domain Eukaryota; kingdom Metazoa; phylum Chordata; class Amphibia; order Anura; family Bombinatoridae; genus Bombina; species Bombina bombina. Next base: position 662,142,853 of record NC_069501.1, read on the forward strand.
TCTCCAGAACACAGGTAGTCAATCAATTACAGAATCTGAAAACTAGCTTCATTCTAAAAGAATTAACTCTTACTCGGGCCCTCTGCCTTTTAGCTGTCAAACTATAATTGTACCCAAAATAAATGAGGTGGGGTTAGAACAGGAAAGAGTTGCAGCTTTATTTTCTGATTGATGTAAGACAATCAATTATGCAAATGACTTTGGATGTGGTTTGTTCCCAAATAAAAGGATCTGCAATACAATAAATTTGAGAAAAGGGCTCATACTGTGTATAAGAAACAAATGGGTGCACAAACAACAATGCAACTGTAGCAAATATATACAAAAAGGCCTTATTAATAAAATTAGATGCATATTTTAATTAAAGGGACACTTTTGGATTGTACTATAAAATGTTTCATGGTGTGTAGTAAACAAAACGCAGTATTGTTATTTACCCCCTTTTTCTGCAATTTAATCTGAAAACTATGGGTTTCCCCATGAAAACTTAGACTTCACAAGGCTAACACTGCTTTATTCCAGACAGCTATTGCTTGATCACCATAGTCCCTAATGGCCTCAGCGGAGAAAGTAACATAAGTTACAACATGGTGCCGATTACTTTCTCAAGACTAAATCTTTACATCTATTTCTTTAACATTTACAACCAAATTTATTTTTAAAACTTCATCTGCATTTTATTCTCAAGTAAATCTTCATTCTGAACACAACATAATGTCTAGTATTTCATGTTTTACATCCTTTTAAGACATACATTTGCTTTCTCTATCTATCTATCTATCTATCTATCTATCTATCTATCTATCTATCTATCTTTATTTCAGTTTACACTATCCACTACTCACTAGGAACAACACCTTTTAAATGAAGCCAGCCTAAGTCTGAAATGGGACATTATACACTATATTTTTCTTTGCATAAATGTTTTGTAGATGATTCGTTTATATAGCCCACACAGGTTTTTTTTTTTTGTTTGTTTTTTTAAATGGTTATTTTTTCTTATTTTTAAATAACATTGCTTTGACTTTCAGACTTCTAACCAAGCCCTAAAGTTTTAGGAGAATACCAATGTATACCTACTCCAGCTTGCTTCTGTTTATGTAAAGGGTCTTTTAATATGCAGAGGAAGGGGGAGTGTCTGCTATATCCCACTTGCAGTGGGTATTACAGTAACCTTTTAAACAGAGCTAAACTGGAAGCTTCTAAGTAAGTTTTTTTAACAGTTTTATACTGGATTTTTATATCAGTATATGTGCATATTATTCTTTATATTAGTGTCTATTACATGCAGTTATATGAAAATTGGTGTATACTGTCCCTTTAACATAAAACCATTATACCACTAATGAGGTAGGTGGAATAAAGTGACAAGGTAACTATTAAGTAGGTAAGTGGACCTGGTATATACTGTTACAAGACCTACTTATTACCTGTTTTTCGTCTTTCTGTGTCTCTTGAAGGCAGGGACACAATGTGCGTGAAAGAGATCTGAATGCAGCTCATTTGTATGCAATATCATACATTTTTATTATTTATTTTATGCAGAAGCCATTAATAACAATCATGCAATCGCTTCATAATGTATCACATGTCTCTGCCAACAATGCCTCAATAATGATACCAAACAGAATTCAGTCTATGTACCAAGCAAACCTATGAGTTTACAAAGACTGACTAAGGGCTCAAAATTGTGCTTCCACTATGGTAGGTATAAGCTTTGTATGTCTAAATAAAAAGTTAAGAAATGGAGAGGGAAACTGAAGGTATGTGGAGTCTCCGTACAACTACAAGATTTGTAATAAATTACCTATAAGTAGTTACACTATATTCTGAAAGTTGTGTTTTAATGTTAATTTGACTGAACATAAACATTTGTTCACCAATCAAACTACACATTCTCCGTTGTTAAGGGTAAAATGAGGTTTCTATCCCATTTATGTTAATGTGATAAACAAACTGGCCTCACTTGGTTAATCTGTCTGATTTTGCAACTGCGTGTCTGGCTAGTGCACCCTCACGCCTGATCTGCAGCTTCTCTAAGAGGAACGCATTATCCCTTCTTTATTGTGCAGTCATGGCCTTAATCCAGACCCACGCCAGCAGGATCAATGGAAGGCTCGCCACATCCCTTTCAACTGAACACAACCTACTTGTCATCCCATTGGGAGCCACTGACTTTATTGCAAGCTGACAGCTGGTGGGATTCAGCAAAAATATACAAAAGAAACAATTCTAACACACTTGCACAGAAGCTTGGTGCACTGGGTATGAAAGCTCTATTGAGGCCCCTCTTTCAAACCACACAAGAGTTCAACAACATTATTAATACTAAATCAGATGCCTCTACCAATAGCAAGCTTTACATTTATGATGGATCACAGGAAACTGCTGCTCTCAGGTTACAAGTCATGATAATGATCTGTACCTGATATTACAGCCCCTAGCATCATGGTTTTAGGATAAACCATTTAACTGGGGCAAATGGTAATATCTGATCCTCAGCAAAGCCAGCTTATTCTACAGTAAAATTAATAGACAGCAATTCTACTGGTAAGAACAATTCCAGATATCTTCTTAGGGTATTATAAGTAGAAAAAAAATCTTTATATTTAATAGAAAAAGTAAACAGAAAATACTTACAAAAGGGCTTTAAAAGCAGAGTTTAGTTACAACAATGTAATGTACTTACTTAGGATATTAAAACCCCTTTAATTAATAGAATTTATAAAGTAAAATAGTATATAGAGGTAGTTAACTCCACTTTTAATTATTGTTTTGTTTTGACAAACAGCCTATTATTACACATATATAATCAACATAGTTTTGCATTTAGCATTTCATTGGCCACAACCAATTGTGTAACTTATTTCTAACACTTGTGTAAGCTCTCTAGGGAGCAGAGCTGTTTTAGCCTTCTGTCAGCATTCATTGTGTTGTCTTTTTATTTATTCCCTGTATAGTGCTGCTGAATATATTACAGCATTACAAATAGATAATAATAATATCTCAATTACACCAGTAATTTTATATCTCATTAATAGTACATCCAGAGAGCCACAAACAATTCCGATTTTGGACACAGTGTTGTTCAAATTCTGTGCTAAAAGACAACTGAAAGCTTCTGCACAGGTTGACTGACTAAAGTTGTGGTTATTGCAATTGTTTTGTTTAAACTGGATGTTTTGTTTTATAGAAGTCCACAGAAGTAAGCTGTCCTCAGCCCTGACCTTTAATCACACCAAATTGTTTTGCAGCTTGAACAAAGGTGGTTAATTGCCATTGTTTTTCTCATTAAAGAAATTACTCAAAATCAAATCCCTTATACTTTATATAGTGAAAAAAATGCAATCTACCTTCATGATTCATTTTGCCCCTTTTCATATACTTTGTCTTTAAAATCTCTACTGTTTCTGCTCCCCCTAGAGCTGTTGGAATACATATACCATGCTTATGTGCTGTCTGTCCTCGCTACACTGCGATAGCTTACACACAGGAGCGTATTTCTAACTGCCTGTAATTAACCACAAGATACTTTTCAGGGAACGTATCCCTAAAATGTTTTGAAGTGCAAAAACCCTTTATGCTAACAAAATAGTATTTATGTTTTAACCAGATATTGGGGCCGATTTATTAAGGCCTGAATGCATCTGTTTCCGCGCAAGCCTTCAGGCTCGCCGGAAACATAAGTTAAAGGGACATAAAACCCATGTTTTTTCTTTTATGATTCAGATAGAACATAGAATTTTAAACAACTTTTCAATTTACTTCTGTTATCAATTTTTCTTTATTTTCTTGTTATCCTTTGTTGAAAAGCTGGAATGTAAGCTCATGAGTGTGCACGTGTCTACAGCACTAGCACTAGATGGCAGCGCTATTTCCTGTCATGTAGAGTTTCAGGCATGTGCACACTACCTACCTAGGTATCTTTTCAACAAAGAATAACATGAGAACGAAGCAAACTTGATAATAGAAGTAAATTGGAAACTTTTTAAAAATTGTATTCTCTAAATAATGAAAGACATGATTTGGGTTTAATGCGGACAGCATATGCTGATGGCATTTATTGATGTGCTGCAGACATGATCCGGTACAGCTGATCATGTTGGCCCGCACATTGTTAAATTGGCCCCATGGTGTTTATTTGCTGACATACTGTCACTAAGCATATATATAAATACTTGAATACCCCTTTAACGGTTGGCCTACGTGTGTCCTCTGAAGCCATAGCTGAAAACGGCAGCTTTGAATTATGAATTCTTCCGGTTCTATTACCCTTCTATGTCTATAACATCAACTAAGACATATTAATGGAAGTTCAGATACAAGTTAATTTCCTTATTTTTAAATTGTTACAAATGCCAAGTAACCTTATTGAAATGTTCTGGCTACGAATCCAACACATCATATAAATCACATTTTCTAAAAGAACACAATGTATTTCTGTATGCAGAATCTTTTGTATAGCTAGGCTTCTTTAAAATCCAATTGAAATTTTGTTGTAACCCCTCAATGAATCTTCAAATCCTTGTTGGTGCTGCAGTATAGCCCAGGGCTGTTTTCTGTAAAACAGTTCTGAAAACCTGACAGAATACTGTTATTGTTAAGTTTGGCAATGTAGTGCACAGTATATAAAATTATTGTTAAAAACAGGGGCACTTCATTCATTAAAATTTTTAAAGACGCTTCTTTTGTAAAACAATTACAATTTAGTGATGGTAAACATCACACTGTTCCTCCGCCCATATCTAATACTTTATTTTGCTGATCGATGACGGATCCAGATTCATCCAATTGTTGCATGCTCCCTTTGGCGTTCAGGTCATGGGGCATGCAACGATTGGATGAAGCTAGATTCATCATCAATCAGCAAAAACAGAATTTATGTTTACCTGATAAATTTCTTTCTCCAACGGTGTGTCCGGTCCACGGCGTCATCCTTACTTGTGGGATATTCTCTTCCCCAACAGGAAATGGCAAAGAGCCCAGCAAAGCTGGTCACATGATCCCTCCTAGGCTCCGCCTACCCCAGTCATTCGACCGACGTTAAGGAGGAATATTTGCATAGGAGAAACCATATGGTACTGTGGTGACTGTAGTTAAAGAAAATAAATTATCAGACCTGATTAAAAAACCAGGGCGGGCCGTGGACCGGACACACCGTTGGAGAAAGAAATTTATCAGGTAAACATAAATTCTGTTTTCTCCAACATAGGTGTGTCCGGTCCACGGCGTCATCCTTACTTGTGGGAACCAATACCAAAGCTTTAGGACACGGATGAAGGGAGGGAGCAAATCAGGTCACCTAAATGGAAGGCACCACGGCTTGCAAAACCTTTCTCCCAAAAATAGCCTCAGAAGAAGCAAAAGTATCAAACTTGTAAAATTTGGTAAAAGTGTGCAGTGAAGACCAAGTCGCTGCCCTACATATCTGATCAACAGAAGCCTCGTTCTTGAAGGCCCATGTGGAAGCCACAGCCCTAGTGGAATGAGCTGTAATTCTTTCGGGAGGCTGCCGTCCGGCAGTCTCGTAAGCCAATCTGATGATGCTTTTAATCCAAAAAGAGAGAGAGGTAGAAGTTGCTTTTTGACCTCTCCGTTTACCTGAATAAACAACAAACAAGGAAGATGTTTGTCTAAAATCCTTTGTAGCATCTAAATAGAATTTTAGAGCGCGAACAACATCCAAATTGTGCAACAAACGTTCCTTCTTTGAAACTGGTTTTGGACACAGAGAAGGTACGATAATCTCCTGGTTAATGTTTTTGTTAGAAACAACTTTTGGAAGAAAACCAGGTTTAGTACGTAAAACCACCTTATCTGCATGGAACACCAGATAAGGAGGAGAACACTGCAGAGCAGATAATTCTGAGACTCTTCTAGCAGAAGAAATCGCAACTAAAAACAACACTTTCCAAGATAATAACTTAATATCAACGGAATGTAAGGGTTCAAACGGAACCCCCTGAAGAACTGAAAGAACTAAATTGAGACTCCAAGGAGGAGTCAAAGGTTTGTAAACAGGCTTGATTCTAACCAGAGCCTGAACAAAGGCTTGAACATCTGGCACAGCTGCCAGCTTTTTGTGAAGTAATACCGACAAGGCAGAAATCTGTCCCTTCAGGGAACTTGCAGATAATCCTTTTTCCAATCCTTCTTGAAGGAAGGATAGAATCCTAGGAATCTTAACCTTGTCCCAAGGGAATCCTTTAGATTCACACCAACAGATATATTTTTTCCAAATTTTGTGGTAAATCTTTCTAGTTACAGGCTTTCTGGCCTGAACAAGAGTATCGATAACAGAATCTGAGAATCCTCGCTTCGATAAAATCAAGCGTTCAATCTCCAAGCAGTCAGCTGGAGTGAAACCAGATTCGGATGTTCGAACGGACCCTGAACAAGAAGGTCTCGTCTCAAAGGTAGCTTCCAAGGTGGAGCCGATGACATATTCACCAGATCTGCATACCAAGTCCTGCGTGGCCACGCAGGAGCTATCAAGATCACCGACGCCTTCTCCTGATTGATCCTGGCTACCAGCCTGGGGATGAGAGGAAATGGCGGGAACACATAAGCTAGTTTGAAGGTCCAAGGTGCTACTAGTGCATCCACTAGAGCCGCCTTGGGATCCCTGGATCTGGCCCCGTAGCAAGGAACTTTGAAGTTCTGACGAGAGGCCATCAGATCCATGTCTGGAATGCCCCACAGGTGAGTGACTTGGGCAAAGATTTCCGGATGGAGTTCCCACTCCCCCGGATGCAATGTCTGACGACTCAGAAAATCCGCTTCCCAATTTTCCACTCCTGGGATGTGGATAGCAGACAGGTGGCAGGAGTGAGACTCCGCCCATAGAATGATTTTGGTCACTTCTTCCATCGCTAGGGAACTCCTTGTTCCCCCCTGATGGTTGATGTACGCAACAGTTGTCATGTTGTCTGATTGAAACCGTATGAACTTGGTCCTCGCTAGCCGAGGCCAGGCCTTGAGAGCATTGAATATCGCTCTCAGTTCCAGAATATTTATCGGTAGAAGAGATTCTTCCCGAGACCAAAGACCCTGAGCTTTCAGGGATCCCCAGACCGCGCCCCAGCCCATCAGACTGGCGTCGGTCGTGACAATGACCCACTCTGGTCTGCGGAACGTCATCCCTTGAGACAGATTGTCCAGGGACAGCCACCAACGGAGTGAGTCTCTGGTCCTCTGATTTACTTGTATCTTCGGAGACAAGTCTGTATAGTCCCCATTCCACTGACTGAGCATGCACAGTTGTAATGGTCTTAGATGAATGCGCGCAAAAGGAACTATGTCCATCGCCGCTACCATCAACCCGATCACTTCCATGCACTGAGCTATGGAAGGAAGAGGAACGGAATGAAGTATCCGACAAGAGTCTAGAAGTTTTGTTTTTCTGGCCTCTGTTAGAAAGATCCTCATTTCTAAGGAGTCTATAATTGTTCCCAAGAAGGGAACCCTTGTTGACGGGGATAGAGAACTCTTTTCCACGTTCACTTTCCAGCCGTGAGATCTGAGAAAGGCCAGGACAATGTCCGTGTGAGCCTTTGCTTGAGGAAGGGACGACGCTTGAATCAGAATGTCGTCCAGGTAAGGTACTACTGCAATGCCCCTTGGTCTTAGCACCGCTAGAAGGGACCCTAGTACCTTTGTGAAAATCCTTGGAGCAGTGGCTAATCCGAAAGGAAGCGCCACGAACTGGTAATGTTTGTCCAGGAATGCAAACCTTAGGAACCGATGATGTTCCTTGTGGATAGGAATATGTAGATACGCATCCTTTAAATCCACCGTGGTCATGAATTGGCCCTCCTGGATGGAAGGAAGAATAGTTCGAATGGTTTCCATCTTGAAAGATGGAACCTTGAGAAACTTGTTTAAGATCTTGAGATCTAAGATTGGTCTGAACGTTCCCTCTTTTTTGGGAACTATGAACAGATTGGAGTAGAACCCCATCCCTTGTTCTCTTAGTGGAACAGGATGAATCACTCCCATTTTTAACAGGTCTTCTACACAATGTAAGAACGCCTGTCTTTTTATGTGGTCTGAAGACAACTGAGACCTGTGGAACCTCCCCCTTGGGGGAAGTCCCTTGAATTCCAGAAGATAACCCTGGGAGACTATTTCTAGCGCCCAAGGATCCAGAACATCTCTTGCCCAAGCCTGAGCGAAGAGAGAGAGTCTGCCCCCCACCAGATCCGGTCCCGGATCGGGGGCCAATATTTCATGCTGTCTTGGTAGCAGTGGCAGGCTTCTTGGCCTGCTTTCCCTTGTTCCAGCCTTGCATTGGTCTCCAAGCTGGCTTGGCTTGAGAAGTGTTACCCTCTTGCTTAGAGGACGTAGCACTTTGGGCTGGTCCGTTTTTACGAAAGGGACGAAAATTAGGCCTATTTTTCGCCTTGAAAGGCCGATCCTGAGGAAGGGCGTGGCCCTTACCCCCAGTGATATCCGAGATAATCTCTTTCAAGTCAGGGCCAAACAGCGTTTTCCCCTTGAAAGGAATGTTTAGTAGCTTGTTCTTGGAAGACGCATCAGCCGACCAAGATTTCAACCAAAGCGCTCTGCGCGCCACAATAGCAAACCCAGAATTCTTAGCCGCTAACCTAGCCAATTGCAAAGTGGCGTCTAGGGTGAAAGAATTAGCCAATTTGAGAGCATTGATTCTGTCCATAATCTCCTCATAAGGAGGAGAATCACTATCGAGCGCCTTTATCAGCTCATCAAACCAGAAACATGCGGCTGTAGTGACAGGGACAATGCATGAAATTGGTTGTAGAAGGTAACCCTGCTGAACAAACATCTTTTTAAGCAAACCTTCTAATTTTTTATCCATAGGATCTTTGAAAGCACAACTATCTTCTATGGGTATAGTGGTGCGTTTGTTTAAAGTAGAAACCGCTCCCTCGACCTTGGGGACTGTCTGCCATAAGTCCTTTCTGGGGTCGACCATAGGAAACAATTTTTTAAATATGGGGGGAGGGACGAAAGGAATACCGGGCCTTTCCCATTCTTTAGTAACAATGTCCGCCACCCGCTTGGGTATAGGAAAAGCTTCTGGGAGCTCCGGCACCTCTAGGAACTTGTCCATTTTACATAGTTTCTCTGGGATGACCAACTTTTCACAATCATCCAGAGTGGATAATACCTCCTTAAGCAGAATGCGGAGATGTTCCAACTTAAATTTAAATGCAATTACATCAGGTTCAGCCTGTTGAGAAATGTTCCCTGAATCAGTAATTTCTCCCTCAGACAAAACCTCCCTGGCCCCCTCAGATTGGGTTAGGGGCCCTTCAGAGATATTAATATCAGCGTCGTCATGCTCTTCAGTAACTAAAACAGAGCAGCCACGCTTACGCTGACAAGGGTTCATTTTGGCTAAAATGTTTTTGACAGAATTATCCATTACAGCCGTTAATTGTTGCATAGTAAGGAGTATTGGCGCGCTAGATGTACTAGGGGCCTCCTGAGTGGGCAAGACTCGTGTAGACGAAGGAGGGAATGATGCAGTACCATGCTTACTCCCCTCACTTGAGGAATCATCTTGGGCATCATTGTCATTATCACATAAATCACATTTATTTAAATGAACAGGAATTCTGGCTTCCCCACATTCAGAACACAGTCTATCTGGTAGTTCAGACATGTTAAACAGGCATAAACTTGATAAGAAAGTACAAAAAACGTTTTAAAATAAAACCGTTACTGTCACTTTAAATTTTAAACTGAACACACTTTATTACTGCAATTGCGAAAAAACATGAAGGAATTGTACAAAATTCACCAAATTTTCACCACAGTGTCTTAAAGCCTTAAAAGTATTGCACACCAAATTTGGAAGCTTTAACCCTTAAAATAACGGAACCGGAGCCGTTTTAACACTTTAACCCCTTTACAGTCCCTGGTATCTGCTTTGCTGAGACCCAACCAAACCCAAAGGGGAATACGATACCAAATGACGCCTTCAGAAAGCCTTTTCTAAGTATCAGAGCTCCTCTCACATGCGACTGCATGCCATGCCTCTCAAAAACAAGTGCGCCACACCGGCGCGAAAATGAGGCTCTGCTTATGCTTTGGGAAAGCCCCAGAGAAATAAGGTGTCTAATACAGTGCCTGCCGATATTATAATATCAATATACCCAGATAAAATGATTCCTCAAGGCTAAATATGTTTTAAAACTGAATCGATTTAGCCCAGAAAAGTCTACAATCTTAATAAGCCCTTGTGAAGCCCTTATTAACCATCGTAATAAACATGGCTTACCGGATCCCATAGGGAAAAATGACAGCTTCCAGCATTACATCGTCTTGTTAGAATGTGTCATACCTCAAGCAGCAAGAGACTGCACACTGTTCCCCCAACTGAAGTTAATTGCTCTCAACAGTCCTGTGTGGAACAGCCATGGATTTTAGTTACGGTGCTAAAATCATTTTCCTCATACAAACAGAAATCTTCATCTCTTTTCTGTTTCTGAGTAAATAGTACATACCAGCACTATTTTAAAATAACAAACTCTTGATTGAATAATAAAAACTACAGTTAAACACTAAAAAACTCTAAGCCATCTCCGTGGAGATGTTGCCTGTACAACGGCAAAGAGAATGACTGGGGTAGGCGGAGCCTAGGAGGGATCATGTGACCAGCTTTGCTGGGCTCTTTGCCATTTCCTGTTGGGGAAGAGAATATCCCACAAGTAAGGATGACGCCGTGGACCGGACACACCTATGTTGGAGAAATAAAGTATGATATGCGGGCGGAGGAACGACACAATGTTTACCATCACTAAATGGTAATTATTTTACAATTGAAGCATGAATGAAAGTGCCCCTGTTTTTAAGAATAATTTTATATACTGTCTATTACATTGCCAAACTTTACAATCACTTTAAAGTAGCAGAATAAAAGTGGGTAATTTATGCCTGAACATTTAGAAATAAAGGAAATTGGACATTTGAACTTTGGACACTTGAACCACTTTCTTACAACCAGCTATTTTCATGTTCAAAAACAAAGGTACCCTAGGATATGCAGTTGTATATTTATTTGTACCTTATAATTCTCTGTAAATTAAGATATATTTACATATCCACATTTTAAAATGTAGTTATGTACAGAAATGTTTAGCTAGTAATAAAACAGACAAAATAATTATACATTAACAGTAACCAATCACTTGGAATGTGCAATTAAAAAAATATGGATGTTTATTCATGGCTACAGCCCAAAGAACTGAACACATTGTTAGTGAGAATTCTCTAGTGCTATTATTTGAAGCATGGAAAACCAAACAGTAGTTGTTGATATATTTGGCTCCAAAGTGGCAAATTAACCATTTTTTTTTGTAGTAAATACAAAATAAAATGATTTAAGAGTGTCTGTACATTGCGTACACTTGTGAAATTCTGTAACTGATGACATCACAAACTTTCTGAATTAAAGGGACATTAAACACTTTGAGATGGTAATATAAAATGATAAATTGTATATAATAAAACAACTCTGCAATATACTTTCATTATTTATTTTGTCCTCTTTACCTGTAATTCCATTCTGAAATTGTGAGCTTTTCAGTTCCTGTTAGAAATGGAAGTGCAGAACACTGTTAAATCCAGCGCAACCATTGGCTGCACACTCTAGTGACCTATTTATAACTGTCCCCAGCAGAGAAGGTAACAAGTTACAACATGGCAGCTCCCAGTGTTTTATAAACACTAAAACTTTACACTTATTTTGTCACTTTTTAAACAACTAATGAAACTTTAAAAAAGAAATCTACGTGTTAGTCATGGACTAATCTTTTCTTAGAATGCATCATTCTATCTAGCATGTATTTAGTTTTAAAGTCCCTTTAAATGAAAACATACATTGTGGCACATATGAGTATTTTTACCTAGGACAAAAAAAGCATTCTTACTTATTGCTTAGTTATGCACTATGTGTAAGTTTATAAATGATTACATTTAGTAAACCAGTGTAAATGGTGAAGCACTTCATACACAGTACACTGTATCTGAGATTAAACATTACTCTTGCGATCAGTAACACAAAGCAGCATGACTTAGCCCCTTGACCAGTAACATACAAAGCAGTCATAACCTCCTTCCCTGAAACCTACTAAAGAATAGTGCAGCCATAACTTAAGTGACTGACTAAAAAGAATTTATAGATTATTTTTAAAGGTTTTTTTAAAAAAAAGCAAGGTTTATAACAGCTCGTACTCCTGCAAATAGATTTATGTTTTCTTCTATTGCAGAGGAAAACAGACTACTGAATATGATATCAAATTCACATTGTTTCTCAGTTGTTAATTGCTTGCTCTAAAAATAATTTAGCAATTTTTTTTATGCTTTGGGTATAATTTGTCTAAGAGTTTTATTTCTTTGTACGTTTCGTCATCTTGCAGACATAAGGGTATCACTGTATATGGCTTTATAATATTAAAGGGACAGTCTAGGCCAAAATAAACTTTCATGATTCAGATAGAGCATGTAATTTTAAACAATTTTCCAATGTACTTTTATCACCAATTTTGCTTTGTTCTCTTGGTATTCTTAGTTGAAAGCTTAGCCTAGGAGGTTCATATGCTAATTTCTTAGACCTTGAAGCCCACCTCTTTCAGATTGTATTTTAACAGTTTTTCCTCTTTCAGATTGTATTTTAACAGTTTTTCACCACTAGAGGGTGTTAGTTCACATATTTCATATAGATAACACTGTGCTCGTGCACGTGAAGTAATCTGGGAGCAGGCACTGATTGGCTAGACTGCAAGTCTGTCAAAAGAACTGAAAAAGGGGCAGTTTGCAGAGGCTTAGATACAAGATGATCACAGAGGTTAAAAGTATATTATTATAACTATGTTGGTTATGCAAAACTGGGAAATGGGTAATAAAAGGGATTATCTATCTTTTAAAATAATAAAAATTCTGGTGTAGACTGTCCCTTTAAAGAACAGTACACAAATCCAGTCAGTGGGCATGCTTCATTGACACCAGAGGGAGGTGAGATTCAAAATGATAAGAACTATCCAAATGGCATCTCTTCTTCCTCTATAAATTTACTAAGATAGCAACTAAATTTCATAGGGCCTAGAGATAATCATACACAAGATATTTAAGAACGAACATAACTGGTTCTTTTGAATTCTGCATCTCAGATTGTGACTGACAATAAAAATGTGTTCCATTAAACACCTGTTTAAAAATTGTGCTTTCCCCACGCTCGCTAGTGAGGCTAAAGAGCAAATTCTATAATCTGCAAATGCTGCAAATCAACAGGTGGTTAAGCTAAGTTCTAGCACTTTAAATACCTAGGTTACGAATTTTGCTTTTTGGCATCTCTACAGCATGTGGGACATAGTACTATTCATACACATGCAAGAAGTGTTTAACCCCTTCCCGCCGTTAGGACATTCCAACCCGCCCTAACTGCGTTGGGCTTTACTGCCGTTAGGATGGCATGGAACGTCCTAGCCGTTTGGCTGTCCTGAGGCCATAGCAGTTTGCTAAATGGGACCACGGCTGGAGGGCATGACTAGCGTCATAGGCAATCCCCCCTGACCTGATCCCATCATTGAAATCACAATGTAAATTTGTACTTATTTGTTTACATCAGAACTTTGTTCCGTCGTAGACAAATAAGTCACGGTGGGAAAGGGTTAATGTCCCTTTAGTTAAGCCATGTTTAATCAGGAAGGTCTTGTCTTTGTACAACTGGTCCATAGAGGCTGATAGAGGCTCACGGGGGGCCGGCATGGAGAGAAATCACACAAAATCTTTGAGATTTTTTTAGATCCTGTATTGTAATAAAGATAGAAGTCTCTGTTTCACATAAAAAACACTACATAGCAACATTAACATTTTTCAAGATAAAATTTGTTTTACTACATTTTTTCAAGGGCCTCGCCAAATCCCGAAAAGACTTCTTAGAATATCTCGTCTGAGTGTTGAGGTTTTGAATATCAGGCTCTGACTCATTAGCATAAAAACATATTTTTTTTTTAATAAACCCTCTTTTAGACGCAAAGAGAAAAAAAACAGAATTTATGTTTACCTGATAAATTACTTTCTCCAACGGTGTGTCCGGTCCACGGCGTCATCCTTACTTGTGGGATATTCTCTTCCCCAACAGGAAATGGCAAAGAGCCCAGCAAAGCTGGTCACATGATCCCTCCTAGGCTCCGCCTACCCCAGTCATTCGACCGACGTTAAGGAGGAATATTTGCATAGGAGAAATCATATGGTACCGTGGTGACTGTAGTTAAAGAAAATAAAATATCAGACCTGATTAAAAAAACCAGGGCGGGCCGTGGACCGGACACACCGTTGGAGAAAGTAATTTATCAGGTAAACATAAATTCTGTTTTCTCCAACATAGGTGTGTCCGGTCCACGGCGTCATCCTTACTTGTGGGAACCAATACCAAAGCTTTAGGACACGGATGAAGGGAGGGAGCAAATCAGGTCACCTAAATGGAAGGCACCACGGCTTGCAAAACCTTTCTCCCAAAAATAGCCTCAGAAGAAGCAAAAGTATCAAACTTGTAAAATTTGGTAAAAGTGTGCAGTGAAGACCAAGTCGCTGCCCTACATATCTGATCAACAGAAGCCTCGTTCTTGAAGGCCCATGTGGAAGCCACAGCCCTAGTGGAATGAGCTGTGATTCTTTCGGGAGGCTGCCGTCCGGCAGTCTCGTAAGCCAATCTGATGATGCTTTTAATCCAAAAAGAGAGAGAGGTAGAAGTTGCTTTTTGACCTCTCCTTTTACCGGAATAAACAACAAACAAGGAAGATGTTTGTCTAAAATCCTTTGTAGCATCTAAATAGAATTTTAGAGCGCGAACAACATCCAAATTGTGCAACAAACGTTCCTTCTTTGAAACTGGTTTCGGACACAGAGAAGGTACGATAATCTCCTGGTTAATGTTTTTGTTAGAAACAACTTTCGGAAGAAAACCAGGTTTAGTACGCAAAACCACCTTATCTGCATGGAACACCAGATAAGGAGGAGAACACTGCAGAGCAGATAATTCTGAAACTCTTCTAGCAGAAGAAATTGCAACCAAAAACAAAACTTTCCAAGATAATAATTTAATATCAACGGAATGCAAGGGTTCAAACGGAACCCCCTGAAGAACTGAAAGAACTAAATTGAGACTCCAGGGAGGAGTCAAAGGTTTGTAAACAGGCTTGATTCTAACCAGAGCCTGAACAAAGGCTTGAACATCTGGCACAGCTGCCAGCTTTTTGTGAAGTAACACCGACAAGGCGGAAATCTGTCCCTTCAGGGAACTTGCAGATAATCCTTTTTCCAATCCTTCTTGAAGGAAGGATAGAATCCTAGGAATCTTAACCTTGTCCCAAGGGAATCCTTTAGATTCACACCAACAGATATATTTTTTCCAAATCTTGTGGTAAATCTTTCGAGTTACAGGCTTTCTGGCCTGAACAAGAGTATCGATAACAGAATCTGAGAATCCTCGCTTCGATAAAATCAAGCGTTCAATCTCCAAGCAGTCAGCTGGAGTGAAACCAGATTCGGATGTTCGAACGGACCCTGAACAAGAAGGTCTCGTCTCAAAGGTAGCTTCCAAGGTGGAGCCGATGACATATTCACCAGATCTGCATACCAAGTCCTGCGTGGCCACGCAGGAGCTATCAAGATCACCGACGCCCTCTCCTGATTGATCCTGGCTACCAGCCTGGGGATGAGAGGAAACGGCGGGAACACATAAGCTAGTTTGAAGGTCCAAGGTGCTACTAGTGCATCCACTAGAGCCGCCTTGGGATCCCTGGATCTGGACCCGTAGCAAGGAACTTTGAAGTTCTGACGAGAGGCCATTAGATCCATGTCTGGAATGCCCCACAGCTGAGTGACTTGGGCAAAGATTTCCGGATGGAGTTCCCACTCCCCCGGATGCAATGTCTGACGACTCAGAAAATCCGCTTCCCAATTTTCCACTCCTGGGATGTGGATAGCAGACAGGTGGCAGGAGTGAGACTCCGCCCATAGAATGATTTTGGTCACTTCTTCCATCGCTAGGGAACTCCTTGTTCCCCCCTGATGGTTGATGTACGCAACAGTCGTCATGTTGTCTGATTGAAACCGTATGAACTTGGTCCTCGCTAGCTGAGGCCAAGCCTTGAGAGCATTGAATATCGCTCTCAGTTCCAGAATATTTATCGGTAGAAGAGATTCTTCCCGAGACCAAAGACCCTGAGCTTTCAGGGATCCCCAGACCGCGCCCCAGCCCATCAGACTGGCGTCGGTCGTGACAATGACCCACTCTGGTCTGCGGAATGTCATCCCTTGTGACAGGTTGTTCAGGGACAGCCACCAACGGAGTGAGTCTCTGGTCCTCTGATTTACTTGTATCTTTGGAGACAAGTCTGTATAGTCCCCATTCCACTGACTGAGCATGCACAGTTGTAATGGTCTCAGATGAATGCGCGCAAAAGGAACTATGTCCATTGCCGCTACCATCAACCCGATCACTTCCATGCACTGAGCTATGGAAGGAAGAGGAACGGAATGAAGTATCCGACAAGAGTCTAGAAGTTTTGTTTTTCTGGCCTCTGTTAGAAAAATCCTCATTTCTAAGGAGTCTATAATTGTTCCCAAGAAGGGAACCCTTGTTGACGGGGATAGAGAACTCTTTTCCACGTTCACTTTCCAGCCGTGAGATCTGAGAAAGGCCAGGACGATGTCCGTGTGAGCCTTTGCTTGAGGAAGGGACGACGCTTGAATCAGAATGTCGTCCAGGTAAGGTACTACTGCAATGCCCCTTGGTCTTAGCACCGCTAGAAGGGACCCTAGTACCTTTGTGAAAATCCTTGGAGCAGTGGCTAATCCGAAAGGAAGCGCCACGAACTGGTAATGTTTGTCCAGGAATGCAAACCTTAGGAACCGATGATGTTCCTTGTGGATAGGAATATGTAGATACGCATCCTTTAAATCCACCGTGGTCATGAATTGACCTTCCTGGATGGAAGGAAGGAAGAATAGTTCGAATGGTTTCCATCTTGAACGATGGAACCTTGAGAAACTTGTTTAAGATCTTGAGATCTAAGATTGGTCTGAACGTTCCCTCTTTTTTGGGAACTATGAACAGATTGGAGTAGAACCCCATCCCTTGTTCTCTTAATGGAACAGGATGAATCACTCCCATCTTTAACAGGTCTTCTACACAATGTAAGAACGCCTGTCTTTTTATGTGGTCTGAAGACAACTGAGACCTGTGGAACCTCCCCCTTGGGGGAAGTCCCTTGAATTCCAGAAGATAACCCTGGGAGACTATTTCTAGCGCCCAAGGATCCAGAACATCTCTTGCCCAAGCCTGAGCGAAGAGAGAGAGTCTGCCCCCCACCAGATCCGGTCCCGGATCGGGGGCCAATATTTCATGCTGTCTTGGTAGCAGTGGCAGGTTTCTTGGCCTGCTTTCCCTTGTTCCAGCCTTGCATTGGTCTCCAAGCTGGCTTGGCTTGAGAAGTATTACCCTCTTGCTTAGAGGACGTAGCACTTTGGGCTGGTCCGTTTTTACGAAAGGGACGAAAATTAGGTCTATTTTTTGCCTTGAAAGGCCGATCCTGAGGAAGGGCGTGGCCCTTACCCCCAGTGATATCAGAGATAATCTCTTTCAAGTCAGGGCCAAACAGCGTTTTCCCCTTGAAAGGAATGTTTAGTAGCTTGTTCTTGGAAGACGCATCAGCCGACCAAGATTTCAACCAAAGCGCTCTGCGCGCCACAATAGCAAACCCAGAATTCTTAGCCGCTAACCTAGCCAATTGCAAAGTGGCGTCTAGGGTGAAAGAATTAGCCAATTTGAGAGCATTGATTCTGTCCATAATCTCCTCATAAGGAGGAGAATCACTATCGAGCGCCTTTATCAGTTCATCAAACCAGAAACATGCGGCTGTAGTGACAGGGACAATGCATGAAATTGGTTGTAGAAGGTAACCCTGCTGAACAAACATCTTTTTAAGCAAACCTTCTAATTTTTTATCCATAGGATCCTTGAAAGCACAACTATCCTCTATGGGTATAGTGGTGCGTTTGTTTAAAGTAGAAACCGCTCCCTCGACCTTGGGGACTGTCTGCCATAAGTCCTTTCTGGGGTCGACCATAGGAAACAATTTTTTAAATATGGGGGGAGGGACGAAAGGAATACCGGGCCTTTCCCATTCTTTATTAACAATGTCCGCCACCCGCTTGGGTATAGGAAAAGCTTCTGGGAGCCCCGGCACCTCTAGGAACTTGTCCATTTTACATAGTTTCTCTGGGATGACCAACTTTTCACAATCATCCAGAGTGGATAATACCTCCTTAAGCAAAATGCGGAGATGTTCCAACTTAAATTTAAATGCAATCACATCAGGTTCAGCCTGTTGAGAAATGTTCCCTGAATCAGTAATTTCTCCCTCAGACAAAACCTCCCTGGCCCCCTCAGATTGGGTTAGGGGCCCTTCAGAGATATTAATATCAGCGTCGTCATGCTCTTCAGTAACTAGAACAGAGCAGCCACGCTTACGCTGACAAGGGTTCATTTTGGCTAAAATGTTTTTGACAGAATTATCCATTACAGCCGTTAATTGTTGCATAGTAAGGAGTATTGGCGCGCTAGATGTACTAGGGGCCTCCTGAGTGGGCAAGACTCGTGTAGACGAAGGAGGGAATGATGCAGTACCATGCTTACTCCCCTCACTTGAGGAATCATCTTGGGCATCATTGTCATTATCACATAAATCACATTTATTTAAATGAATAGGAATTCTGGCTTCCCCACATTCAGAACACAGTCTATCTGGTAGTTCAGACATGATAAACAGGCATAAACTTGATAAGAAAGTACAAAAAACGTTTTAAAATAAAACCGTTACTGTCACTTTAAATTTTAAACTGAACACACTTTATTACTGCAATTGCGAAAAAACATGAAGGAATTGTTCAAAATTCACCAAATTTTCACCACAGTGTCTTAAAGCCTTAAAAGTATTGCACACCAAATTTGGAAGCTTTAACCCTTAAAATAACGGAACCGGAGCCGTTTTAAAACTTTAACCCCTTTACAGTCCCTGGTATCTGCTTTGCTGAGACCCAACCAAACCCAAAGGGGAATACGATACCAAATGACGCCTTCAGAAAGACTTTTCTAAGTATCAGAGCTCCTCTCACATGCGACTGCATGCCATGCCTCTCAAAAACAAGTGCGCCACACCGGCGCGAAAATGAGGCTCTGCTTATGCTTTGGGAAAGCCCCTAAGAAATAAGGTGTCTAATACAGTGCCTGCCGATATTATTATATCAAAATACCCAGATAAAATGATTCCTCAAGGCTAAATATGTGTTAATAATGAATCGATTTAGCCCAGAAAAGTCTACAGTCTTAATAAGCCCTTGTGAAGCCCTTATTTACGATCGTAATAAACATGGCTTACCGGATCCCATAGGGAAAATGACAGCTTCCAGCATTACATCGTCTTGTTAGAATGTGTCATACCTCAAGCAGCAAGAGACTGCACACTGTTCCCCCAACTGAAGTTAATTGCTCTCAACAGTCCTGTGTGGAACAGCCATGGATTTTAGTTACGGTTGCTAAAATCATTTTCCTCATACAAACAGAAATCTTCATCTCTTTTCTGTTTCTGAGTAAATAGTACATACCAGCACTATTTCAAAATAACAAACTCTTGATTGAATAATAAAAACTACAGTTAAACACTAAAAAACTCTAAGCCATCTCCGTGGAGATGTTGCCTGTACAACGGCAAAGAGAATGACTGGGGTAGGCGGAGCCTAGGAGGGATCATGTGACCAGCTTTGCTGGGCTCTTTGCCATTTCCTGTTGGGGAAGAGAATATCCCACAAGTAAGGATGACGCCGTGGACCGGACACACCTATGTTGGAGAAATAATAATTTTGTGCCCCTTTAATTAATGTGTCAGATTTCTAGGTTGGTGCAAACCTTTGTGAATACCGAGGGAGTTCAAACGTTTAGGACTTTTCCCTAATTCACACTTCACCTGCTGTGCCAAAGTGTATTACAGCTCTTTCCCTGCCCCAACTGGATGTATGTAGTTCACTTTCTTTTTTTGTCTCACGAATGACGAGAAACAGCAATTTTGAATAACCCTAAAAATATGGCTTTGAGCCTAAGAACTTCCCAGAAAAAGAAGTACATCTGCTGCGTGTTCTTGCATACAATTTACTGGACTCAATAGCCTCTGCCTGGAAATGACACTTTTTACAAAGATTCCATTAATATTTTTTCCCTTATTATTTGATAGCACGTTACAACAGCATTTTATTCTGCTTTGCTCAAGCATTCCAAGGGACTATTAAACATGCATTTATACTCTAGCTCGCCTGTTTTATATGGCGCTATATAAAAGTAATCAGCTACACTATGAGTTCAATTCCTCTACATACGCATTAAATTTGAAACAAAAGTAGATTGTGAGCTTAAAAGAAAAAAGGATCAGACAATCATAAGAGTGGAGAACAACAACATGTGTATTTACGTTTGTGCTGCACTACGCACTAGGGTTGCCAGGTGTCCAGTATTCAACCCGACAGTCCAGTAAAATCTTTACAAAAATACCGGACCTTAAATTTTTTTGCAATCCCTGACTGTTAGCTAAAAATAAAGGGCCTCAATACATTAAACATATAAAGCAGAAACAAGTGAGGGTCAGTCAGGGGGATCAAATCCCCACTGGTTACATGTATTACTAGCAATCAAAGAGGTATTATTATTGATTTGAATGTTATCGGCGGCCAAAGGGTACAATGACTGCATGATTGTAAAAAGAATACACACAGGATCAAAAGTGTTGGCTTTATCAGGGGCATTGTGTTACCCATTCACCTACACAGTAGCACACATTCACAGTGGGCACCAATCAATGGTTTAGTAAGGGGCTCCAAAAATTTTAGTGGTGGCCCTGATAGACTATGTTTTGTTTAAATTACTGTGAATTTCCGAACAATAACCTCTCTATTGTAATTTTGTAAAGAAGAAAAAACAACAAAATCCCCCCTGAAAACCAGACGTCATTATTCAACAACTACCAACCACAATGGAAATCAGCAAATAATTATCAAGCTTTATTTTTTACCATTAGGGAATTAAACACTCTCAACTCAATTATCTATGGAAATTATAGGCAATGCGTACAAAGGAGGACCACAGCATCCTTAATATATATATATCTTCTAGGGTACATCATAATACTTGTTAAATACTGTGCTTGTAGTGCACCTGCACCTCATCATTTGCGATACATGAATATAAATGTTTTTCTGATTTCCCCAGATATCAGCTAAGCAAATGCTGTATACAATAATAGGACTCACATGTGCTCATTAAATAGTAAAACTTCCCTACCCAAGGCTAACACGGTCGCCTTAGTAATATGAGATGAATCATATGATTTCTTTAATATGCTGAAATTCATTCTCACACAAATGTGAACGTGTTTTTAATCATTAATCACTGTAGCATGACTATTAAAAAAACAAAAACGCAATTCGATATCTCATCTCCTAATATGTTACTTCTATTGTTCATTCTCACTCTGAGTGCACTTGCTGGTAACACAACATGGTCTTGTTTGTTAATGAGCGGTGGGTTTGCTTGGCTTCCATACCATTATCCTATCTATAGCATAAATAACACAGATAAACTCATTTTTATTGCACCCTTTGGCTTTTAATGTATTATTTATAACAACAAATGTATAGAGCAATTAGTCAAAAAAACATAAACTGCTTTTAGCTTGGATGCTCTGTTATGAATTCTTAAAGGGACAGTAATGTCAAAAATGAAAAAAGTTTGTGATCTTTCTAGACAGAACATGAGATTGTAAACAGCTTTCCAGTTTACGTCTATTTTCTAACTTGCTTTGTTCTCTTGGTATTCTTTGTTGAAAGGCATACATATGAAGGTTCAGGATCAGCAATGCACTACTGCTAGCTGCTGCTTGGTAGCTGCACTTATATGCCTCTTTCACCCAATATGCCCAGCTAGCTCCCAGTACTGTATTGCTGTTCATTCAACAAAGGATACCAAGAGAATAAAGTAAATTTGATAATAGAAGTCAATGGAAAGATGTTTTAAATTGTATGTTCTATCTGAATCATGAAAGAAAAATCTGGGGTTTCATCTCCCTTTAAAATAACTATCCAAAGAAATGGTAAAAATAGATATGGAATATAGGATGAATGAACAAGAAATTTACTCTAACTGCTGTGTCTCTGTGCATTCTTTCTTGATCAACCTACCAAGTTGATGAGAAACACAGCTAGCTTTAGTGGCCAAACCAAATGACATTAAAGGGACATTAAACACTAAATACATGCTAGATAGAATGATGCATTTAAAGAAAAGATTAGTCCATGACTAACATGTAGATGTATTTTTTAAAGTTTCATTAGTTGTTTAAAAAGTGACAAAATAAGTGTAAAGTTTTAGTGTCTATAAAACACTGGGAGCTGCCATGTTGTAACTTGTTACCTTCTCTGCTGTGGCCAATTAGGGTCAGTTATAAATAGGTCACTAGAGTGTGCAGCCAATGGTTGTGATGGATTTAACAGTGTTCTGCACTTCCATTTCTAACAGGAACTGAAAAGCTCACAATTTCAGAATGGAATTACAGGCAAAGAGGACAAAATAAATAATGAAAGTATATTGCAGAGTTGTTTTATTATATACAATTTATCATTTTATATTACCATCTCAAAGTGTTTAATGTCCCTTTAATAGCCTGTACTGTATGTGTACAATAAACAGGACACACTCTTACTGTCCCATATACACCATGAAACATTCATTACACTGTCACTTTGACACACTCGGGTCTGCCATCAGTTTGCAAGTGTCAATGGGTCTGCAGGAAAGAAAAATCCATACTGCAGAAATACATACATTGCAACCAAGCTCAAACTAAAGAAACCTAACTGAACTAAAGGTTACACGAGTGGATGATTCATGTTGTGCTAATTTGTCTTTAAGATTCATCATTTTGCTTGAAAACACAGCCGGAGTTTGTGTTACTCCCCCTGCTCCAAGCAAAAGATAGTAACAAGTCATAGTAGTGATAAGAATAGCCCTAGGGTATCAGTAAATGCCTCATGGTGTGTCTTGACCCCAGTGTTTCCTCCCTGTAACCTATGCACAAAGCACTTTTGCTCTGAGTTTTTTAAGAAATGGAAATCAACCAACTAAATGTCACTAATGTACAGGGTTTAGGAGACAACTGATAAGTGACTGACGTGATAATCAGTGGTATAGAAATATTAATCAGGCTTCTTGACAGAGCTAGATATACAGCTATCTTTCACAATGACGCCTGGAAATCCCCTGAGTGCAGAGAATCACCATACAGAGAAAACACTGTGGGGAAGATTTATTAGTCGGGTGAACAGGGGTGTACATCTTCGCCCCTGTGCCCCTGGCATTGCGTCACCGTATTTAACGTTGCACACTATGGCTAGTATCCAAGGCCGACCCATTGCTAGCAAGCAGCCAATTGCACGTGAGAGGGGGCTCTCAATCTTCCCGGGTCACAAAAAGCTGGGGGGGGGGGGGGATTGAGATACGCCACATAGCAGGTGGAGAAGTAACTGTAAGTTCGGCAGCACGTTCGCTCATGCGAGTCTGCAGCCGGATACTATGATAAATTTCGTCCTTTATAATTAGTTTTATTTTTAAATATTTCAAACGGTATCTATCTATCTCAATAAAGTTATGGTGGATGGAAATGCAGAGCTGAACTAAATTCACCATAAAAAAATAAATGTATATTTATATGTGCAATAAATAACTGTTACATTGAGGAGGGAAAATTTACAGTAACATGACGTATATATGGCAAGGAATAGAAGATCAAATTACATCAAATTTAGGAGCCAGATGGAACCACCTTTTATACCATATACAATTAGTGCTAGCTGGAAGTGAAAATGATAAAACTATAATGTATTTGTGCCATTACAATTTATATTACCTGCATTTTACACAACACCATTATTATTATTATTGCTGAGCCACACAGACTTCAGGGATCTCTCAGCATCCTCCAGATGTGGAAGCGTTCTGGAATGTAGCGATACCATATTGGTATGATGGCCCATACTGTTGTATATATACACTTCCTATTCTGTGTATTCATTTGATAAAAGCCTGTCAGTGAACTGTTGGTGTCTGATTACTTGTCTATCCTCATGCATTCCCTACAAGATTTTCGTCTGTGCTTGTATTTTAAAGAATTGGGCCAAAAACCTTAGCAACACCATGTTTTTTTCCTGCAATTTTCTCTGTGTGCTTGAGGAGTGGTATATTACAAGTGATCAGTGAGTTATTTTGTATCTGATAATTTGCCTGATTTAGGAAGCCTTCTCTTTAGTTCCTAGTTACCATTATTAGGTGCAGATACTCTGTTATAACAAAATAGTGTGTTCCACACAGCGAGAGAAAATGTAATTACTGTAGATGGTTTGTATACAGAACTCAACAGTCTGGAAATCAAAACTGCTTATTTAGGCAAACAAATACGTATTGTTGCGAGTCTCAAATTATTTTATAGGTGTGCATTCAAAATTAGCAATTGAATGATACACATGCAGAGAACTAGCATTTATAGAGTTCATAAAGATGCACTTAGTATAGTTACACTGTATCATTATTATTTCACTTTATCTAGATAATCTGTTTTTGTGTTGGCTTTCTTTTTTACTTTTTCTGTGTTTCTAGTAATGAAAAATTAAATTCTGAACATTTAGTAAGAAAATTAATTATGTATATTAAATGCCATGATCTTTGAATGCCTACAGAAATAGTTGCTTGACTCAGCTATTGTGAAACCAGTCTTTTGTTATTAAAAACATATACTTTATATAAATTGCTAAGTCGATTTTCAATCATAACCTCTTGTCAACATAACAACATATTTAAAACAGTTAGGGCCAGATTACAAGTGGAGCGCTAACAGTTCCGTGCAAGGGGTTTATTGCGGGTGTTGAAAGTAAATGTAGCCACCAATAAGCAAGCGCTGAGCCAAAAATGCTTACATTCCTGCATTTTCAAATAAAGATACAGAGAGAATGAAGAAAATTGAAAATAGGAGTAAATTAGAAAGTTGCTTAAAATGGCATGCTCTATCTGAAACATGAAAGAAAAGATTTCGGTTTAATATCCTTTTAAGTAGAGAAAAACATGCAAAAGCATATTTATGCAATATTCATAATTAATAAAGTGTTATACTGTGTAACTGTAAATAATTCACATTCCAATGTTCTGCACATAGCTGAATATGTTCTAAGTATTTTTAAATAGCTATTCCTATATATATCTGTATATATCTACACCTATATATAATCATGTATGTATATATATATATATAGATATATATATATATAGATATATTGTAACAAAATACCAGATATATGTAGAAATATGTATTTCTGAATAAATATAACATATTCTTCTATGTGAAGAACATTGGAAATTGAAATATTCATATTTTCATGTTGGGTTAGTGCACTTGAGAATATGCAGTTGGTTTATGCGCAAGTAGAGTGTTACTTTTTTTGGCTCCATTGACTTCTATGGGGGTATATATGTGAACGTGCACGCAATATTCTAACTTTGAATTTTTGGATGCATTGGGTTAGCGCTCGTACAAAACTGTTTACTTTTAACTTGTAATCAGAGTGCTACCCAAACCGTGCAGAAAGCTTACTTCTAGCAGAGTAAGTGCACGAGCGGGAGCGTTAAATAATAGAAAACAGTGTTTCTATTATGGCACAGGCCAGACATGTCATGTTTGATATCAATATAATCCTCATGATGTCACAGGGGATTACTTATATAGGTGTATGTACTGGATATACATAACAAACAGTTATAAGTTGTTCTATCATTTCAGCCAGGGTTGCAGAGCTTTTTAGGGCATGTCATAAAAAGGGAGTGGTCACTTTCATTGCCCACTCTGGAAGGGGCCTGGTCAGAATATATATAAATGATGACTCCTTATTGTTCATAATAAATTTATCTTTACTAAGTTTTTGCCTTTGTCTAATATTTGGACTATGTTACTGTAGAGACTGGCAATACAGTACTTTGTTTTTAGATTGATTTTTGACAGATTGTGTTTTGGAATTTTTAATCTGCTAGTCTGGCTTTTGTTTAGGATTTCCCATATTACAATTTTAAGGTGGTGGCAGCAGAGATAGTTTAGTGTGGGTGGCATGGAGGGGTTCTAGGTCTATTACAGACTAGAGTGTGTTTGTTAACCTTTGCACCCACATAACTAAGTTACAGGCTTGCCTGGAGTGGCTGAGACTGTGACAAAGTGGTTAAGGTAGAAATGATCTGTTAACACTTTCTGTGCCAAAAACATATTTAAAATCATTTAACCACTATAATTTAAACAAAAAAACAAAACAAAAACAAAAACACCCCACTGGGCATTAAAATGAACAATTAAAAATTGTGCTTTGTCCTACACTCCCTAGAGAAGTCAAAAAGCAAAGTCTGTAACCTAGTTTTATAAAATGCTTGACTGTGCCTAAACCAGCAGAATTTGCAGGTTAAATAATTTGCTTTTGGTCTCTCTAGGGAGTGTGGCACAAGCACACTTTTAAATAAGGCCAGCACCTAGAATCTATACATAGCATTGCTTCTATAATCACATTTTGGTATACCTACTAACTGGCACTAAAGATTTTACCCCAGTCCCTTGTCAGCTTTATAAGTTTACATGATGTTTACTAAACAAGGCAAAATTACATAATAATAGCATTCTTGTCAAAGCTGACAATTCTTACTAAACCGCTAAAAGTGCTGTAAAAGCTTTGTAGTATTTGAATCACAGCTGTTTTGAACCACTGTAATTATTTGTCTTTTTCTAGCACAGGGATCCGGAAACCCTGGAAACTACTGTAGATTTTCCTGGTGCCCTTGTACAAAAAGAACCAAACTGTATTTCTGCAGAAGCATGTTTTATTGCTAATCTAAAAGAATAGGGAGGAAATGTACAAAATCATTAATTACACTGAATGTCTGTTTTCACTTGAGATTTTGTTTTTTGTTTTTTTTTGGGGGGGGGGGGAGGATTTAATGTTGTCCCAGTATCTTGTCACAGCAAGAAACTTGTCATAGAAAATAACCAGACACTTTAAGTTATTTTACCCCAAATTTACACAGTGCGTATACTTTCTGTCCTATCAGCTTATGATATATTAAAGCTGATCTAGCCAAAATCCATGTATGTTTACTGCTAGTGCCAAGTAGTCCCAATTTCTTTATTAGAACACCCTTTGAAGCAACATTGACACCATCTCTATATATACTGCTTTCCTCATGAGGCTACTGCTGATAGTCTATGATAGTCATTTAAAAAAAATACAGAGACGCTTTAAGCTTTACATTTGTATTAAAACAGTTTAACACAAGTAACTAAAATACATACAGTTAATCAAAGGGACACTGTAGTGAAACAATGACCCATCAGAACACGTCATTTTTGTAATACTCGCTGAAGATCTCTGAGTTTATCTGCTGCTAGGGAGCCAAAGAGAACTGCTGGTCCAGCAGAGGAAACAGCCAAAGAGCCAATCAGCAGCCACAGTCATATGACCCAGCCACTCGATGCCTGTGTTAAAGGGACATTGTACGCTAGATTTTTCTTTGCATAAATGTTTTGTAAATGATCCATTTATATAGCCCATCTGGGAGTGTTTTTGTAACAATGTATAGTTTGGTTTATTTTTTAATCACATTGTGCTGATGTTCAGACTCCTAACTAGACCAGAGTCTACAGATTCCTGCTACTCCTGTTTGTGTAATCAATCTTTTCATATGCAGGGGAGGGGGAGGGTCTGCTCTTCCTGCTTTCCTAGCCTCTTTCACTGGGTGTCCCAGCCTAACCTCATCAACAGTGCTAAACTGAGAGTTTCTAAGCAAGTTTTTAAAAGGTTAAAAACTGGATATTTATACCAGTTCCTGTGCATATTATTCCTTATTGTAGTGTCTATTACATGCAGTTATATAAAAATTTGTGTATACTGTCCTTTCAAGCTCTGAAGCTTCTTCAACTTAAAGGGACAGTTTACTCAAAAAATTTCTCCCCTTTAATTTGTTCCCAATGATCCACTTTACCTGCTGGAGTGTATTAAATTGTTTACAAGTAGCTCCTTTACCCTTATATTGGCATTTGAAATTGTTAATTTAGCATGTGGTATCCCCACCTATTCTGAAAGTTTGTGGCCGTGCGTACCAGCTATAGATAAGCTTTGTAAACACAGCCAGCAGAAGAAATTACACTCCCAGTGTGATAAAGCAGAGATAAGGTAATAAAATGTTGATTTTCCATTGTTCTCTCAAAGTATTGGTGATTGTTTTAAGGACAGATATAAGATAAAGAAGCAGGTATATGTGCACAATGTGATACAGTAATGAGATCTGATTATACCTACAAGCTCAAACTATTTTATTAGGCCGTGGCTTCAAAACACAAAATCAGAGCTTTAATATACAGAAATAAACCTTAAAAAGCTAATTTTCATACATGTTTTACTCTGCAGTTGGTAAAAAAAGCAATTGTAAACACATTAAGGGAAAAACTATTTTACAGTATACTGTCCCTTTAATGTATTTTTAAAGGGACTGATTGCTCACTGGCTGATAAATCTCTCGCTGCAGTATAAGTGGACATTTACCTGACTCACAAACATAAAAAAACAAATAATATATATAGTTTTTTTTAGTACAGGAAAATCCATAACAAACTAAAACAGTTTTAAAATGTACTCTTTTAGGACAAAGAAATAATCAATTTAAATATTTTAATAATTACAAATTTAAAATTGCTTTATGAGCGCATGGTTACCAATTTCTGAAATGTAGCTTGCATTATTAACAAACGCTACATTATGTTTTATTAATTATGACCCTATCTCCATAGGGATGCTTAAGATTTCCTCTTGGGATTAGACAAATAAATAAGTAGTACAAATGGTATTGCTGACTTCTGGATTTGCAGTCTGTACTTAGTCCATGTAAACACTGCAATCAACTCCATCAGGGTCCTGAGACACTTAGATATAGTAATCAGGCACTAGGTAATTTGGGGTTTTCACAAACCCAAACAAACGCAACTCATGCTACAATTTGACCATTCCTGCCTCTCGATTAAATGATAAGAATCCAGAGACTGAAAGACAAAACTTCAGACTGCTCTTTTTGATCTTTTGAGGAATTTCTTAGAGAAAATATTTAAACCACAACTCAAATTTTAAAACAAAATTTGAGGTCAGTTGAAATTGCTGGATTTATTTAATCTAGCTCATTATTTCAGTTGTTTCCAAACTTTATTTTACGTACAGTCATCTTAATCATTTTATTTATGCGGGATTTGTAAATAGTCCAACAAATCCCTAACCTAGGGAGAATAATGATATTGCAGTGTTCCTATCCTATATTTCCTTCTTGACTTTCATTATTATTTTTGATGTTTAACCCTTTGAGTGCTAATGACGGCTCTGAGCCGTCACAGAGTTTCTCACTCTGGTGCTAATTACGGCTCAGAGCCGTCATGAGCACTCTCCCAGAGTGACAGGCATCGCCGGGGCTTCACGTGATGTGCTGTGACATCACACACAATGACGTGATAATGTCACCGCGCAACTTTATTTATACTTAACAATGTTAAGTATAGGAGGAGGGGTCATGCTGCTTAGAAGCCTGTATCTCAGGCATCTAAGCAGCTACAGACCACCAAGACCCACCATTGGAAAGCTAATCGCCTAAGTCTTGGGGGTCTGTAAAAAAATAATAAAAAAAAATAAAAAATTTCAAAATTAAAAAAAAAAAAAATATATATATATATAGAAAATATTAGCACCCAGGTGGGAAAGTGCTTAGCACTCAAAGGGTTAAAATCATGTGTATGTTAAGGATAATTGTTACAGCAAATCTGTTTTAGAAAACTGTTTATTTTAAAACTCAAAAATGTACAGCAATAAAAGCCATAGTGTACTAATAAAAATGATAATTAACCACCAGTAAGAGATCTATCAGCCAAATTGGCATAGATCCATGTATATCTGTGTGAGGAGCCCAATACATGATATCTCCAACACGAAATGAGAACTGATGGCAAAAAAAATAAAAAATTATAGCTGTAATAACTTCAGAAATATTTGCATATCTGTTATCTTGTATGAAAGTTTCCAGCCATCCACAGACGGCAGTGTGGCACCAAAATAGAGACATTTGGGTTTTGATGAACAGTAGTGCAACACAGATAAACTCAGAAATTGCACTAAATAGAAAATACTCATGAGTATACGTGAAAACAAATTCTTTATTAAAATGACTGCAATCAGGGTATAATGCCGAATTCCAGCTTTACTTAAAATTCACATAAATATTGTATCTTGTAGGACATTTCACATAAATCTTTTATGTTGTAGGATATTTCACATAAATGTTGTAGGAAATCAGTCTCGCTGGATAGAATGAAAGATGTCTTGGAGATCTCACAGACACACGTAAAGGGCAGATTGTGTGCATTCCGGAACATTCTGGGGGTGTGGCCTGTATTTTTACATATACTAACGCCAAGCATGCACAATTCATAAAGACTCTATTGACCTTGTGAATTATCGTGTGTCCCTTTTTTTTCAAAGGAGTATCTTTTAACTTTTTTTTTTAGTTTTTTCTATAATGTTCTGAAGGTATTTTCATGATGCCTGTATCCTCCACAGTAGAACTCATTATATGGTCTAGATTTATCAAGTAAGGGTGGACAAGGGTGTACATATGTGCCCCTGTACGCCCCAGCTCACCTCTGGTGGGCAGCAATCAGCTGGCGGAATTCAACATTGCACACGAGCGCTATTTTGCAATAGCGTGCAATCCCGCCCCCTGCCCAACCAATCACAGGAGCTGTCAATCTCCCCAGTCGGATGAGACCAGGGAAATTTAAGGATGAGACCAGGGAAATTTAAATTCTCCACTTAAGAGGGTAGGGAAGCAGTGGTCTCATGACCGCTGCTTGATAAATCCTGACTTGTGAGGGGAGGAGAAGGCTTGATTAGTCAAGCCCTATGTGCAGAAAGATGACTGGTTACACAAGAGATGCTGCGCCACTGATTATAATGAAGGGTCATTGACAACGGGCAGATGATGAGGGGTGGGTACAAATCTCTTTGAATTAAACAATTTTCGAGTTGCAATGGTGCTTCAATTTTTTCCAGGTGGTATTAGATTCCCAAATTGGTTTTAATTAATCTTAGGTATTGAGCAAAATTGAATGCACAGATTATGTTACATTGAGATTTTCATTGTTGAATATTTTTTTATTATTTACGATTAAGTGGGGGTAATAAAGTCACCTTTTAACAATTCCAGTGCCACTCTATTGTAATACACTGAGAAAGTTCAGGCCTGACACTGTTGTTCTATGTTGTATGGGAGTTTTAGCAGATACTATAGCTATGACTCTGCATTATCTTGTCATTTCTGGTAGCGGAGATCAATGAAGTGCAAGAGAAGTGTAATGATAAGGGCTTGTGCTTTGAAGAATAGAGACGGTTTAATTATCAAAATGGATAAAAAATCCAATAAATTACCGAGGATGCACAGCCTCTGCACATTATTTTAGTTTATTTTAGAATCAAAATGTAATCTTTAACCTTTTATAATTCAGGAGATTGGTACATTGTGCAAACACCCAACCAACCTTGTAGCCTCGACACACACCATGCACCTGCTTTGTTGTCAATCAAGCTCATGCACAAGACTGTATGCACCAATCAGTACACTCAGAGGCAAGCAAAGTAAAGTATATTATAAAAGCATGCTGAAGATCTTTCAGCAGAAAAAAAAAAAAGTTTATGCAATTGTCACATTTGAGGGTGTCATTTATCGTTCATTGTGACCTTAGCTTTGCAGAGGAAACCAGAAGGTTTATTATATACAGATGATAATAAACTAAACTGAAAACAATATATATAATATAATAAATAAATAGTCCATATAATAAAAGGTAACTGTTGCAACTACTGAGTATTGTTTTCTATGTATTGCTAATATCTACTTAGCCATTAATCATCAGGGGCAGTGATGCCGTGGGCGGTGATGTAAGGAAGGAGGGAGGCAGGCGGGCGGCACATATCTAGAGGAATGAGGGAGGGGAGGGTTCCCTATGCTACTGTAAAAAAAGGATATGTTGAGGGAGAGTACCCTAAACCACAGAAAAGTTTAATGGTAGGCTGCAGGGGTGTCCATATGTATGATTAGGTGGGATCAATATAGTACAGAAACACTTTTATTTTTTATTAATAAATATTTATTTTAAAAAAATGTATATTACCTATGTACTAGCAGACAGCTGAGACCAATGGCAAGGGGGAGGGTTAGAGAGATGTTTGTGAGGGATCAGGGATGTAGGAGTGTAAGGGAGATCCTACACTACAGAAAAAAAAAAGTCCTAAAGCGTAATACTGTCAGACTGTTTGCCAGTACCTAATATGGTGGTGACCAGTGGAGGGGGGGGGGGGGGGGGTTGAGGGAGGTAAGAGAGCTGTTTGGGAGGGATCAGGGTATGGGAGGTGTCAGGTGGAAAGGTAATCTCTACACTACAGCTAAAATTAGCCTTACAAGCTACCTGATTAACACCTTTACTGACGGAAAAATTTGAAGTGTGGTGCACAGCTGCAATTAGAGGCCTTCTAATTATCAAAAAGCATTGGCAAAGCCATATATGTCTGCTATTTCTAAACAAAAACAAGGCACTATTTTTGTTTAAATTGAGTGATAGCGAAAATGCTAAAAATTCTCAGTTACTTTGGGCAAGTTATACTCTTAAATTCCCAGTACTGAAATGTTAATCATTATTCCTGAATATGGTCATTGTAAGTGTTGGAGCATGCTGTGTGATTAGGGGCTTCACAGAAATATTGCCACAAATGCTTTCTGTCAGTGGCAAGTGACATTCAGAAATGGAAAAGTCAGCAGCCTAAGTTATAGGGTATTAGGTAGGTAGGAATTGTGTGCTCTGGAGACACAATTCTCATTTATTTAGACAGGCAATGAGGCATTACATGGTAAGGGGTTATGGTTTCTTTAGATTTTTTGAGGTTCTTTTGTTCCATAAGCACATCTTGATATGCTGAAAGTGTTCCATAGCTGGTTTAGTATGACTAAATGTAAGCTAAAACACTATCTGATAAAAATTAGATAGCCATTATTGCTTTACTCCCCATGTTCATATAACAAAGTCACTGGCATATTAGTAAATATATGTTATTTTTATAACTTTGTAATGAAGTGTATTACTAAAGTATTTGTAATTTAAAGTATTTGTAATTTAGCAAAACCACAAACTGTTACAGCCCATCAAAACATAGATACGACGAGCAACAATTATTGCACAAGTTCTAACATGCATTTTCTAAGTGACAACTGTTTCCAGCATACTTACTCCATGCAAAGCACAGAGAAACACATAAAAGAATACGCACAGCACTACAAAGGCACAAAAGCAGCGTCAGGTATTTTAGAAATGAGTCAGCTGCCAAGTCCTATTATTGACTGTCAGAGGCACGTTACCATCACATTATCTAAACCATCCAGGACTGAACTTGCTATCAGAATTCATCAATCTGGAAGTAAACAGACAAATGCAGATTTATTGTTTCCCTAATGCATGTAAAATAAATAACAGCAAGCATTGTATACAGAGCAAAAAGAGTTACTGGATTACAAAAATTAAAATAAACGGCATTTTTTTTTTATGATCCAGTTAGACTGAGCATACAATTTCAAACAACTTTCCACTTTACTTCTGTTTGCTTTGTTTTCAAAAACATATATATGCACCCACACATATACATATGCGCACACACATATACATATGCACCCACACATATACATATGCACATATACATATGCACACACACATATACATATGCACACACACACACACATACATATGCATATGCACACACACACACACATACATATGCACACACACACATACATATGCACACACACATATACACACACACATATACATATGCACATATACATATGCACACACACATATACACACACACACATACATATGCACACACACATATACATATGCACACACACATATGCACCCACACATATACATATGCACCCACACATATACATATGCACATATACATATGCACACACACATATACATATGCACACACACACACACATACATATGCACACACACACATACATATGCACACACACATATACATATGCACACACACATATACACATGCACACACACATATGCACCCACACATATACATATGCACATATACATATGCACCCACACATATACATATGCACACACACATATACATATGATTATGCACACACACATATACATATGATTATGCACACACACATATACATATGCACACACACATATACATATGCACACACACATATGCACACACACACATACATATGCACACACACATATACATATGCACACACACATACATATGCACTCACACATACATATGCACACACACATATACACATGCACACACACATATGCACCCACACATATACATATGCACATATACATATGCACCCACACATATACATATGCACACACACATATACATATGATTATGCACACACACATATACATATGATTATGCACACACACATATACATATGCACACACACATATACATATGCACACACACATATGCACACACACACATACATATGCACACACACATATACATATGCACACACACATACATATGCACTCACACATACATATGCACACACACACACATATGCACACACACACACATACATATGCACACACCCACACATACATATGCGCACACACACACACACATACATATGCACACACACACATACATATGCACACACACATATACATATGCACACACACATACATATGCACTCACACATACATATATGCACACAGACACATACATATATGCACACAGACACATACATATGCACACACACATATACATATGCACACACACATATACATATGCACATATACATATGCACCCACACATACACATATGCACACACACACATACATATGCACACACGCATACACATATGTACACCCACACATACATATGCACACACACACACACACACATACATATGCACACACATACACACATACATACGCACACACACATATATGCACACACACACACATACATATGCACACACCCACACATACATATGCGCACACACACACACACATACATATGCACACACCCACACATACATATGCACACACACACACATACATATGCACACACACACATACATATGCACACACACACACACATACATATGCACACACACACATACATATGCGCACACACACATACATACATATGCACACACACACACACATACATATGCACACACACACACATACATATGCACACACACACACGCACACACACATACATATGCACACACACACATACATATGCACACACACACATACATATGCACACACACATACATATGCACACACACACACATACATATGCACACACATACATACATATGCACACACACACACACATATGCACACACACATACATATGCACACACACACACATACATATGCACACACACACACATACATATGCACACACATACATACATATGCACACACATACATATGCACACACACACACACATACATATGCACACACACACACACACACATACATATGCACACACACACACACATACATATGCACACACACACACACACACATACATATGCACACACACACACACACACACATACATATGCACACACATACATATGCACACACACACATACATATGCACACACACACACACATACATATGCACATACACACATACATATGCACACACACACATATGCACACACACATACATACATATGCACACACACACATACATATGCACACATATGCACACACACACATACATATGCACACACACACACATACATATGCACACACACACATACATACATACATATGCACACACACATACATATGCGCACACACACACATACATATGCACACACACACACATACATATGCACACACACACATACATATGCACACATACATATGCACACACACACATACATATATGCACACACACACACATACATATGCACACACACACACACACATACATATGCACACACACACAAGAACAAATTAAAATCATCATTCATGTCAGCTTCCCTTTCTCCTAAGCTATCCAGGATTTCGATTTGTAGCAGTTTCAATTGTATAACTGAAATAAAAATGATTTGTATTAATCAGTGAGCACTGTATGCCAATACCCTACCAAGAGAAAAACGGATTTCAAGTTATCTTGGTGTAGTATAAATAAAAAAATAAAAAAGTTACTGACAAGATATTTTTCCGCCATTTCCTACAATAAATAAACAGCATTGGTATAAAGTGAACTGAAGGTTTATATTTGTGAACATATTTTTAACAACAGAAAGACAGGAAAACTCTACCATATAAGTCTCCTTATGTAATGTTGATTGGTTCAGTATTTCCACAATGTAAAGCAATGGAATCTTAATTTAAAAAAATTAAATAATTTACATACATATTTCAGTTTTTAGGGGTTACATACATATTGCAGTTTTTAGGGGTTACATACATATTTCAGTTTTTAGGGGTTACATACATATTTCAGTTTTTAGGGGTTACATACATATTTCAGTTTTAAGGGGTTACATACATATTTCAGTTTTTAGGGGTTACATACATATTTCAGTTTTTATGGGTTGCCATTGTGTGATGAACTGACAAATTTTAGCCAAATTAGTTTAAAGTGAAGGTCCATTTTGATGAATTAGTGCCCGGTTTTTAAGAAACCTATCAAAAACAAGGGCATTTTAATTCATCAAAATTGACATTTCACTGTTTTCTTCAAAATCTTACCTTTTAATCCTGGCAGCCGCTCCAGCACTTCCTCCGCCCGTCGCAAGCCATCTTCGCGGGTCCAAAATGACAAATCCGGCTTCCTCCAAACACAGTGTTGCATCAGGCCAAGATTCCCCTGGAGGGGAAGCTGTGATTGGAGGAAGCCTGATTCATCATTTCTGACGTCTGCAGAGACTTCCGACGGCCGGGGGAATCCCTGGAGCGGCATTCAGGATTAAAAGGTAAGTTTTTGAAGAAAACAGTGAAATGTCAATTTCGATGAATTAAAGTGCCCTTGTTTTTAATAGGTTTATTAAAAACAGGGCACTAATTCATCAAAATGGACCTTCACTTTAACCATTATTATTATAAGCATATACAATTACAGAATTTAACTATAGCTGAATAGCCAGGCAAATATAATTGGGATTCTCCTTGTAGATGGCATAAGACATTGTCTTCTATGTGTTATTTTTAGATCATATGTTTAATATTTTGCTTTCCAGGCCAAATCCATAAACACAGCTGCACCTCCTCATTGAGACAAGAAGCAGGCAATATGTCAGTGTATCTAGTTTACATGAGTTTGCATGAAGAGCACAATTTGTTCACAGATGCAGACTTTAAAAAAACAAAAAAAAGATGAATATTGAGCCCATAAATAGGATTCTGTAATTTCACTAGTAAAAGTGTTAGGTAAACAAGACCCATATTGTCTTTTGCTTCCCAAAGACTTTTAACAGCTAGATCTGCAAACAGTCGTTTATGAGAGTTTTTTGTGTTTAGGGTTTCCCATAATGCACTGTGCCATATAACATTATTAATTACAAGGGGAACCCTGGGAACTTGCTAAAGAATGCGCATGAGTATTGTCAAGATGAAGAAACTGTATTTGACATATTTATTACTTCATTTTGTAAAACTATTCATTTTATTGTAACTGTTTGAAAAACACAAAACAATAAGACTCACCACAGGCTTATAAAAGAGAGGGGATTTTCATTCTGAGTTATATAGTTCACCGTAAATCATTGTAACAAAACAAACATTCTTATCTACAGTACAATTACTGTTACCATTTCTACTGTTATTGTGTGGTCAGGGCTAATGATAGTTACTTTTTGTACACTGTGCACTTTAAAGGGATATTTTATGTCCAAATGTTTTATGTTCCATATGCTGGTTTTATTTTTCCTAAAAATAATATGAACTAAAAGCTGTTTAAATTGAATTTGAAAAGAATACAGCAGTATAAATGGTGTACTTCCTACTAATGACCAGTGACTAATAGGTACTTTCTACAAATGCTCATGTGCTGATAGGTACATAAAGCTTATTGTGCCTATCCCTGTCAGCTATTAGGTAATCAACATTGAGAATTAGTACAAAGTGCACAATGTATACTCCTGTGTTCGCTTCAATTTGAATCTACAGGGACACAAAACACCACTACCAATAAATTAGCATACTAGGAGGGTGTGGCTATTTTTTAATGCATTAACACTTTTTTCTTTTTTTGGTGGATTTGTTTGTCAATCGCTAAACACTAACGACCACTTGCATTATTTGCAGGAGCCAATCTGGCTAGTTACTGTAGTAGACACAGTTATAAACAGTCATTTAATTTGCATTGTTTTGCAGATCCTTATATGATCTCTCTGCTGAGGCTAATAAGGGGCAAACATTTAGCACACTTAGGCATATAAGTTCTACCATGTGCAGTTTCAGTCCTTAAAACTGGGAAAACACACAATATTCAGCTTTAATTCAGGAAAAGGGGACAAAACAAATAATGAACGTATACTGCACAGGTGTTTACTTCATATAATTGCACAGGTTAAATGTCCCTCTAAAAAAAGGTTTTAGTTCAAACTTTTCAGGAAAAATATACATTTATGTTTAAACAATGATCTTTCATATGGATGATAGAACATTTTAAGTACAAATTTCCTTTAACATACAGAACTGACATCATGCAGATTATAGGGCTTTAAGGGTTTACATTGCTGGCTCCCTCCTCTCCTTTGGCCCAAAAATAATATATATAGTTTTATTCGTATTTACAAACATCCTGTACAATAAAGACAAACATCAGTAACAAGAATATAAAGCTTCAACACATATTAATCAAATATTTTCTCCAGTTCCATTCGTCTTTTCAATGTTGTAATGTAAATAAAATGATCAGCTATTTTGTAAAGAGAATAAACAATACCATAATATTTTTTTTTTTTTCAAAATGTTCCATAAACTAATGAAACTATCTATTTAGTAAAATAAAGGTCAGTTTTTATAAACAGACATGTTTTTATCTACAAAATAGCTGCACACTTTATCCCCTCCCACTCATTTGCTTCTCCTGTGGAAGTACAAATACACATAATACTGCATCTTGCCTCACTGTCCCAAACTGTTTTACTCTCTTCCCTGCAACTATTCAGGCTGCTGTAATCACCACAGCCTAATTGGAGTTGAGAAAGTGCTGGTGGATGGGATTATGTATTCGTCACTGCAAACTATGCTGCACTGATCACTGTGTATTAGTTTGTAGCCCTGCCCTGTGTAAGGTCAGGGCGATATACAAGAAGATATAATCTATGGGTTTGGCCAGTACAAATCCTAATAATAAAACTATTACATGCAAACACCAGTCAGTATATTTATAGATACTATTTGTATATGTACTGCATAATATCAACATCTGCTGCCTACTCAGAAAACTAGAATAGCACACATCACGTGCCACTACATGACAGGCTAAAACATATTTTTGCCTGCCACGTACCTCGTTTTAATATACTTCAATAAATATTTTTGGTTTTATTAGCCTTTTCTCCCTGGTGCCTTACTAGTGCGGCTGTTATCTCCTTTGTTTTCTATAACATATTTATATAATATAAGTAAAAAAGCTAAATTTCAATTTTGCTATAAAAATGATGAAACAAATCATAAAAATATCTGTTTTAAGGACAAACAGTACCAGCAGAAGATTGGCACACACTTTACACTACACATTCCAAGCATTACATTTACAGGGACACTAAACCCATTTTTTTTCTTTCATAATTCAGATAGAGCAGGCAATTTTAATCAACTTTCTAATAAACTACTAGTATCATTTTTTTCTTTGTTCACTTGGTATCTTTATTTGAAAAAGCAGGAATGTAAAGATTACGAACCGACCCATCTAAATGTAGCTACCAATCAGCAAGCGCTATCCAGAGTTCTGAACCAAAAATGGACTGGCTCGTAAGCTTACATTCCTGCTTTTTAAAATAAAGATATTTAAGAGAACAAAGACAAATTGATAATATGAGTAAATTAGAAAGTTGCTTAAAATTGCATGCTCTATCTGAATCACAAAAGAAAAAAATTGGGTTTAGTGTCCCTTTAAATAAACTATTCCAAACTAAACAAAGATTTTTTAACTTGTTCTTTATATTGTTATCTTTGCTACTGGCTCCCACCTTTGTCATATTTTTAAGAGCCACAAGAGTTCAAAAAGACAATACAAGACTGTGGAATATTTGACATTTATCACTTTATCATTTGGCACTTAATAATGTCATTTTAAAGGGATGTTAAGCATATTAAGATTTAATTATGTATAGCACAGCAACTTTGCAATTTATTTTCAGAATTTAATTTGCCCTTTATTCTGTAATTTAAAGGGACAGTCTATCATAGAATTGTTATTGTTTTAAAAGATAGATAATCCCTTTATTACTCATTCCCCAGTTTTGCATAACCAACACAGTTATATTAATGTACTTTTTACCTTTGTGATTACCTTGTATCTAGGAACCTTCTGACAGCCCCCTGATCACATGACTGTGACTGTTTATTATCTATTGTCTTAAATGTAGCATTGTTTTGTGCTAAATCTTAAATAACCCCCTGTGCCTGAACACATTGTTATCTATATGGCCCATGTGTACTTTCTGTCTCTTTGTGTTGAAAAGAGATTTAAAAAGCATGTGATAAGAGGCAGCCCTCAAAGGCTTAGAAATTAGCATATGAGCCTACTTATGTTTAGTTTAAACTAAGAATACCAAGAGAAAAAAGCAAATTTGATGATAAAAGTAAATTGGAAAGTTGATTAAAATTAAAAGTCCTATCTGAATAATGAAAGTTTAATTTATACTACACTGTCCCTTTAAGTCTGAAAATGTGTGTTTCCCAGTTCTAAGAACTCAAAGTGCATATGGCAGACTTCACAGGCATTATAACCATCACATATATCTGTCCCTGATTGGCTTCAGCAGAGATGATTAGAACTGGGATAATGGTGTGAAACAACAAAAAAAGAAATAAATCCAATATAACAGGCTATATATATATTGGGTTGTTTTTTTTACTTAAGTCCTTTAAGGTTTTCCTCAGAGGGGATTCTTTATGTGCCTTTGGATCTGCCCGAAAAAGCACTTGATGTTACTGTACACAGAATGAAAGGGAATAAAACATGAAAGCAGATAGAAAGCATTGCTTAGCTAAGCATTAGCTTGATATGTGGAGATTGAGAGTGGGATCTGTCAAAAGTTTTTCTTCAACTTTGCAAGACTGCATATCACTGCCAGATGTAGCAATACAACATTCCTGATGTCACCCTAATCGACAATACCAGTAAAAGACAGGAAAAAATAGGACAATAATAAAACATATGTTAAAAAAACAAACAAACAAAAAAACGGTGAGTTCATGGCAATATTATCAATAAAAAGGCAAAATAACATCTTAAAGCATGTTTCTGCAAAAAAAAGGCATATGTGTGTAGTCTCCAATCATCAGCTAGATTCTGAGCCTACCTAGGTATGGGTTTCAACAAAGGATAGCAAGCGAACAAAGTACATTTGAGAATATAAGTAAACTAAAACATTTTTTAAAATTAAATGCTCTATCCCCGTGATTCTCAACAGCTGGGCCGCGACGGCCCTACTGGTGGGCCACGACCCGACGCTCACTCTGACAGGCCCACCACTCAACATAGCCAATGAATTATTATATAATTAACCAACTGTACACCAATGTGTGTGTGTGTGTATATATATATATATATATATATATATATATATATTACATTTCTGTACAGTGGGTTAATTATATAATAATTATTTGGTGTCAGTGGGATATATATATATTTTTTTTAAATACATTGGTGTACAGTGGGTTAATTAAATAATAGTTAATTGGTGTCAGTGGGATATTGGGATATATATGTGTGTGCGTATAAAATTAACCCACTGTCACACACACACATATATATATATATATATATATATATATATAAATTCTCCCAATGATTACCGGGCCCTGGACAGCTCCGGCTAAAATTTACCGGGCCTTGAGTTCACTTGGCTTGAGAACCCCTGCTCTATCCCATCCATGAAAATGTAATAAGTCATTTTAAATAGATATGAAATAGTAATAATAAAGTGCTTTAGTGCATTTTATATTTGCTCTATTGCTTGCACAGATCTATAACATACAGTTAAAATCAGCTTTGAATTGGCAATACTCACCAATCAAGAACAGAATAGGGCATGTAATTGGCACTATGCACATAAGCTAACTTTTAACTATGTGTTTAACCCCTATGAAAACAATGATAGCATTTTAGTACTAAAATATTATGCCCCTTCGGATAATACAAAGCCGATTTAAACTACAGCATAGAATATGGTCACTATAACTTTCAATTGCCTAAAGGGTTAAAGCACTTTAACCAATATCAGTCATACATAAAAAAAAATCCACCTCACCCTATAGCATTAGAGCTTAAAGGGAAAGCAATGCATTACTGGGGGCTAGCTGAACAATTTGGGTAAGCCCCAACTAACACCCACAAGTGCACTGCCACTTCTGAGCCTAGCTAGGTATGCTTTTCAACAAAGGATACCAAAAAAATGAAGCAAACTAAATAATAGAAGTAAATTGGAAAGTTTTTTTTTTAAATTGCATGTTCTCTTTGAATCATGAAAGAAAAATTCAGGGGTTTATGTCCCTTTAAATTTACACCACAGCAAAATCATATTATACTTATATTATTGTGCAATTGAACAAAAATCCCAGACTAGCCCCTGCTATTTTACATCTCATCTCATTTCATACATAAAATAAAAGATTCAAATATCATGCAAAATACAGCAAACCTGTAGCAAGGTTTGGTTCATATGATTTATTAAGTAGCTTTATAGGTTTTTTTTGTATGCAACTTGGCACATCCTCTTAGAGCCGGTTGCCATGACTCCACTGTCTTGGTTTGCTGTTGGCAGCAGATGGTACAGCTGGACTTTGTTCTGTGAGAATCCTCTTCCTTCTAATTGCTCTCTGACTGGTAACTCCTTTTCAGCCTTAAAAAATAGCTGCAACTACTGTATGGCTTTGTTTTCAATAGAAAGACATTCTGTCCATTATAGGCAGTCGCTACATTGCTGCTTTCAATGTTGCTGAGTGTAGGCAATCAGTTGTGAAGTGCTACAAGACACTGCTTGCGTAATCATTAGTACATTGCAAAAATATTGCTTAAAGGGACATGAAACCCCCAACATTTTCTTTCATGATTTAGATAGAGCATGTGATTTTAAACAACTTTCTAATTTTCTTCTTTTACCAATTTTTCTGTCATCTCTTGGTATCTTTTTTTGAAAAGCAGTGATGTAATCTTAGGGGACTGCCCATTTCTGGAGAATTATATGGCAGTAGCTTGACAAGATGATATTCATTTGCAAGAGCACTAGATGGCAGCATTATTTCCGGTATCTCTTCAACAAAGAATATCATGGGAACGAAGCAAGTTTGATAATATAAGTAAATTGGAAACTTTTTTAAATAGTTTGCTCTGACTGAAACACATAAAAAAAAATTAAAAAATGTTGGGTTTTATATCCCTTTAATATGATTATAGATCCAGCTTTGTTGGAAAACCAGAAAAAGTAGTTTCTTGGAGACAAATTTCACTATCTCGAAAATAAATTCATAAAATAAAAAACAAACAATTAAAAACAACAAACGTATTACTAGTGAGTGAATACAATTAAAGGGAGATAAAAGTATTTTGTTTTCTTTATTGCATCTAAAACAGGATGTTTTAACATTAATTGTTTTATTCTCTTTTTTGGAAAAATGGATGCACCTGTCTAGAAAAAAAAAAAGTTTTCATGCTTTTGGGGCTGTCACTGCTTACCAGTGGAGTTGTTTTTATTATTAAAGTGACAACTTAGTCCTTTGGGATACAAAACTTAAACTTCCAGTTAGATTTAATATCCATTTAAATAACACTAAATTTTTTTAATGTAACTTTTTTTAACACATTTAGTTGCTGCTCTTCCATAGGAAATGTTTAATGACTCTTTAATTAGGAGTGGACTAATCCAAAAGTGGGGATAGGCAAAAAAATTTTTTTTGTACTACTGGGAACTAGCTGCTGATTGGTGGCTGCACATATATGCCTCTTGCCATTGGCTCACCCAAGGTATTCAGCTAAATCCCAGTAGTGCATTGCTGCTTCTTCAACAAAGCATACCAAGAGAATTAAGCAAATTTGATACTAGAAGTACATTGGAAAGTTGACTGATATTGTATGCTCTATCTGAACCATGAAAGAAAACTTTTAGGTTGTACGTCCCTTTTGGATTGACATACATAGCTATGTAGTCAAAATTCCAGGATAAAATAGCCATTGACTATTAAATTATGAAATACCAAAATAGAAATGTAAAACGGGGAATGTATGTGTGCAAAAAAAATCTAATTTGAGATATTAAACTAAGGAAAATTGAGATATGGAGGTCGAATTATCATATGTCTGTCGGACCTGATCCGACAGTGCGGATCAGG
Source organism: Bombina bombina (assembly GCF_027579735.1). Taxonomy (NCBI): domain Eukaryota; kingdom Metazoa; phylum Chordata; class Amphibia; order Anura; family Bombinatoridae; genus Bombina; species Bombina bombina. Next base: position 662,187,700 of record NC_069501.1, read on the forward strand.
TCCGACAGACATCGCTGAATGTGGAGAGCAATACGCTCTCCGTATTCAGCATTGCACCAGCAGCTCACAAGAGCTGCTGGTGCAATGCCGCCCCCTGCAGACTCGCGGCCAATGGGCCGCCAGCAGGGGGTGTAAATCAACCCGATCGTACTCGATCGGGTTGAATTGTGGCGATTCTTGTCGGCCTGCTCAGAGCAGGCGGACAGGTTATGGAGCAGCGGTCTTTAGACTCTGTCTGAAGACTCACCAGAAACACGGCCCTTCAAGCTCCATTTGGCAGATAGATAGGCCTCATTGTTTTTAAAATACATTGCTAAACATTTTCAGGTTTACCGTGCCTTTAATATCCCTTGATCTGGGACTCTTAAATATACTTATAATTGAGAACCCTGTGTACAAAAAAATGTATAAAGTTATTTAATTGTTCCAATCCTGCTGCTTTTTTAGTTTAATTTTCATTAAAACAAATGTAAAAAATATCACAGCAATAACATTTCTACACTGCAGCACAAACGAGAGAAATCTGAACATTAAAATGGCAATGCACAGTGTCTGGCTCACAGACTGAGCAGTTAAAATGACCCTTTATTCATACTGTAATGAAAGGGGACTGGTAAAAGGCTGATCCAGCTGTTATGATCAGTTTCACTGCTATTATGTTGTTGCTTTTAAAAAAGAGTCTTCAATGCATCTGAAAGGAACTCAGTTCACTGCACAGGTAAGACCTTGGTAGACAGTATATGAGCATGGTCTGGCCTTACCTCGAAATATAAAACAGCTCTGGCTGAATTATACTTCAAGGTAAACCCAATTTCTCCCAGGTGACTTTATTTCTTCTAGCAAACTTCCCTGAAGACACAGCACTTCTTTTTAACATACACACCATGTCACTGGGACTGTTTCACACATCAAATGTTCAATAAATGCAATGGAATGATGGCTGGAGTTCTGAATGGAGACTTCATTAAACATTGCAGATTTTTCTATATCCTGCTTTGAACTTGGCAGCATCTGTGCTCTGCGTGTATTTCATTGGTTGTTAAAATATACACCAAGTGGAGCATTTCTTCTTCTATATAAAAAAAATCTCTGGAACTGAACCGTTTAAAGACTGTATTTATCACTTTGCTAAAGGGCCATTACATAGAATTGCATAATAAAAAGACAAAACAATAACACTTTGAATTTCAAATAAGCTATTTTTTGTTAAACTAAGCAGTAGATTTTGTCTGACAAATTTATTTTCCCCCCATTTGCCAGGCTCCTGTATCATGTGGACAGCCATCAGCCAATCACAGACTAGTATATTTATACCCAGTGAACTTGTGCACATGCTCAGTATTAGCTGGTGCCTTAGAAAGTGTGTACATAAAAAAACTGTGCAGAATTAGATAATGGAGGTAAATTGGAAAGTCTTTTAAAACGACATGCTCTATCTGAATCACAAAAGTTACATTTTTACTTTAGCGTCCCTTAAGTGATAAAGAGTCATGACAAACAACAATTCATGATTCAAGTACAATATGCAATTTAAAAGTAAAATCCAATTTATTTTTATTGTGACATTTAGGGGTAGATTTATTAAATGTCGGACGAACATGATCTGCTGTAGCGGATCATGGCCACCCGACATCGTTAAATGCCGACAGCACAAGCATTTCTGGTGAAATGCTTGTGAAATGCCGCCCCTGCACATTCGCGGCCAATCGGCCGCTAGCAGGGGGTGTCAATTATCCCGATCGTATCTGATTGGGATGATTGCTGTCCGCCACCTCAGAGGTGACGGATGAGTTAAAGGGACACTGAACCCAATTTTTTTCTTTTGTGATTCAGATAGAGCATGACATTTTAAGCAACTTTCTAATTTACTCCTATTATCAAATTTTCTTCATTCTCTTGGTATCTTTATTTGAAATGCAATGCCGGCCCATTTATGGTGAACAACCTGGGTTGTTCTTGCTGATTGGTGGATACATTCACCCACCAATAAACAAGTACTGTCCATATAAAAAAATAATAAAAAAAGTGCTATCCAGAGTACTGAACCAAAAAGCTTAGATGCCTTCTTTTTCAAATAAAGATAGCAAGAGAACAAAGAAAAATAGATAATAGGAGTACATTAGAAAGTTGCTTAAAATTGCATGCTCTATCTGAATCATGAAAGAAAAAAAATTTGGGTTCAGTGTCCCTTTAAGTAGCAGTGGTCTTCCTGCGAGCCTGAAGGCTCGCGTGGAAACAGCTGTTTCCGCAGCATGATAAATATAACCCTTAGTATTCTTTGTTGAAGAGCATACATAGGTAGTATTAGCAACATGCATGCGTCTTGAGCGTTATATTGCAATAGTGTTTGTAACAATGTATAACAATGTTACAAACATTGTTGCAAACACGGATGCCATTTAGAATTCAACACAAGTATACAACATCTGTATTTTAAAAACAATTTAAAGTCATTAATCATTATTTTCCAAAACTAATGCATAATCATATGACACTATGTTGCTTGCATTTTGTCCCGAGGCCAATCAGGTAAAATGTAACAGACTCAAAAATTGTTTAAGAGACACAAAAAAAAAAAGTTTTTGCTTTTAAGTACAAATTATACTTGGCCTGCACTCTCCACAGAAAAGCCAAAAAGCAAATTCTATAACCTTCAATATGCTGCAAATCAAAAGCTAGTTTAGACAATATGAAGTGTTTTAAAGAAAACCTAGGTAACGGAATTTGCTTTTTGCCCTTAGTAGGAAACGTGGGAAAACAATTTTTACACAGTGCCTAAAGGTCTTTAAAATCCCTTTAAAGAGAAAATGTTTTTGAGTGATAGACTTCAAATAAATATGAACCAACCACAGATTAATTAAACAGAAGGCCTTTGTGTAACACATTCAGAAAGCCAAGACATTTTAATGAAATGCATTTTCTGATCTACTGTGATTAATAAAACCGACAAGATTCATTAATAATTACACTCGCTTGAAGTGACACATTTCAGGATACGAAAAATAAAGCAGAGAATAAACTCTATATCTATTTAGTTTTCCATTAATGCCTATTTATATAGTTATGGGCTTGTACTTTTAATTACACAGACACAGATTTTACTTATGTGTAGGTTTCTAGTATTTATCGGACTAGGTAGTGGACATGCAACAACCAGGCATGTTGGCTCTACTGATAAGTAGATGTGTGGCTATGCTCAGTGTTAATGCAAACTAAACTGCTGACTCTCATGTAAAGAGGTCTGTGCACTATACAATAAACTGCTGACTCTCATGTAAAGAGGTCGGTGCACTATACAATTCCTCTAGCTGTTTGAACAATTCACTGATATTACCTGTTACAATACCAGAACTATGTGAAACAGAATACACGTTGTAACAAGACCAGCTTCCTGGATATAAACAGGGACAAAAGCCCTTCATATACACTGCTAAAGGAACATGTAACACAACAATGTTTTCATGATTCAGATAGCATATATACAATTTTAAACAACTTTCCTATTTACGTCTATTTTCAAATTGTCTTTGTATCCTTTGTTGAAGGAGTAGCAATGCACAATTAGGTGCTAGGTAAATGTGTTGAGTGTAAAAGTAAAATATATGCAGCCACCAATCAGCAGCTAGCTTCTAGTACTGCATTGCTGCTCCTGAGCCTACCTAGGTATGCTTTTCAACAAAGGGTACCAAGAGAAATAAGTAAATATAATAACAAAATTAAATTGGGAAGTTGTTTAAAATTGTATACTCTATCCGAATCATAAATGTAATTTTGACTTTACTGTCCCTTTAAGAATAGCTCTATCAGTTACTTAGATTTCTGCTGTTAGAAACCAAGGGCTCCATGTATGCTGCTTCCCGCAATGTAAAAAGCAGCAGTCATTAGACCGCTGCTTCCTACACTCTTCGCCACCTCTGAGGTGGCAAAGAGAAATCAGAGAGAGCTTGCTCTCTTGCTCTCAGTGATTGACAGTCCCTTCTCTCGCACAAGTTGAACGGGAGGGCATTACACACTCAGTGGATCCTTACTATCACACTGGCAATCTTGTTTTTCTAGATGTTTTCAGCATAAAATGTATTAAAGTTTTTTTGAGGGGGGTTTCTTCCCTATACAATGACAAATATTTATCTAAATAAATATGTGCAGATTTTACGTTGCCAAATCTATTTTTCCAGTATATAATTTAGAATTTCTTAGTTGGAATATTCACAATTATTATTATTATTTTCTTACACTATTTCCCAGTTAGCTGACAATTCATGCAAAAAGCAAATATGAGAAATGCGACAAAGGAATTAACACCTGTGAAACAAAATATCCAGACCCCACCTATTGGGAATTTGCCAACAACTGCAACTCGAAGTCTATATAGATTACGTAAATAGAAGTTCAAGCACAGTTTTGACATTGTGTTTTAATTAATGTAATATAAAGCAATGACCTAAGTAATTTACCAACACTTCAAAGTAACTAAAATGAGAATATGCAATAAAAATAATCATCTTCAAATGTATTGCTCTGAAATTGGTGATTAGTACAACACAGTCATCAGTAAAAACAAAACAATAAAAAATGAAAAGGGCATTCAATTAGAAAACTTTCATGTATATGACAGAGCAATATTTAAACTTTAAAAAAAGACTTTTTTTTTGCATTAGAAAAATTAAAGGGATAGGAAAGTCAAAAAAAGAACTTGCATGATTCAGATAGATCATGTAATTTTAAGACACTTTTTAAATTCTCTTGGTATACAAAATAATATTCACATATCATACACTAGTGGGAGCTAGCTGCTGATTGGTGCCTGCACACATTTGTCTCTTGTCATTGGCTAACTATATGTGTTCAGCTAGCTGCAGTAGTGCAATGCTATTCCTTCAGCAAAGGATAACAAGATAATGAAGCAAATTTGATATAAAATAAGTAAATTGGAAATTTGTTTAAATTTGAAGGTTCTATCGAAATCATTATAGAAAATGTTGGGGTTTCCTGTCCCTTTAAAGCTGTTCATTCCTATTTCAATATAATAGGAAGTGCATGTTTGTGCACAACATATTACTAGACTCGTGTTGCTCAAAGGCTGATGATACTAACTATCACAGCCCTTAAGCTAATAACATTAAAAAGTGTCTTGAACACGTGACCTTTCCACACTAACTGTTGTGTTGGAACATAAAGGTGTAACATCATAAACTCTAATTTGCCAGCCCGGTACTCCATCCCTTGAACTACCTAGACACTTGATATTCACTTATTGCAATTTTACATCACTTTCTTTGCAAACTATTACTAAACAAACTATAATTACTTAATCAAGCACAAAAAAAACATTCTTCATTTTGCTTATCTAACTCAAACTTCTACATTCCATATGAATGTATTTGATAAAATAAAACGCTGTAGACTCTCTCTACCATAAATACATTAATCCACTTTTAGGGAAAATATAAGATAACTAGGTATAACTTTGGTTAGTTTGTCAAATCTAGACTACTACATATATGGAAATCATATTACCTAATCAAATCAGAATTAACTCATCATGAAATCTGTAAAATATCTGTATCTTAAGTATTTGAATTAGCTTATATACTGTATATATTGAAAATGTGTCAAGGCCCTGCTTTAAATCATAGGATATCTTCACATGTGGGGGCTACACTGTGCTGGGAACCTTCCAAAACAGATGTGAGGAATATTACATGGGTGTATACTGTGTGTGTATATATATATATATATATATATATATATATATTTATATATATATATACTGTATATATATATATACACACATGCACGCAAATATATATATTTCACCAACACTCCCACTTTCTGGTTTATATAAAAAGGGTAATGTGCTACATTTATATATATATATATATATATATATATATATATATATATATATAATTGTGGTACTTTTATGGACCTAAGTTCAGGTGTGGCTGGTTTGGACGGTGCATTATCCGGACTAAAATGAAGTGAAGCAACATAGGTTTAAAATTCCTTTATAAAACAAAAATATATATATATATATATATTATACACACACAAACAGAAAGAGAAACTAATAAAATAAGGAAGCTAATGAAAAGTGTGTGTGGATTAGATTAAACTGTAAAAAAAGGCTTTCCATAAACAGTACCTAAGTCATAATATACAGAAAACTGTAACAATGAATCTACGTCACAGTAATAAAGTTTGTTTTAAAGGAATGACTTTCCCTTCTTATGTGATGCCTCTGAGTTTTATGAAGTGCATAATAAGATCTCCAGAGCTTGTTCATGAATCCTGCTACACTAGGCACCAAAATCCCTTTGAAATAATAATGTTGTTAGAAGGAAGTTCAGAACCTCCATTTCATTTCACACACGTTCAGTGTCATGTAACAGTGGTAAAATTACTCATAAAAGTTGCTTTTGAAGTACACATTTTATTTGAAGGTAATAAGACACCATTTGGGGACAAAATGTTATTAATGTACCTGTAGCCATTATTTAACGAACAGCCATTTATATAACAGACCTTAGCAAATAATTTGAAATTACTTTTTGTTTCTGGAATATTGACATTTTCATTTTAACTGTAATATTTTTAAAATATCACTATAAAGTTTTAATAATGTCTGGAAATGAAACAAAAAATAACTATGAATCATACAGTTTCGACCATTTATCGACTTAAAGGGACATTGAGCTATTCTTGTCACTGTCTGTCATTTTTCTGAGACTGCAGATATGTGTAAGAAGTATTAAAGGGACAGTCTACAATATAATTTTTATTGTTTTAAAAGATAGATGATCCCTTTATTACCTATTCCCCAGTTTTGCATAACAAACACAGTTATATTAATACACTTTTTACCTCTGTGATTACCTTGTATCTAAGCATCTTCTGACAGCCCCCTGATTACATGAATTTGTATTTATTATTTATTGACTTGCAGTTAGTACTGTGCTAAATCTTAAATAACTTATCGGGCATGAGCACAATGTTATCTATATGGCCCACATGAAGTAGCAGTCTTCTGTCTGAAAATAAAATAAAAAACATGTGGTTAAGAGGCTGTCTGTAGTGGCTTAGAAACAGGCAGAAATTTAGAGGTTTAAATGTTATAAAGTATATTAATCTAAAAATGTTGGTTGTGCAAAGCTGGGGAATGGTTATTAAAGGCGTTATCTATCTTTTTTAAACAATACAAATGTTTGTGGAAGGCTGTCCCTTTAAGTCAGATTACAACTAGAAGTGCCATTTAGACTTTATATTTCTTTACTATGTACATCCTTACCACTTTTTTGCCAACTCTGTTCTAGATCATACAATACAGAATGTATTTTTTTCAAGTAGCATTGTTGGTCTTTCCCCATACAATAGAAAGGATGATGTTTAATATTGGCCTTTAATCAAGAAAATAAAAGACTCTGGCCTAACTTCTAATGTGAAACTCTTTGTAAAGTAAATGTAGTGAAAGACTAACAATAATTACTGACACAACAGCTTATATTCTCGCTGGAAGCAATTATATCCTGTGATAAATTGGACTTCAGATGCTTTGTAAAAAGTATTGCCTCAGGCCATGTGACAAACCATCTACATTTATTACCTGAAATTTGTCTCTATGACAGAAAAACCTGGCAGGCGGAGTTTAAGCATATTAAATATTGTTCTGGAATTTTCTAGTTGGGCTTTTATTTTTTTCTAGCCTCATTAAGAATATTATTAATAAAAGGGAATGAGCGAGAAACAAATAAACATACAATAAACAAAAGGAGAGTTGCCCATACAGTGATTCTTAGGAAAAAGGAGGGAAATCAAAGGTGAAGAAAATAGGACACGTGCAAAAAGATGAAGTTCACTTTTATTAACATGTTCAACTTGATTCAGTAATTAATGTAGCTGAACATGTTTCTTGTTTGTGATTGCTGTGCATCTTATTTACTAATAGCACATAGTTTATATTGTGATCACTGCTAGCTTGAATTAAATGTTAATAGAACTATATATTACAAAGGCCTGCTTATCTGTCTATCTATCTATCTATCTATCTATTGTATCTATCTCTTATCTATAAATCACACCTCTCTCTCTCTAGCTCTCCTATCTATTTATCATCTATCATATCTATCATCTATCTTATCTATCATTTATCTATCTATCTTATCTATATTTCTCTTTACCTATCCAGACATCCCAACTCTCCCTGAAGTTCAGGGAGTCTCCCTGATTGTAATAGCGGCTCCCTGATGCCAGCAAATGGAATGCAATCTCCCTGAAACTCCAAGTACCATGATCCAATGTGGCTCAAATACGGAAAAGTGTTTCTTTAAGGAATGCCTTTAGTTGCTGGGACGTTATAGAACCCTTAAAGCATCAGTAACCAAAAAGCCACCAGTGATTCTAATAAAATAAAAACACAAATACTACCTTATTTACTGCAGTAATTAAACTTCGTATTCTAAAATATTTAAGCATTCAACAAGCATACGATCACTGGATAATAGGTTTGTTGTATGTGGTTTTGCAATAAAGCACATTTTTAAATGGGAAGCTACTTTAATGATAAGTCCCTATCTTATTTAGGGTTTCAATGTGTCCAATATATAACTGGGGGGGCAGTAGCTGGTGAAGCCACCTCCCTGAAATTAGTTTTTGCAGGTTGGGATATCTGCCTATCAATCTCTAGCTATCTCTCTCTCTATTTCTCAATCTATCTATTGTTTATCTATTTTCTGTATCATTTATCAATACAAAGGTGTAAGAGGACATAGAAAATGAATTGATGTATGATTACAAGACAAAATTAGTTAATGGTAACACACCTTGCCCTGAGCTATGCTCACTCACCTTCAATTGTCCTTTTATACTGACAACACTAACAAACACTGGCATACGGTCAATGAGATTTCCATCTCAGTCAGTGGAACTAAATAAGAGTTTTATAGTATATTAATCAAGGAATCATTCCAAATAAATTCTGCAGGAAAGGCAAAACATGTCCTCTTTTGATAATAAGTATTTTCTGTAAAAGTTTGCTATATGGTTTGATACACACTGCATAAGAACAGGTTTTAGGCAGTCTATTAGCTTGATGAAATAGTCAAAACAATGGAAAGACTGTATGAAAAGAGGCATTAAAGAGAAGTATCTAAGCAGATAAAACACTACAAAAGTCTGACAATGTGAAGCAAGTCAGTAATATACCAACATTCCACAAGTTAGAAAATCATCTGACTAGTACAGCCAATCAGAGGCTGCAGTGAGAGATGTGATAGCCTCTTGCAGTCTTTGGTATGTGTTATGCACTGATGGCAATTAAGCACATTAGAGGCGTTAATATATTCTTGCACATTAATATTGCAAGATTCTGTCCCTAAGCATGTTTGTACTATATGTAAGAAGACAAATACCTAATTATCATTAAAACATGCATCAGAAGAAAAAAAAAGTGTTTTCAATGCTTGCATATAAATATTTTTCATATTTTAAAGCAAATGTTATGTTCTAATTTGTTATAGACCACCATGTAATTAAAGGGACAGTCAAGTCCAAAAAAACTTTCATGATTCAAATAGGGCATGCAATTTTAAACAACTTTCCAATCTACTTTTATCACCAATTTTGTTTTGTTCTCTTGGTATTCTTAGTTGAAATATACATTTAGGAGACCTTGAAGGCCGCCTCTAATCTGAATGCTAATTTCTTAGACCTTGAAGGCCGCCTCTAATCTGAATGCATTTTGACAGTTTTTCACCACTAGAGGGCGTTAGTTCATGTGTTTCAAATAGATAACATTGAGTTCATGCACATGAATTTACAGAGGAGAGAGCACTGATTGGCTAAAATGCAAGTCTGTCAAATGAACTGAATAAGGGGGCAGTCTGCAGAGGCTTAGATACAAGGTATTTACAGAGGTAAAACGTGTATTATTATAACTGTGTTGGTTATGCAAAACTGGGGAATTGGTAATAAAATGATTATCTATCATTTTAAACAACAAAAATGTTGGTGTTGCCTGTCCCTTTAATGTGCACATTATTGACCCTAGCTGACTATGGCCAAGTTTATATTGTTGGTGTTAATCACTTCTGGCTGTCTGACAACCGTTAAAATGGCTGCTGAAAAAAAATAACGCCATCTGGTAGCAGGACATTGTTTTTGGCTCTCACTGAGGTCAATGGGAGCCAAAAATGAAAATCTGAGCATAGTTTACACGAAGCACATTAAGAGATTTTCAACTTGGTGAATGGGGTTGTTAATAGACTCAGTTTTTCAGCTTTCTCTGCTAGGTGTAAAAGGTCAAAATGCCATTTACAACAAGGAAAGCTTTATCATTAATAACAAAAAAGTCTATATTAATAAAGGAATGAATAATATGGTCTGATACGAAAAACTTGTAAAACTATTACATTTGTACTTACATGTCAATGCAAAAAATACATAAATATAATTATTTATATATGTTTTTATCACTTCTCATAGCAGATCATTGCTTTGCCTTTTATAGATTTTTTTAATCAAACATAAGTTTTGCTATATAACTTAATTTACAATAAAATATATTTAATTGTAAAATATTATGGGCGCACTAACTCCGCTATAAGTAAGCTTTTTGTAAATGTTGGGTAGCACTCATATTACGCATGCGATAATGTATTCCCCCATAGTCAATGGAGCAAAAAAAGTGGGGAAAAACACCCTACTCGCGCACAAATACAAAGGCATATTGTCAAGAGCACTAACCCGACATGAAAATATGAATCTTTCAAATGCCAATGTTCTTCACATAGCACAATATGTTCTATTTATTCATAAATACATATTTCTACATATATCTGATGGTATTTTGGTACAATTTATAGCTATACCTATATTTACATGGTTATATAAAGGTATATATATATATATATATATATATATATATATATATATATATATATATATATATATATATATATATATATATATATATATATATAGGAATATCTATTTAAAAATACTAAGAACATATTCTGCTATGTGCAGAACATTGGAATGTGAAATATTTTCAGTAAATATATAGTATAAGACTTTATTAAATATGAATAATGCATAACTATGATTTTACATGTTTTCATCTACTTAACTGCAAAGGGCTACAATGCACTTATATATATATATATATATATATATATATATAATATATATATATGTATACATATGTATTTAGGTGTGTATATGTCTATATATGTGTACATATGTATTTAGGTGTTTATATGTCTATATATGTATACATATGTATTTAGGTGTTTATATGTCTATACAGTATATGTATACATATGTATTTAAGGAAACAGATTCCGCAGCAAAGATGTAATGAAGGACTATGAGAGATTTGCAAGTAAAACGGTATTTAATACATCTCAAAACGTGTATAACATAACAGGCACAGCAAAACAAACCCGCTGACGCGTTTCCCGCTTCACAAGCGGTTCATCAGAGCTGGGGAAAAGGTGTTACAAACAGCTGTTAAATCACAAATCGGCATACAGTATTCTCACCTACGTCTCAACAAATCACAGACATGTTAGTTTACATTGTCAATAAAGTTGATACACATACATTCTAAATAATCATGTACATACAAAGGATCGTTAAAACAAAAACACCAATTCTAAAAAGAGTAATATGTCAAAGTACTGAATAGCGGTACCCTTTTGCAAACAACTAGTGCAGCTGTCATTACATTTAAAGTAACAAAGTCCCGCATTATAAATTTCCCACAATATAAAAGTCAAATGCAAGCAAGTATCTTTTAGGGCAAATGCGGAAATGTGTTACAATGTAACGACCATACTTGTTAGAAACTGTAATCGTATATAGGATATAATTATATATCTGAGCACTCAAAATCTTATTAATAAATTTGATAACAACACTAAGACTGAATATATAATTTGAGATGTGAACGCTCCAGTGATTTAGTCTAATACATCCCATTTATTACATATGTTACCCAGTCATTAGATTAGCAATGAAAATCCAAATTTATATTTAAAATTTAAATTTGGAGTTTCACTTACACCAGAGAGTAGAACATGAAGTATGTATTAACTTTATTTAGGCATCAATGAACAGTTTGATATCACTTATTTTGTTAATCCCTAAGGGGGAACCTGTTTTTAAAGTATAGATCCAATAGATCTCTCTCTTACTCAGAGCTTTATATCTGTCACCACCTCTGGAGTTCACTTTCACTTGTTCAATACCTTGGAAACGAAAATACCTAAATTTGTCAACATGTTCAAAAAAATGCTTAGCCACTGGTGTTTTTGGTACATCTGCCTCTAGGGACAAAAGGTGTTCCCTAATCCTATCCTTTAGGCCCCTAGAGGTGAGACCCACATATTGAAAATTACAATGTAGGCAAGTTATGAGGTACACCACAAATGTAGAGCTACAGTTGATACGTTCCCTGATATTATAAATGATATTAGTATTTGTTGAATGGAAAGTATCCCCTACAAGAGCATAATCACAGCTCTTGCACGGTCTCACTCCACATTTGTAGAAACCACATTTTTTAGACAACCAATTACCTGTTTTGCCCCCCTTCTTCAAGGTATTACTATTGGCTCCAAAGCTAAGATTCTTATTTATTTTATCACCTATGGTATCAGATCTATAGGAGATAAATTTACAATTTCTCGATATTACTTTAAGATCTTCATCCATTTCCAATAGGGGTAACCTTTTCCTAATGACATTGCAAATAGCATCATATTGGTTATTGAATTTGGTTATAAAGTTAATACCAGTGCTGCTATGGGTCACATTCCTATTCTTGGGTTTATCTTTAAGTAAATTGCCTCTATTGAAACTAGAGACTAAATTAGCAATTTTGGTTAATTCCTCTAGGTTATAACCTCTGTCAACAAGGCGTGCAGTTAACTCATTTGCATGTTTCCAGTAGCTACTGGAAACATGCAAATGAGTTAACTGCACGCCTTGTTGACAGAGGTTATAACCTAGAGGAATTAACCAAAATTGCTAATTTAGTCTCTAGTTTCAATAGAGGCAATTTACTTAAAGATAAACCCAAGAATAGGAATGTGACCCATAGCAGCACTGGTATTAACTTTATAACCAAATTCAATAACCAATATGATGCTATTTGCAATGTCATTAGGAAAAGGTTACCCCTATTGGAAATGGATGAAGATCTTAAAGTAATATCGAGAAATTGTAAATTTATCTCCTATAGATCTGATACCATAGGTGATAAAATAAATAAGAATCTTAGCTTTGGAGCCAATAGTAATACCTTGAAGAAGGGGGGCAAAACAGGTAATTGGTTGTCTAAAAAATGTGGTTTCTACAAATGTGGAGTGAGACCGTGCAAGAGCTGTGATTATGCTCTTGTAGGGGATACTTTCCATTCAACAAATACTAATATCATTTATAATATCAGGGAACGTATCAACTGTAGCTCTACATTTGTGGTGTACCTCATAACTTGCCTACATTGTAATTTTCAATATGTGGGTCTCACCTCTAGGGGCCTAAAGGATAGGATTAGGGAACACCTTTTGTCCCTAGAGGCAGATGTACCAAAAACACCAGTGGCTAAGCATTTTTTTGAACATGTTGACAAATTTAGGTATTTTCGTTTCCAAGGTATTGAACAAGTGAAAGTGAACTCCAGAGGTGGTGACAGATATAAAGCTCTGAGTAAGAGAGAGATCTATTGGATCTATACTTTAAAAACAGGTTCCCCCTTAGGGATTAACAAAATAAGTGATATCAAACTGTTCATTGATGCCTAAATAAAGTTAATACATACTTCATGTTCTACTCTCTGGTGTAAGTGAAACTCCAAATTTAAATTTTAAATATAAATTTGGATTTTCATTGCTAATCTAATGACTGGGTAACATATGTAATAAATGGGATGTATTAGACTAAATCACTGGAGCGTTCACATCTCAAATTATATATTCAGTCTTAGTGTTGTTATCAAATTTATTAATAAGATTTTGAGTGCTCAGATATATAATTATATCCTATATACGATTACAGTTTCTAACAAGTATGGTCGTTACATTGTAACACATTTCCGCATTTGCCCTAAAAGATACTTGCTTGCATTTGACTTTTATATTGTGGGAAATTTATAATGCGGGACTTTGTTACTTTAAATGTAATGACAGCTGCACTAGTTGTTTGCAAAAGGGTACCGCTATTCAGTACTTTGACATATTACTCTTTTTAGAATTGGTGTTTTTGTTTTAACGATCCTTTGTATGTACATGATTATTTAGAATGTATGTGTATCAACTTTATTGACAATATAAACTAACATGTCTGTGATTTGTTGAGACGTAGGTGAGAATACTGTATGCCGATTGGCTACTCACCTTTGTTACCTGTGATTTAACAGCTGTTTGTAACACCTTTTCCCCAGCTCTGATGAACCGCTTGTGAAGCGGGAAACGCGTCAGCGGGTTTGTTTTGCTGTGCCTGTTATGTTATACACGTTTTGAGATGTATTAAATACCGTTTTACTTGCAAATCTCTCATAGTCCTTCATTACATCTTTGCTGCGGAATCTGTTTCCTTTCTGTGACTTTCAAAATAGGGGTTTGGAGAGCCCCAGCGGCAATGGAAGTATATGCCTGTTAAACCGGTATCACGCCGATACTTAGGAAGGCCCTGGATTACAACACTCTGCACATACGGATGCTCGGTGTTAGAATGTGCAAACAGGACTGCTACAATTACAGCAACTGAATATCATAGATCATTCTACACTGAGAGGGTGCCATCTGGGTGAGTCCTTACCTTTTTTACTTACACTTGGAAAATTCTACCATATAGGTGACGTCCGCATAAGTGGGACTCGTTGATAGAGTTGGTTTCACCTACATGTACTTCATGTATAACACTATTTACATTGCATCAATGCTGAGAAGTCCTACCTTGTAATCTATTTACATATGTATTTAGGTGTGTATATGTCTATATATGTGTACATATGTATTTAGGTGTTTATATGTCTATATATGTATACATATGTATTTAGGTGTTTATATGTCTATATATGTATACATATATGTATTTAGGTGTTTATATGTTTATATATGTGTACATATGTATTTAGGTGTTTATATGTCTATATATGTATACATATGTATTTAGGTGTTTATATGCCTATATATGTATACATATGTATTTAGGTGTTTATATGTTTATATATGTGTACATATGTATTTAGGTGTTTATATGTCTATATATGTATACATATGTATTTAGGTGTTTATATGTCTATATATGTATACATATGTATTTAGGTGTTTATATGTTTATATATGTGTACATATGTATTTAGGTGTTTATATGTCTATATATGTGTACATTTGTATTTAGGTGTTTATATGTCTATATATGTATACATATGTATTTAGGTGATTATATGTCTATATATGTGTACATATGTATTTAGATGTTTATCGGTCTATGTTTATATGTCTATATATGTTTGCATATGTATTTAGGAGTTTATATGTCTATATATGTATACATATGTATTTAGGTGTTTATATGCCTATATATGTATACATATGTATTTAGGTGTTTATATGTTTATATATGTGTACATATGTATTTAGGTGTTTATATGTCTATATATGTGTACATATGTATTTAGATGTTTATCGGTCTATATATGTGTACATATGTATTTAGGTGTTTATATGTCTATATATGTATACATATGTATTTAGGTGTTTATATGTCTATACAGTATATGTATACATATGTATTTAGGTGTTTATATGTCTATATATGTATACATATGTATTTTGGTGTTTATATGTCTATATATGTATACATATGTATTTAGGTGTTTATATGTCTATATATGTGTACATATGTATTTAGGTATTTATATGTCTATATATGTGTACATATGTATTTAGGTGTTTATATGTCTATATATGTATACATATGTATTTAGGTGTTTATATGTCTATATATGTATACATATGTATTTAGGTGTTTATATGTCTATATATGTGTACATATACTGAAATATCAATATTTAAAATGGCGGCTAGGGTTGCTCTATTAAGCTAAATGTCCAATAAGCAACTAACTGTCTTTTTGCTATTCGTTTAATCATCCCTAAAGTTTTGGTAACAGAACCCTCTATTTTTTACCCTCTGATGTGCAGGAACTTGCTAGCACTTGTTTTGTCAACTCTTAAAGCATTTTATTTTCACAGTCTCATTTCTTTGTGTTCTCATGATTGTTAATATAACTAAAGAATGCCCAAAGAATAAATACATGTCTCACCAGTAAAATAAATACAACTCGTTGTGACAATCTGACAACATATTACCAAGTGTAATGTTGTGAATATTTCTCAGCTTCTGCCTCAGATGGTTGCATGTAAATACTGTAAGGATAACATATTTCATCTACATTATATCAGAGTGCGGGATCTAGAATACACCACAGGAGTACAGATTTATAAAGTTTATTGAGCAGGAAATATTTTTAAAGGTACTGTCTTTAAGCGCTCACCATACAATTTAACCTTAGGCGTACAATAATCCCCATAATTACAGTGCCTGCTGTGTCTTATTGCTTAATTATAGGAATTCCTCTCTCAAGACGCCTGATTACAGTGATCTGAATAATACATCTAAGAATATGCATATGTGGCAAAAAAAAAATCACAATAAGAAATGTTAGTAATTAATTTGGTTTGCAACCATTTTATTCATTTTTATCTTGTTTTAATAAAATACTGTGTGTAATTTAAAGGGACATACAGGCGTTAAAAATAAAATCCTAATGTGTTAGAGCATCTTATGATTGCACGTTCCTGAGCTCACTTAGGATTACTCTTTAACAGAGGATACAAAAGGAACTAAGCAAATTGGATGATAGAAGTCAATTGGAAAGTTGTTTAAAAATGTCATGCTCTATCCAATGAATGTAAGTTTAATTTTGACTTTACTGTCCCTGTAACTCCTGCAAAGGGTTTAAACACATAGTTAAAATCAGCTTCAGAGCAGCAATGCACTACTGGGAGCTAGCTGACTACATCTGCTGAGCCAATGACATGAGGCATATGTGTTGAGCCGCCAATTAGTAGCTAGCTCCAAGTGCTGCATTGCTGCTTCTAAGCCTGAATGAAGAATGAAGTACATTTTGAAAGTTTAAGTAAACTGAAAAGTCTCTCCCTTCAAAAGTGTTTTTTTATTTTACGTATTTATTAAGTTAGAGGGAAGTACACACATCAAACGCCTCTTGCTTTTGTGAAGAATTCTGTTTGCACTACACTCCCAAAAAGCAAATTCAGTGTGCAATTTCCTGCATTTTGAAAACTTCAATCACAGATTTTTTTGGGGAGAAGCATAATTTCCACCCAAAGTCAAGAGGTGTTCATTGTCCTGTTAAGCTTCCAGAAAATATAATGCATTTGCTTTAAAAAAAAAAGTCTAAAATATTAAATTTTTTATGATTGTTATTTTAACATTCACTTCTGACTCTGTTAAATTATGTGACTTGTGTCTAATGAAATTATTATTCTGAACTTATTTTGCCCCTCTCATCAAAGAACAGATCTTATTTGGTGACGTTTAAAGCTTATGTGCACGACTAACAGGTTTTGCTTATCTTACCCAGATGGGGGGAAAAGCAGCAGCCAAAATGTTACTAAATATGGAAGGAGCATCACAAAACGCTTGGTCGGAATCATAAACACTTGCAGCAGAACAGATATGTAACATATTCTAATAATCTGCACTAACCTCTCAAGTTGCGCAAGAAGTCTGAGTCTTTTAAAGGGAGCAGTAAATATTATTTTCATACCGAGATGTAAATCTATATGGACACTTTTTTTTTTTACATTTACTAGCAAATACCATAAAGGGTTACATTACAAAGCAATTATTGCCATTTTAGTATTTAAGCTTACTGAAATATATGACTTGTATTTCAAATGCTCTTCGTTTGTATCTGCATTGAATACTTTCCACCATCCATCATGCAGAAAAAGCACAACTGCCAGAGGAAGAGCGGGAGAGCGATACACTTTCGCTATGGGCACGCATGAGTAGCCAAATGTAAAAACACATTTAGTACAATACATTTTTAATATGAATGATAGCATGTGAGGATCCAACCCTCCTATATTGTTCTACATGAGTTATAGCAAAATGTACATTTCAGTAAAGGGACATGATCCACAAACACTCACTTCCACTTAGTTATTGTATGCTTAAAGAGATATTCTACAGTAAAAAAAATACTTTTGGATCAGTCATGACCTTGCCAATAATTTTCTGAAATATCAAGTGTAGAAGTTCATTTCATAGGCCTCAACACCAAAAATGTTTTTTTTTTAACAGATAATGCAAAAAAAACATGTTTTTCGATAATGATAATGGAATCAAAAATAAAATTTAAACTGAAGTGGCAAATATGCTTTTATACAATGTGTAATGATAATAAGGGAAATGTGCGCACTTACCCTATTTATTTTCTATTAAAGGCATTTGAACAGGGGCATGATGGGTATAGTGGGCATGTGTAATTGATTGGTTATTTATGTTAAAGGGATATGAAACCCAAATTTTTCTTTTCAAGATTCCGATAAAGCATGCAATTTTAAGCAACTTTCCTATTATCAAATTGTCTTCGTTCTCTTGGTATCTTTATTGCTTTTCAAATAAAGATACCAAGAGGACGAATAAAAATTGATAACAGGAGTAAATTAGAACGTTGCTTAAAACCACATGCTCTATCTGAATCATGAAAGAAAAAAATTTGGTTTCATATTCCTTTAATCCACTTTTAGGAGACATATAAGCCAACAAGCATAACTGAGAGAAGACTAAATACTACATTTAATAATATTGTACTAGTGCTTATTATAAAACCTTTCAGTGACTGAGCAGGAAGCATTTCTTTGATTTACATTATTTTGGTCTAGAATAAAAAACAACTGTGGGAAAGTAATATCTTTCAGAGGAAAGTGGCCACAACTTATTTGCTCAACAATATTGAAATTGAAAAAATTACAAAACTTGTGAGATTTGCTCTATTGCAACAAAAGTTTTACTTCTCACTGTACAGAACGGATAATAAGTCTTAACCATAAGGATATTTTTAATTTGTTCCCAAGATTTCTAATAGTAATATCAGATCATGACACAAGATAATATGGGCAAGATATATTATGAGGCGAATGGCCCGATCAGTTGGGGGCAAACTGGAGTTGGCGGATGAAAATCTCACCAGATTCATAACCGGGGTGATTGACAAGTCCAACACTTACGCAATTGGTTGCGTAAGGGTAGAGGGCAGGTATTGCATGAGTGACCCCTCATGCAATGATATATAAGGAGAACACATTCACCCCACAATTTGCGATAAGATGCGGACAGGTTCACAACTTGTGAATCCTGTTCGCTCACAAATTGATAAATCTTACCTTATGTATGGAAAATTGTGTCTTTTTACAACACACATGTTAGTACCATAGATCTTGAACATCATCAAACACCCTGGATGCCCAAAGAATAAGATCTTATTGCTATGCACAGGATTTAAAAAAATTAAAATAATGTAACATGACATAACGGAAATAAGAATATGAACTAAATACAGGCAACTTAAGAAAGTGTTTGCCAAACAATTTTAGTTTTCTCATATTTCTAGCGGTTCTCATTTGCTGTGCGAGATAATGTATTTGGCCAATTAAAACAATTAAATATCTATATTACTGGAATGCCCAATAGCGATGGACTATAAAAAAGAGATGAAGAGAACCTCACTAAATCTAGGCTATTTATTAAATAGCTCTGCAACTTTGTCATAGTCACAGATTTTCAGTCTTTTTGGGCATATGCAGAGCATCTATGTTCTATTGAAAAGGCCTGTAAATGTGTTCATAAGTATAGTGAATTTGTATTGTGATCCCTTTGAACAGGACTGTTTTAAGATAAGTAAAGTCCCTTTTTTCTGCAATCGGATAATGCTGTGACGAGACAAAAATGCAAACAAATATGTAATTAAACTGAAATTGAAAAGTGCTTATCAGGAGCCATTATTCTGCTGCTAATTATCAAACTTTTTTTCAGTGCTGTATGAGAAGGGATGTGAATACACAAGATGAGGTGTTAGCAACAAGCTATGAACAGACTATCTAAAGGATTGTACATACTCAATTCACAGCTGCTAAAAGCACTTTTTGTACAGCAGGAAACAGTCTATTCAACTTATTTTACCCATTTAGGCAGTTTGGTATGAAATTCATTAGACAAATGTTATACCCACTCTCAGTAGGAAGAGTTAATCTGGTTTGGTTCAGCTGAAGAGAATACTATCAACAATGCTGACAGGGTCTAATAAGGAGGGCATTTGTTTATCTTTTAACTTCCCTCCCTTTGCGTTGAGGTCAGATAAATGCTCACTAGAGTCTTGGGTGGCCCAGCAGCTCATTGTAACCTGCAGTGAACTTCTGCAAGCACTTGAGATAAGGAACCTTATTTTCTAGCTCCTGAGAGTATTTTCCCCCCAGCAAAGAGGGTTCAGATTCAATGTACAATATTCTGGTTTGTGGTCAGTGTTCAATACTATAGAATATCTATCACTGACTTCCAGCCGCTACTGTTCTGCCATCTGTGCTGGATAAGTTGCCATACACAAGGTATTACAGGCTGAAATTCAACACATCTCAGTTGTTCATAGCCTTAAACTGATTGACAAGGGAAAAGTGTACTTTATCTAATTCATTCTAATTACTGTGTTCCAATCACAGGAAAAAGTCAATGAATAGATCTGATTTTCTTATCAGTACCCTGGAGTAAACACATCTGGCTGTCACCACACCCCAATGTCTGTTATATATAAAAAAAAAATGTGCATTGTGCAGTATATGTTTACTAGATAAAGATCATTATCTTTGAAATTACTATTTTAATGTATATGCTAAATTACTAATATTTAATGTTTACTGCCAATGCAAATAAAATAAAAGTATATAAAAAAAAACACACACACAACTGTGCAGCATCTTAGTTAGAAACCAAACATTACACAAAGTTTGATCTAAGTATGAAAAAAACTGTTTTCACATCCAAGATGGCTGATCAAGTTCTTGAGTAAGTTGATAGCATGGAATGGCCATAAGGTATTGAAGTGCTAACTAAACAATGGTAGGGACACATGAGATATTTGGACAGGTTTTTTTTTTTAAAGACCAAATTGCCAGACAACCAAACCCTAATATATCAGTAAATCAGTGAATGTAAATTACCTCCCAGTGGGAGAGATCAATTAAGCCCTAGTATTGTGTGAATTAGAGGAAAGTCAGAAGACTCTCTCTTACATTAATTAAAGTGACATTAAACCTCACCATTTGTGTGGCCATTTTCCATTTGCATAGACTAGCTTGACTGCTGTATGCCTTAAACTTAGAATTATTCCGCTCACTTGTCTGACATATTGTAAAAAAAAATAAAAAATCACTGGACCATTTACTCAAATTCCCCCTTAATAAATTTGCATATGCTATATCATCATATTTAATGCCTCACTCTTTAACCATATTGACCAATGAATCATCATTTTCAGAATTCTAATAATGCCTCTTTGATGTTTCAAGCGATTTAGTTAATGAAGATATGGACACAAATGTCTTTGGGATTTACAGTATTCACAATTGAGCCTTTGAATCCCTGCTATTGAGGGTGTGTTGAAAACATTTATTGCTACTAATTTGCTTTAGATGATTTCAATTTTCACCATCTTAAGAAACAAAATTATTAGAATCCAAAACCTTTTTCTTGGACTATAGTGACATTTGAACTTAGGTGCTTGATTTGACACAGAAGAAAGCTTTGAATATGCATATTTACTTCAAAGAAGAAGAATCAGGCTTTGCCCTTCTACAACCTTATCCAATTATCTATTTGTTTAGTGCCTTCAAGGAATGAAGATAAATGATTAGATTTTTATGTATTAAAAGAGTCACGGCTTAGACAGAGATATAGTAATGGTTCTAACAGTCCCAAAGTACAGTCAGCTTGTCTACTCTAGGGGAACATCAATTACACGGAGATTCCATTGATTCAAAACACAGATTTTATAAGGGCAAAGCTCAATGGCTAAAGCAACGACACAACTGTGCAGTGACAGTATAAAATGTCTTGTAAAATATCCTATTTTATGTGGCTAATACGCTATTTATTGCCTTTCAGTATCAGGAGGTACAACTCCATTTATAAGCACAGTAAGGGTCCAGGTGGGCAGGGATAATAAAACTCTGGAACATCTTTGCACAAAATTATATCTAATTGTTCCATTGTACTATGTGTTCCCAGTTTTATAATTTTACTAACAATCGGCTAGATTACGAGTCTTGCGTTAGCCTTAAAAAGCAGTGTTGAGAGGTCCCAATGCTGCTTTTTAACGCCCGCTGGTATTACAAGTCTGGCAGGTACAGGTGTACCGCTCACTTTTCGTCCCGCAACTCGAGCATCCCGCAAAGCCCCTTACGTAAATTGTGCATCCTATGTTTTTAATGGGACTTGCCTAACACTGGTATTACGAGTCTTGGAAGAAGTGAGCGGTACACCCTCTCCTGTCAAGACTCCTACCGCATTTAAAAGTTAGTAGTTAAAAGTTTTATGGGCTAACGCCGTAACATAAAATCTCCACTAAAGTGCTAAAAAGTACACTAACACCCATAAACTACCTATTAACCCCTAAACCGAGCCCCCCCCCCCCCACATCAGAAACACTTTAATAACGTTTTTAACCCTTAATCTGCCGACCGGACATCGCCGCCACTGTAATAAATATATTAACCCCTAAACTGCCGCACTCCCGCCTCGCAAACACTAGTTACATTTTATTAACCCCTAATCTGCCGTCCCTAACATCGCCGACACCTACCTACATTTATTAACCCCTAATTGCCGCCCCCATCGTCGCCACTACTATATTAAATTTATTAACCCCGAAACCAAAGTCTAACCCTAACCCTAACACCTCCCTAACTTAAATATAATTTAAATAAAACAAAATTAAATTACTACAATTAAATACATTAATTAATAGTTAAATTGTATCTAGCTTAGGGTTTATTTTTATTTTACAGGCAACTTTATATTTATTTTAACTAGGTAGAATAGTTACTAAATAGTTATTAACTATTTAATAACTACCTAGTTAAAATAAGTACAAATTTACCTGTAAAATAAAACCTAACCTAAGTTACAATTACACCTAACACTACACTATCATTAAATTAATTTACTAAATTACCTACAATTAAATTAAATAAACTAAAGTACAAAAACCAAACAAACACTAAATTACAGAAAATAAAAAAATAATTACAATTTTTTTAAACTAATTACACCTACTCTAATCCCCCTAACAAAATAAAAAAGCCCCCCAAAATAATAAAATTTCTTACCCTATACTAAATTACAAATAGCCCTTAAAAGGGCTTTTTGCAGGGCATTGCCCCAAAGTACTCAGCTCTTTTACCTGTAAAAAAAAATACAATACCCCCCCAATATTAAAACCCACCACCCACACACCCAACCCTACTCTAAAACCCACCCAATCCCCCCTTAATAAAACCTAACACTACCCCCTTGAAGATCACCCTACCTTGAGCTGTCTTCACCCAGCCGGGCACAAGTGGTCCTCCAGAGGGGCAGAAGTCTTCATCCGATCCGGGCAGAAGATGACCTCCAGACGGCATCTTCTATCTTCATCCATCCGGAGCGGGTCCATCTTGAAGCCAGCCGACACGGAGCATCCTCTTCTTCCGACGACTCCCGACGAATTAAGGTTCCTAAAAATTACGTCATCCAAGATGGCGTCCCTTGAATTCCGATTGGCTGATAGCATTCTATCAGCCAATCGGAATTAAGGTAGGAAAAATCCTATTGGCTGATTCAATCAGCCAATAGGATTGAGATTGAATTCTATTGGCTGATTGGAACAAGCTCAATCCTATTGGCTGATCCAATCAGCCAATAGGATTTTTCCTACCTTAATTCCGATTGGCTGATCTTGGATGACGTCATTTAAAGGAACCTTCATTAGTCGGGAGTCGTCGGAAGAAGAGGATGCTCCGCGTCGGCTAGCTTCAAGATGGACCCGCTCCGCTCTGGATGGATGAAGATAGAAGATGCTGCCTGGATGAAGCCTTCTGCCCGTCTGGAGGTCATCTTCTGCCCGGATCGGATGAAGACTTCTGCCACTCTGGAGGACCACTTGTGCCCGGCTGGGTGAAGACGGCTCAAGGTAGGGTGATCTTCAAGGGGGTAGTGTTAGGTTTTATTAAGGGGGGATTGGGTGTGTTTTAGAGTAGGGTTGGGCGTGTGGGTGGTGGGTTTTAATGTTGGAGGGGTATTTTGGGGGGCTTTTTTATTTTATTAGGTGGATTAGATTAGGTGTAATTAGTTTAAAAAAAAAAAAAAATTATTTTCGGTAATTTAGTGTTTGTTTTTGTACTTTAGTTTATTTAATTGTATTTAATTGTAGGTAATTTATTTAATTAATTTAATTATAGTGTAGTGTTAGGTGTAATTGTAACTTAGGTTAGGATTTATTTTACTGGTAAATTTTTACTTATTTTAACTAGGTAGTTATTAAATAGTTAATAACTATTTAATAACTATTCTACCTAGTTAAAATAAATACAAAGTTGCCTGTAAAATAAAAATAAACCCTAAGCTAGCTACAATGTAACTATTAGTTATATTGTAGCTAGCTTAGGGTTTATTTTATAGGTAAGTATTTAGTTTTAAATAGGACTAATTTATTTAATTGTAGTAATTTAATTTCGTTTTATTTAAATTATATTTAAATTAGGGGGGTGTTAGGGTTAGACTTAGGTTTAGGGGTTAATAAATTTAATTTAGTTGCGGCCACGATGGGGGCGGTAGATTAGGGGTTAATAATTGTAGGTAGGTTGCGGCGACGTTGGGGGGGCAGATTAGGGGTTCATAAGTATAATGTAGGTGGTGCCGGTGTCCGGAGCGGCAGATTAGGGGTTAATAATATAAAGCAGGTGTCAGCGATGTTGGGGGCGTCAGATTAGGGGTTAATATTTGTAAGATTAGGGGTGTTTAGACTCGGGTTCATGTTAGGTGTAGACATAAATGTTATTTTCCCATAGGAATTAATGGGGCTGCGTTAGGAGCTGAACGCTGCTTTTTTGCAGGTGTTAGGTTTTTTTCAGCCCGATCTGCCCCATTGATTCCTAGGGGGAAATCGTGCACGAGCACGTTTAGCCAGCTCACCGCTACCGTAAGCAACACTGGTATTGAGGTGAGATGTGGAGCTAAATTTTGCTCTACGCTCACCTTTTTGCGGCTAACGCCGGGTTTAAAAAAACCTGTAATACGAGTGTTGTCTTAAGTGAGCGGTGAGAAAAAAAGGCTCGTTAACACCGCAAGCCTTACCGACAAAAACTCGTAATCTAGCCGAATGGATGGTAAAGGAATGTATTGAAGTTGTACTGTAATTTTTTTCTACATTTAATATGTTCCCAATTTTTTATTTTACCTGGTGGAGTGTATTCAATTGTTCACAAATGTATCCGTTACCTTTAGTTTATCATTTTAAATAGCTTTGTTTGCCTGTTGCAAACCAACATCTATAGTGAAAATATGAATACTCAGTAATCCCTATAGAAGAGCTATGTAAACAGGAGACAGCAGCACCAATCAGCCTCTAAAATAACTGGTTTTGCACATTGAACCCTCCATCCACAGTATCTAACTATTTTCTTTTGTGTATGAATAGAGATAACATGAGTAGGTCTACTCTTTCTGCAGGCTCATCACGCACAATGGGTAATGGTTTCAATAAGCAAAAACAGCTATTCTAAATAATAACTCAGTACAGTGTTCCTTTAAATGCATCACATAAAATAATATTGGAAGGGAACTAATAAACTCTGAAAAAACATAGTTAAAAGTATACCCTTAAGATTAATGTAAGTGCGAGCGGACATGATACAATGTAGTGTATCATGTCCGCTGCACATCGATAAATGCCGAGAGCATACGCTGTCTGCATTTATCATTGCACCAGATCTTGTGAACTGCTGGTGCAATGCCGCCCCCTGCACATTCGCGGCCAATCAGCTGCTAGCAGGGGGTGTCAATCAACCTGATCGATTTCTGTCTGCGGCCTCAGAGCAGGTGGACAAGTTATGGAGCAGCGGTCTTTACAAGGGGCATCGGAGCTTGATAATTCGGCCCCTAGATCTTTAGATAAGAGTTTATGGGCAGGGTAGGATTCCAATTAGAAAACTGGAGGGAGACAGAAGCATGAAATAGTATTGCACAGAGTCGCTGGATAACAGTATGAATGAAAGGACCACGTAGATTGCAGTAGCTATGTGCATTGCTGCAAAACAGGCTGAGCTTGATATGGGACTCAGGAGCGAGTGAAGCAGTGCTGGGTGAGGGGGAGACAAAATATGCATAGCTGTCTCCCTTCCTTGTAGTAACAAATAAACTTCTATAATAGAATTGTTATTGTTTTAAAAGATAGATAATCCCTTTATTACCCATTCCCCAGTTTTGCAAAACCAACACTTTTATAGTAATATACTTTTTCCCTTTGTGATTATCTTGTATCTAAGTATCTTCTGACAGCCCCCTGATCACAGGACTTTGTATTTATTATCTATTGACTTGCATTTAGTACGTGTTGCGCTAACTCTTAAACTCCCCGGGCTTGAACACAAAAGGGAGGCCTATACATCAAATGTCTGGCAGACACGATCCGCTGTAGCGATCATGTCCGCCAGACATCGATAAATGCCAACAAGATACGCTGTTGTGATGAACTGCTTGTGCAATGCTGCCCCCTGCAGATTCTCGGCCAATCGGCCGCTAGCAGTGGGTGTCATTTAACCCGATCGTATGAGATTGGGCGGATTGATGTCCGCAGCCTCAGAGGCAGTGGACGAGTTAGGGAGCAGCGGTCTAAAGACCCCTGCTTCTTAACTCCTGTTTCCGGTGAGATTGAAGGCTCGTGCAGAAACAGGGGTATATGGGCCCCATTCAGGCCATGATAAATCGGCCCCATTGTTATCTAGCAGTCTCCTGTTATGAAAAGCAAATACAAAAGCATGTGATTAAGAGGCTGTCTATAGAGGTTAGAGGTTTACATCTTATAAAGTATATTAATCTAGCAGTGTTGGTTGTGCATAGCTGGGGAATGGGTAGTAAAGGCATTGGGACCTATTTACTATGGTGCGAGCGGACATGATCCGATGTAGCGTATCATGTCCACTGCACATCAATAAATGCCGACAGTTTATCATTGCACCAGCAGTTCTTGTGTACTGCTGGTGCAATGCCGCCCCCTGCAGATTTGCAGCCAATTGGCTGCTAGCAGGGGTGTCAATCAACCCGGACAGAGCAGGCAGACAGGTTATGGAGCAGTGGTCTTTAGACCTCTGCTTCATAACTTCTGTTTC
Source organism: Bombina bombina (assembly GCF_027579735.1). Taxonomy (NCBI): domain Eukaryota; kingdom Metazoa; phylum Chordata; class Amphibia; order Anura; family Bombinatoridae; genus Bombina; species Bombina bombina. The sequence goes on from NC_069501.1 coordinate 662,215,211, forward strand.
CGGCGAGCCTGAAGACGGCGCATCAAGCTCCGTATGGAGCTTGATAAATATGCCCCATTATCTATTTGAACAATAACAATTTTAGTGTAGACCGTCCCTTTAACTCCTTCCCTTGTTGTTGGAGAATAAAAGGTGCTAATCTTCATGTAAAAAGGACTGTAAATACCTTAAAATTACAAGACGATTGTGTTGTATAAAATAACATATCAGCCAAGTCAAAAATGTGTTTTTTTTTTAAACTATCATTATTTGTTACCGCTTTTGTATTTCTATAGCCAAGAGATGTTTATTAATGCCCCCTTCATATGTAATTCCATTGGCTGGTGTTATACAAACAAATTATACGAAACACGCTGTTTGTTTGTTTTTTTAAATATTTGTCCTGGGTCTGTGGTTATAGACCGCATCTAATACCCTATGCTTAGAATAACAAAAAAACTGAAGCACAAGCTTACAAAGCTGCATTAAAAACACTGCTTTAAGCTTAAGCGTCTTGTGTAAATATTTTGACCTATGCCGTGAGAAATACTAGAGCGGACATGCAATATATTTTGCTCCACCTCTAACTAAATAACTGAATAATATTTGACATTTTGAGGTAACATGCAAGGGATAATATTATTAAAATATGCATTTAACAAAAAGACTAGTAGAGATTATAAAACTATATCTAGAGTAATGTACACTATATCTAGTTACAACAGAGCCAAAGTATGAGTAAATTTGTGTATACAATTAAAGGGAACATTACATTTCCATGATTCCATGAGTATGCAATTTTAACAGATGATTTAATTTACTTCTATTCTCAAATTTACTTTGTTTTATTTGTATCCTTTGTTGAAAAGCATGCATAGTAAGGCTCAGTAATGCACTACTGGAAGCTAGCGCATGATTGGTGGCTACACACAAATATGTCTCTTGTCATTGGCTCATCAGATATGTTCAACTAGGTCCCAGTAGTAAAATATGTCCCTTTAAGGGATCAAACAACTAATAATAACAATGATTGGGAAGCCAATAAAGAACAATTCTAACAGATATCATTTGTCAATGGCCCTAACTATGCACAGTGGGGGAACAATCTGGTCACCTGACCTTTTCAGAACATTTCCACTGGTGTGAACATGCAAAGTCACCAGAAGAAGCAGGTAAATAATCCCAGTAATTTCTATAGAACATATATACATTATGTGCTAAGCAGCTCACTTGCCAGAGGCTTTTGTAACCCATAAAAGAACAAATGTGCACAGTTCAGTGACATCATCCTTGCTCCAAAGAAATTTCACAAAATCCCAAAAAGATGGATTTTTTTTCAGCTCAGCTTCCATCTGCTTTACAATGACATTGATTGATCAGTAATAACAATCAAACCATCCAGCTCTCTCTGCTGTAGCTTTGATGTAGGGGTTGGTGGCGGCAGAACGCGCAGCTTCAGCAAGGCAAGAGTTAAAGGGATTTTCACAATTACCTCCACAAAGTGAATACAAACTAAAACACACTTTCTACTTAATAATACTTCTAACAGCTATTAGTAAATTGCTTTGAAAAAAGGTTTTGTGTTACTGCCCCCCCTTTTTAAAAATTTTTTTAGAAAAAAAAGACATTTGTTTCCAGTTTTTTAAAAGTTGTGTATTAATGAAAACAAACAAACAACAAAACAGCAAATTACCTATTTAACATACATAAAGTAAAATACCAATTTTAATAACAACATGACTTAAGTGTTACTAAAAATAATTTATTTAAAAGGGACAGCCTACTCCAGAATTTTTATTATTTAAAAAGATAGATAATCCCTTTATTACCCATTCCCCAGTTTTGCATAACCAGCACATATATATTAGTACACTTTTTACCTCTGTGATAACCTTGTACCTAAGGCTCTGCAGACTACTGCTTTATTTCAATTCTTTTGAGAGACTTGCATTTTAGCCAATCAGCGCCCTCTTGTAAGTAACTTCACGGGCATGAGCGCAATTTTATCTATATGGCCCACATGAACTAATGCCCTCTAGTTGTGAAAAACTGTCAAATGCATTCAGATAAGGGGCGACCTTCAAGGGCTTAGAAATTAACATGAGCCTACCTAGGTTTAGCTTTCATCAACGTATACTAAAAGAACAAAGCAAATGTAAAGATACAGGTAAATAGGAAAGTTGTTTAAAATTGCATGTTAAGAAGAAGACACCTCACTCAACCGTAGTAAGTTAAAAAATAATTTATCCCAACATTCTTAAAAATATGCTAATACACAAGGGTATGGAAACATGTTACGCATTACGTGCCCAAAACTGACGCTGACTCACAGATTATTATCAAGGTTGTGAGCTGATTTCGGCTTGTCTGCAGCCACGGTTCTGTGTGTGTGCTTAAAATTGCATGCCCTATCTGAATCATGAAAGACAAAATTTGACTAGGATGTCCCTTTAAAATAATACAAAACCTTTTAAATTTTGTTTGCCAATGTTATTAATGAGACGTGCCTATTAAACTGATGAAATGATATTGATCTAAATTGTGTTTTTATTGGGAATTGTTATTCTGCAAAGTTTCAGATACCAGCTGTGCCCTATAAGTCTATTTCCTTCCTTTCTTTCCTCTATGTTTATGTCACTGTATTGTTTCCCTGCTGTTTTGTCCCAAATGAGTTGGGAGAAACTGCACTCTCCAGTGCTTTTATTTTCTGTACACTGGCTACAAATGATGGGTTCCACTGATTAGCGACCCCACATCTGTACAAACCTGAGCTAAACAACCAATCGTCTGTGAGGCTAAACAAAGTCACTTGTGAGCCCCTCAAAAAACATGCAAAATCCAGGATAGATGAAATATGTTGTGAGGTTACATTATAATGGGAAAAGAGGGAAATTCATTGACTTCATTGAGAAGAGATTCTCAATTCTGGAATTCCAAAATCTAGAATTATTCTGTAATCTAGACTAAAAATGACCATTTTGTCAGCGAGTAAATCACAATCTTCTCTACAAGTGTCTTCAGTTTGTTTGTGTGTGTTTTAAATATATACAAAAGTATTACAAATGATATAAATCTACTCTTTGTGCATTTATCTGTTTGTGCGTGTATAAGTTGTATTATGGCATCCCGATTTTACAGATGCAAGTATACAAATATTCCGAAATCCAAATGTTTTCTGGTTGGATAAAGGGTTTTGTACCTGTCATTGGCCAGGCTTCATAAGTTATTTGGTTTCATTGTACCCTTGCACAGTGCTGCAGTAAAATAGTAATAATCGTGTTCTAAAGACATTAAATACATATACATCATAACTTTCCCTTTAACAGAGTTTTAAGACTGTAGTTGAAAAAAAACAATAAAACAGATCCTAGTTTTTACACATCAATTACTGTGGCATACCTATCAATCAAACAGGCATACAGTCACAAGAGCTGGGGACACATAGCAATGTGTTATTAAAAGGCTGTAAACCTAATATAGTTTATACAAATCTCTAATCACTTTTATGTGGCAACAAAGAGAAATGGGTACAGCACAATGGAAAGAGGGTGACCGTGTAAACCGAGGACACTGCCAAGTCCTCCAGCAATAAGCAGGAATAGAAGGAAGTTCACAGCACTCCAAAAAATCTTATTGCAATTTTATTAGTAAAAAAATAGCTAATTTTCACTAATAAAATTGCAATAAGATTTTTTGGAGTGCTGTGAACTTCCTTCTATTCCTGCTTTTAAGTGGCAACAATACTCACATTTAATGTTACAGAGGAGAGAGGTCCAAATGAATGCATTTAATGTAATAGAATCCGGTGGTTGACAAATTTCACACTATTTAGGAGATAGAGTCAGAGCCAGATAATGATGTTTATAGATAGGCATATGTTGAATAATCCATTTAGGCACAAGAATTAAAACTCTAGGAGACATGGCTCACTGGATTTATCAAGCATCCTAATAAACAAACAATTTTTAAAACACCCTCTCATTTATTTTACTACAACCTGAATAGATAATGTATTTTATTATATGCAGCCCTGACACATGGGCCTCGATTTATAAAGCTGAGTGTGCAGCACTGTGGGGCGGTCATCAGACCGCAGCCTCCTAGCCAGTTTGCCAGCTATTAGCTGGAGGATTAAATTACCCAGGGTACTTTGCCCGGGGTTATTGACAACCCCTACTTGCATGCCATTGAGCTTGAGCGAGCAGGAGGCGGCATTGCACAAGCAAATGCTTGTGCAATGTTAAATATGTGTAGCGTATTGTTGCAATATGCTTTCCACATTTTGCGATCCCGGGCAGACAGGTTCATGTGAGTGAACACTGTACGTCTGGCAATTGATAAATGCCGGCCATGAGGTTTTCCTGCTTCCTTGGAAAATAGACCAATAGGCACCCTGCTTCAAACAAAATGGATTTTTGCAGAAGTCATCAAAAAAGGAACATTAAACACTGTGTGCATTATTATATGAAATTCCCTAAGGTTAAGATGTTGTCAGAGCTCTATGTGAAGTAGCCAATGACCAAAACAGAAGTGCACATGTTGCACAATACATTAATTCAAGTTGTCTCCTTCGGATAATTACAAGGAAACTATATGTATACACCTTGGCTATAATCAACTCATGCCTCAAAAATGTCAGGGAAGGATTAGGAACAAGGTGGTCTTTTTCTCTGAGTTGGTTGACCTTGGAAAAGTAAAAGATTTTGCTCATAAGAGGATGTATTGTATATGTAACAGTTCTGGTTCCCAATGTAAGAAATATGGAACAAAAAACATGTTATAAATTAAAATGGTCTCTTTCTCTACTATATACACAATAAATATTGTAACCTTTTTAAAATGACGTAAATGGACCTAGTAACTAAACTCTCCCCTTTGGATAAACATATCTGGAAAGTTAGCAGATGCAATATAACTTACTTCTTAATGTAGATATGAAATTGAAATACCCCGCGCTCTGGCCGCCCACTTCAAAACTAATCTTTTTTGTGAGCTAACAGTTTGAGCTGTTCTCCAATCAGCACTCTAACTGCAACAAACGTGCCACATGGCTAGAGCACCAACTCGAGAACAGTTCAAACCATTAGCTCACAATTATAAATTAGAATGAAAACATCTTTAGTGCTATTTAAAAAAACACTGACCACACTCTGGCACCCTCCACGGTGCTCTCCCTATAACTGCAGTACTAGCTCTGGATTAGCCACAAGCATGACTGCAACCAATCCAGAGCTTTTGACATTCATATTATTTTATATACCGTATATCTATGCACACATTTCTCCTATAATATTGTTTCTGGCCCCTCAATATTCTAAGTTCCATAAAAATAATCAATGTCTGATCTTAGACTAAGATATACAACTATATGTATATTTAACATATCTCTGTGAAGCTTCCTTGTTTCCTAGCTCTACAGAGCGTGTGTAATGGATGATGCGTTCAGATATCTTACATCAGGTCAAATCTAAGTGAAAACAATGTACGAAAAGCTGACATAAGACCTGTGAATTAGGTCCCTAAAACATTTCCATTGTGAAATGTTTTTTTTTTGGTAACTAGAGTTCCATGCTTTGCTGTAAATCACTTCCATTCCTCATTAAACAACACTCAAATGGGTGGGTTTATTTGTCTTACTAATTATAAGAAAACATTATATATATATTTATATATAACCGTCACAATAAAGGTGACGGTTGTGAAAAGTCCTGGATAGTGCATCCCTGCATTTATTTATTGTCTGAACTTTTAGAAGCACCCTGGGCAGTTGTACAGATGAAGGATCATGAGTGCTGGCTTTCTTTGAATTGGTATATATATATATATATATATATATATATAACATACAGTGTAATCGACAAATGGTCACTATACATGAGAAGATACTAAGAAAATACTGAGTTAAACAAACTTGTGTAACTTCCTTGTGGTGCAGATCCTGTATAACAAATATTATCAAGAACTATAAGAATAGAAATGGAACATCTTGGTAATTGAACCATACAAAAGATAGGGAATCAAGCACTCTTTTAAATAATGAACATCAGAATGTATTGGCCTTTCATACAGAGACTAAGCTCAGACCTATTACAAGATAGTCAATGCTAAGAACACATAGCAGTAACTATTAATATTTACAAAACCACATTGCAATATATATGAAGTCACGTGACTGTAGAATAATACCCTGTGTAAGGACACAACCTTATGTGTATATATAGAGTAGAATGGCAAATCCCAACCTTATGGAAGTGTACTGCTAAAACTACACCCCAGCTGCACACAGTACTCCTAGTGTATTCCAGGAGATATTACTGGGCAGGTTCGTTTATGGGATCTAAGTATAGCATGTCACCCCAAGGTAGTAGAATTAACCATACATACGTTTGACCAAATACATGGTAATACCTAAATCAGGCACAATAATAGAATATACATAATCCATGAAGTGTACAACTTAACACAATGCTCCGCTCTCACTACACCCCTGCTGCACACAGAAACCCCTGTAAAATGAAGGAGCTGAATCTGGGCAGGTTAGATATAGGGATCTAAGTGTAGCGTTACACCTTCAGATGTATAACAAATAAATCTAAGGCTTAGAAAGTTGCTGACCACATGTAAATCAGAATAACCACGATATCACATAGGTTAGTACAAATAATGGACAGTTCAAATACTTTAAACAGATCTGTCTCTAAACAACCAGGTCTAACAATTTTGACCGTCCACTGTACGGTATTGAAAGAGACAAACAGAGTCTTAAGCGTGTAAACATCAGTGCCAGATTAAGTGCAGTATTGTCTGTGAGTTGTCAACCACTTATCTGAGTTCGTAGTTAGTAAGAACTGCAATCCATTTGGGCACATAAGATGAACTGATCCATGCAAAACGGCAGCAACAGCCTTATTGGACGGCAAACAGGAACGCCAAACTCGTGAGGCGCGTGTGAGCAGCGAACTTCCTCATCCGGATATGTTACGTGTTTCCACTGTCCAATGCCTACGTACGTTTCACCCCTAACGTCATATGCAAGACAGGGCTTCCTCGGGGCTATTGGATCATGCCCTACTGATGGAGCTTATATTTGTGACAGCTCCGCCCATAATTTAAAAAAATGTCTTAATACAAACGATACTATTATACATATATATACAATGTGATACAGAAATTTACAATTGTAAAAGTGCGGATGTAGTGCTGGAAACATAAATTCCTTTGCAACATGGGAGGCAGAAAACTTGCGTTTGAGGATTGAAATTTGGAACAATAGTTGCCCAAACATAAAAATAAAGATAAGGAGAGTGAGAAAACACACTATCTTAGACAGACCCTAGTGATAAATATCTAAAGAAGTGGGTACTGAAAACAAGTCTTAAAGGGATATGCACAATAAATTAAATAAGCAGTACATAGAAGCTTTTGAAATTCAAATGAAACTGGCCATATCTAATTTCTCATTTAGGCCAATGGGTGAGAGGGTGTTGAGAGTATAGATCCACTTGCATTCTTTCTGAAGGAGAAATGTATCATTGTCTCCTCCTCTACCATGCAAGAGACCTTTATCAATGCCAGTAAATTTCAAACATCCTAGATTACTATTGTGCTGTATTTGTATCTCGCCCTTAATGTCATCTCGGTGTTCTTTTATACAATCTTAAAAAATCCTCTTAGTTTTACCAACATAAAACCTGGGGCACGAGCATTCTAATAAATAAACCACTCCTTCTGTATTACAGTTGAAAAAATGGTTGAAACGAAATTCTTTGTCACAATTACCAGAGAACACTTTTGTTCTTTTCATAAATTCACAAGCCACGCATTTACCACAAGGAAAATTGCCATTCGGTATGTTTTTTAATCCAACTTCCTTTAGAAGGTGACAATACGAATTGGCTCTCTACAAGATTATCTCTAATATTTAAAGCTCTCTTAGCTGTCAAATTAGGATAACTCCCTACTTCAGTTGCAATGTTATCATCACTGGTCAACACCAACCATTGTTTTTGTAAAATCATTCTGATAGTTTGCCAATGACAATTATAATTAGTAATCAATCTAATAACAGATTCCTTATCCACATTTCTATTAAACAACAAATCCTCTCTATTTAACTTTCTTGCTAATGTTTTAGCTTGGTTTGTATTTCTCTTTGAATAACCTCGCTCTAAAAAGCTATTTTGCATGTGTTGTGCATGTGTATTAAATTTATCTTTGGAAGAACAATTGCGACGGAGGTGCAAAAATTGACCTTTTGGAATCCCTTTGATCAAGTGAGGAGGATGGTGACTTGTGGCTAGTAATAAACTGCTCGTTGCAGTTATCTTCCTGAAATTTTCTGTGACCAAAAGGTCATTTTCATTTCGTATTTTGATGTCCAAAAAATCAATTTCAGACTGACTATACTGCATAGTTAAATGAATGTTCAAATTGTTACAATTTAACTCATCAATAAAAGTCAATAATGAATTAAGGTCACCTTCCAAAATCAAAAGGATATCATTCACATAACGTAACCAAAAATTTACATGCTGCATAAAGAGGTTATTTTGATAAACAATATCCATTTCCCATTTTCCTAGGTGGAATTGGTTTATATATATATATATATATATATATATATATATATATACACACACACATATATATATATATATATATATATATATATATATGTAATTCTTATTATCATTAGTTATTTGTAGAGCGCCAAGAGATTCTGCAGCGCTATAAACATAGGCAGTATACAAGGTAACATTTATATGGATCAAATGGGTAGAGGAACCTGCCAAGAGTTGCACTGTTGTAGTCAGTAGTAGTTCTAATATGATATCCTCCGGGGGTCCTAAGTAAGGATATTTTCTGAGTTGTCTACGGACCGCATTCATTCCTTCCCCATGTGGGATTACTGTGTATAGGCTAGTGACATCCAGTGTCACTAGCCATATTTCCTCTGATACTTCCATGTTGTTCAACAGTTTGATCATTGTACTTGAATTTAATGTAAATGTTTCCATGTTATGTACCAAGGGTTGAAGTAGAGTGTCCAAATAGACGGCTTGGTTGCAGTAAAGAACCTATTGCTGATACTATAGGCCTTCCTGGTGGGAAACCCACATTTTTGTGAATTTTAGGTACCGTGTAGAGCACTGGTATTCTTGGGTGGTCAGCAGATAAATATTTCCAGAGTTCATATTAGAACTACTACTTATGTGCCTGGAACTTAATTACATCTGATACGAACAGAGGTATTATCTGCAAATAGCAGGGACGGCCATGGGGTCGAATTTGGCCCCTGCCTACGTGAATCTCTACATGGCAGACTTCGAAACACAAGGTACCATGGCATTCATGAATAACAGGGTCAGGATATACCAACGGTATATATATTACCGGTTCATACTCTGGAGTGGTACACAAGAAGACCTGCAAACATGGTTCAAAGAATTAAACATGGATAATAATAACTTAAAGTTTAAAATGGAAAAAAACTTGACACAGATTGACTTCCTGGACCTAAGGGTATACAAGAAGAATGAGAAATTGATGACTACACTTTACCGCAAGAGTACAGACAAAAACTCTCTCCTCCATGCCAGGAGTTGTCACCCACCAGCACTGAAAAAGGCACTACCAATGTCACAGATGAAAAGAGTAATAAGAAACAACACCGAGACCACCAATAGAGAAAAACAACTAAAGGAGTTGGAACTACAATTTTGCACCAGGGGTTACACTAAAAGAACACTGGAAGAAAGTCGTGACAAAATACGTGAAGATAACCAACAGGTACTACTTACTAATAGTAAGCCAACAGTAAAGAATGAAGATACCCTGACAATGACACTCACCTACACAGGAAATGAGCAAGTAGCTAACAAAATTTGAAAATTTTGGCCTATAGTGGTACCCTATCTTTTAAATATTAAAGACCACCTAGGATTGGCTACAAGAGAGCAAAATCACTCCGAGATCACCTCATCCATACAGACCCACGCCCCTGTTACAATACGGGCACATGGCTCCAACACAATAAGGGCTGCTATAGATGCCTGGGCTGTACGACGTGCAGCGCACTAACCACAAGAAAGTACTTTAACCACCCGTACAAAAACAAAAAATACTTTCTGAAACACAGAGTTACATGTACAACTACCCACATTGTCTATATGCTACACTGTCCGTAAGGGAAATTTTATGTAGGGAAAACGATAGACACCCTCAGAATCAGAATGGCCAATCATAGAGTGGCCATAAGGGCAGCACTGGACAAAAAGGAATCAGAGCAGCCTGTGGCCAGACACTTTATGGAGGCGGGACACAAGGTCAGTGACCAACGTTATACCATCATAGATCATTTACCAGTCCCACATAGGGGAGGAGATAGAGCAAAAATGCTCCTTTAGATAGAATCAAGATGGATATACGTTTTGGGTACCTTGACCCCAAAGGGGCTGAACACCAGTCTGGACTGACATTGCTACATATGAACTATACTCTAAATATTCCAGAAGGGGACTTATAATGTTTACCAGTATGGAGATCTTCTAGATACCCATTAATGACACATAGGGAACCCCTACTTATATCCAGGTAATACCAGACATCTTATAGGCCTAGTAGATGTTTTATATTTGGCCCATTCCTATATATTAGGCTAATCCAGGCCACTATACATTTCCCATACCCACATAATGAGGACATATCCTATATGGATATAATAGGAAATTCTATGATATTTGACCCCCACTAAGTAATTATCGGAAACTAAGTAATTATCGGAACAATACTTGTCAGATAATACTTTAGTTTTTAAAGAGGAGATGTTTATTTATTTATAGGTATACATAGTTCTGAATAACATTGTAGCTTCTTACAGTATTGTGTTAGTATACTATAAGCCCCAATACCGTTCACTTAAAGCATTGTAAATAATATGTTGCTTGTTATGTTTTTATGCAGCACACAGTGACTGCTTCCTGACAGCCAGAGCTGTGTGGTGTCCTGGTAACCCTTGACAACTATTGCACACTGGCGGAACACTGAGCGCCATAGAGACGTGACATCACTTCCGGGACGCCACCGGCCACAACGAGGAACGAGTACTTGCAAGGTGGAGGGTTTAAAAGTAAGTAGTATTCTGTTTGTTAATATTAAGCTGTCTGAGGACGGGGGGCAACCTCGAAACGTTACAGAGATTTATGCATTTAAGATCCAGTGAGTGCTACCATTATTGCGGAGTATATTGAATTTTATTGTATGCACCCTGGGCAAGAGATTACAACGGCTGCCTTGTTTGCAGCCTGGAGGCTAGGAGAGCTTCAGCCCTACTGCATTTGGATATATATATATATATATATATATATATATATATATATATATATATATATATATATATATTGTCCATAGTTAATAGGACTTAATAATCCATAATGTAAACAAAAAGATTTTTCCTTAGAAGACTATATCAGTAAAATGGGAATAAAGAGAAATGAATGCAGGACATACAGGGGCATATTTAGATTTTGTGCTGCCCCAGGAACTGAAAAATCTGCTGCCCCCCAGGTTTTAGGCATTTTTTGTCTGTAATATTGTTTTGGTCAGGTTGTAATGTTGTTTTCATTGCATTTTCAAAGTAAATGTTCACCAGGGCTTGTAAAACGCTTGCAGACACACAGGTGGGTTGAATTAGCAGTTAAATCACCTGCTGCTCCACCAATCTGCCACCTTAAGCAAGTGCCTTGTTTGCCTTGGCCAAAATACGCCCCTGAGGACATATTATAAATGCCTTAAAGCATGGGCTTGCATCCATAAATTACTGCTTGCGCACTGAATTCCTGATGTAACTACTCTCAGATATCTTGGTTTTTTTTACAAAAGCACTTTAAAAAACTCTTCCAATTATCCCAAATCCTATTAAACCTCAATTAGGGGTCAATTTATCAAAGTGTGAGCGGACATGATACGATGTAGCGTATCATGTCCGCCGCACATTGATAAAAGCCGACAGCATATACTGTCGACATTAATCATTACACAAGCAGTTCTTGTGAACTGCTTGTGCAATGCCGCCCCCTGCAGATTCGCTAGCAGGGGGTGTAAATCAACCCGATCATATTCGATCGGGTGGATTTCTGTCCGCGGCCTCAGAGCAGGCAGACAAGTTATGGAGCAGCGGCCTTTAGACCGCTGCTTCATAACTACTGTTTCCGGCGAGCCTTAAGCTTGATAATTCGTCCCCAAAGTGTGCATATTACAAGCTGAAAGTTAACGTGTTTGTTAGAGCGCAATTTAATTCAATGGACGTTTGGATAGTGCGACTTCAGAGCTGCATATATACATATATATATATAGAAAAACAAAGAAGATTGGAATGTGAAATATTTACAGTAAAAACACAGTAAACATATAAAAAAATATTAAAATTGATTAAAAATTATTTTTCATTTTTAAATGTATTTGAGTGGAAAGGGCTCCAAAGTGTATACACACATACACATATTTTGACACACACACACACACTTGTAATCTAGCCTATAGCCTTTATAAGGTACGCTTTCTACAAAATGTTTGAAGCACTGAAGAAAAATATAGGTTTAGTGTCCCTTTAAGGTATAATAAAAAAAAAAAATTCTGCATCAAAATAGATCCTGTATAAACAAGACTTGAAAAAATAAGAGAGAAATAGGAGCCATAAATGTAAGGTACCCGAATGCTTCACCCGAATGAGGACCTTTTCTCTAGGAGACTAGCCAACCCCATCCCTTGGCTTGTTTTGGGAACTTGGTTGTCTGCCAAAGGATGAACTGCAATTCTGTTTATTCTCATGTTTTATTCAACTTCAATATAGCATATAAACACTATTTGCATGTGATGTCTACAGACCACCTACCTAGGTGTCACGGCCTTGGTAACTCCTATGAAGCTTTCATGTCATTTGACCTCAGAAATGACAAGATGGATACCAAACAAACTATTACATTTTATTTAACTCATTTCAACTTTTTTTAAATATAATTATGTTCAAATGATTCAGATGGCTGTAACCTAATTCCCAAACCCTTTAAAAAAGTGATTTTGTTTCTTCCTTCCTCATTAAATGAACTGTGCTCCAGCAAGTAGGCACTGAGCTACTATTTTTACTATGCTACCCAAAGCGTTAATTAAATTTTGATGAAATGTGAAACACAGTTCTGAATGCTAATTAGAAAGATAACCCTGTGTATGAAACTGTCTCTTGCAAAAAAATGTAATATGGTAAATTATTCTAAGAAAGTCGTTTTCAATAATAATCCCCACCCTGATAAAAAAAATAATTCTGGACTGTAAAAAGTTCACTGCTGCTTTGAACAAGCGTATTTGAAATAAATCAGTCTTGGTGCATGAGATGTTGATGCAGCTGGGAACAATAGACGCACATCTTATTTTTGGAAGGGGATAGATGTAAGAATCCTGGGCTTGGACGATGTAAAAAAAGAAATGTCCCACATGGAAGAATGAAAAATAGGGTGTGTACTGAATAAGAAGAAGAAAAAAGATATTACATTTTGTGATCAGCATCTAATACAATATGGATAGTGGTGTTTGTGCACAACATTAATGATAAATGATATCATATGTATAATATAAATAGCTATTCTGTTCTTATTTCTGTATTCACTGCACACAGGGTGTTTCCCACTTCCATTTACACTGTACATTCCTGGCTCTATTCAGAACCTGATCACTGTTTTCTTATTGGAATTTTACAGCCCGGTTTTATGTGGCATTAGACAGAGCTATCTATACGTTTTATAACCTACCATGAGTATACAGTAAATTAATGGCAGTTGGGCAACACAATTCTCTCTTATGGTATTAATAATTTAATCTGGCGAGATAACAAGATTGAGGAAAACCTATTTCTTGCATTTTTTATATATATTATGTCATAGATGTAGCCTAAGTGGTGCTGTCACTTTAAGCTAATGCTTAAAACTGACCTGTGGTTTTCACAGTTATTGAATCCACAGCTGCAAGCACTTGCTGGCTCTAAGGGCAATTCAATGACCCCAATATTTCAACCATTCAGTTCCTGTTTCTAAATACATCTTTTATAGAATCCGAAAAAAATAAAAATATACTGAACTACTAGAAGCCTTTGCCCTAAAATGATCTAGCTGTCTGATTTTAATGACTAAATAATATATTAACTGCAGAAAACTGTCAATACAGCAAATGGAGAGACCTTTCTGACTAGTGAGGCAACACAGATAACTGGATTGCAAATTTGGGGTGAGCACAAATATTTAATAGTGTTTATTCTGGAATGAGAAGAGTACAACCAAAAATGCAGCCGCATTTCCATATATCTTTTTATTAAGCATCCAAGGTCACATTGCATTGATACATGAGCTAAAAAATGTGACTTCCACTTCTATTAGCCTCAGCTGTAAATTCACCAAGTTCATCCTAGGAGACCACCCCTAATGCAGCAAGTGTCTCCAATCATTGTGGGTTCTGTGTCTTGGAATCACCGGATGTCTGAGATACCAGAGGCTGTAATCACACAGTCATTGAGTAGACAGCATAAATGCCAGATTGCCATGATGCAATTGGCATTGGAACATTTTTTATACAACCTACAACACTATCCTTGGCAAAGAGATGGTTAAGTGATTTGTGGTAACACATGGATTGCAAAAGTATGTTTATATCATAAACTTAATTCATTACAGGCGGCATCAAGTCCATTTTCTCCTTCTCTACAAAAGCACCAGGATGTTATCAGTGAACTGGTTTTTTTTATATATAAAAATTACCATAATTGCTATGATTTCTGATTGGCTGCTGGGAGCCTATGATCGTGCAAACCATACCCTCTTCCTTCCTGTTGCTTAGGAGCATGAATGATCATTTAGCAGTGCCACCTTAATGTTGCTGAGATTTCAGTATTGAGCATCTGCCCAGTGCATACGCAACACATGAAGCCTTAGGAAAGCTTCTTATGTAAGTCACAAACCACTGACATCACCTCTATAGCATGAAACAGGCTGGATTGCGCAAACTCACACATATACCCATCCATCGGGTGACAAACAAGCACTCTGAGTAATAAAGCTGACAAACAAAAATGGCATTAGATACACGGGTCTGTCACATGCAACACCATGTGTATGTTAATATTAACCCCTTAACAGAAACAGCCAAGGCACTTTGTGTAGGAAAACATAGAGGTTCACATTGGCAGTCAGAGGGTTAAACTGTAGAGTAAATCAAAACGAAAAACAGAATTTATACTTAATGATAAATTTATTTCCTTCGGGTTGATGAGAGTCCATAGCCCACATGTTATGAAGCTATGGACTCTCATCAGCTAAGAAGGAAAATCAAATTACATTGCTGATTTCTATCATCCTTGTGTATAAGATGCAAATTCCTGTCTAGTTTACACACACTTATACTCTAATCAGTCCCAGAGATTCTTATTACTATTTATACATAAACAAGTGCAGGATTATTGGCTGTACAGTGCAACCACAGCAGTGAGTAGCTATCTCAGCAGACAGATTGAAAGATACTGCAGATAGATACACTAAAATCAGCAAACCGCATTAGCTAGGGCAGCAACCATGCACTGCTAGAAATATGTCAGAGAGATACGTGTGCCACAGTTGAGTAACAAAATCCTCAAATCCTGTGTCAACATACACATATGAATACATACATCGTTATCAGTGATATGTATAGGGCAGGCCTTAATAAGGTATATGCATCATATATGCATGCACGTGTGTACCTGCACACACACAATGTACATATTTAGTCATACATACACATGTTAAACAGGGAAAATCAATATACTGCATGTCTACAAGCACAATAACCAACGTTGCAGTGATAACAACTCTGAGCTATTATCACTAGCAGTGTGGCTAAGCATTCCAAATACAAGCACTGATAGATAATGGATGTCTGTCTTTTAGTCACATATTGTCACAATTAAATTGCTAATTGGAGTCACCTCAACAATGATTTCCTCTTGAAAATAGAATCTCCAACAACTTATAAAGTTAAAAAAACAACCTTTTTTTATTTATCAAATCTGACTCCTTTTGCTGTAAAAGAAGCAATGCAGATTTTGTTGTCCTGCCTTCTTTAACAGCATCTAAGGTGATAATGAAACATTTGGGCACTAATTAGCATAAGATAAGTAACGCTATTCAGAAACCATGAAGGGGAGGGGAAGGCAAGGGAATTAACAGCTTTGTGTAAATTAATTGTGTTATGCTTTCTTTTCATATATATTTTTATTTAACCTTTTTATTTGCTGAAGGGGCCTGCACGGTGTAGCTGCAGTTATCCCTCTACAACACAACGTAATAGATGATGGTGAATACAGAGATGCTCAGCTGACAATATACAGAGTATGCTTATAGTATTGATGAAGTACTCACGCACTGTCTCCTGCTTTGGATCTAGGTTAATCACAACCTGCTGAACGCTGACAATCTTCCCTTGCAGCCCCCGCACACGCCGTGCCGTAACCTGAATCTCCACTTCAATTTCATGGAAAAGGGAACAGGCGTGCCGGGCCACGTCGGATAGCTGCCGCAAAACCCGTGAAAGGGCAACGTTGTTGACGGCGCACAAATCCAACGTTGCTGTCTCTTTATCCTTTCCATCACCAAGCAATGGTTCCCTGTCATCCGCTGGCACCTGTACTGAGGATGCTACCGGCAAATCTTCCCTGGCATATCCTCGAGGGTGCTGCTGCCTTGGTTCACCTCCCTGATCCCGACAACAGCTCCCTTCTGTCAGGGTGACAGCATGCCTGCACAGCCACTGAGGCTCTACAATCCGCTTGGCAAAGGGCATTGCAGATGCCCCTTCACGTCAGACTACAATAAAGCCTCGGCTCCCCAATCCAAAGGAAACAACATAAAATACCACCAATTTGGAGGAAAACCTCAAAAATCTCCACGATGAAAAAAAGAAAAAATCTGTAGCAATCCACACATACACTGTGGCACTCCTGTGCAGGTTTTTCTCCTCTTGGTATAATGATTTTTCATCAATCTTTTGCAGTTCCTAAATGCCAGTAACTGCTTATTATTATAGCCATGGTTTCCACTCCATGTGCGACAATGTACAAATGTGACTTTGGAAGTATTGCAGCCCTGCACTGCCTCCCTGGATTCCTGCTTCGGTCTGATCATCCAGTTGCTTTTTGGAGATATTTTCTCTGCCTCTCTCCCTGCTTTCACCATGCCAGAGTGAAACAGACTGAAAACCTGGAGGCAGGAATTCACTGAGATGTTTGAAAAAGGGAGGAGGAATCAGAAAAGGATGAGGAGTGGGAGGTACAGAAAAAGTAGGGGGGAGGAAGAAGGATTTTTCACCTAAGACACTGCCTCCCTCAACCACACGGAGTCACTGAAGAACCCAATTTAATAGCCAGGCATTCTGCAGCAATCTACTCTCAGCTAACCGTACAGCTTCTCACATCCCTGGGCCATGAATTCTAGTTCTGATTTTGCAACTCTTATTCTACAGCAGAAAAAAATATATATCAAGGTTTACAAAATACATAGACAGGAGTAAAAGATTTAAAGACTACAGTGCACATTTAAATGCTTTCAATTTGTATTGTCTATAAATGTGTATGCAATTATTAACCTCTACAGTGCTGGAATATTTGCTGCAATGCATCAAAAAGGCTTAAAATTATTTTCAACAGTGGTACACGGAAATGATTTTCCTGACCATTGTCTATACAGTATTTTAATGGACTATAACTGAGACATTCTAGAAAGCAATTTATTGGATCAAAAACAAAGATGTTTCTTACAGCGCTGCGGAATATGTTGGCATTCTGCAAATAACCGATAATAATAGCAAATAGTATATAAATAGATGTATTTGAAAATGATGGCTTATTTAGAGATTCTGAATGAAGGCACTAATTAATGAATAACAAATATAATTCATGAGTATATTCATTTTCATTTAAAGGGATAGGAAAGTCAAAATTAGACTTGCATGATTCAGATAGAGCATGTAATTTGGACACTTTTAAATTAACTTCTATTTTTAACCATGCTTTATTCTCTTTGTTTCCCTTGTTGGAAAAGAATGCACAAATCCTACACTAGTGAAAGCTAGTTGCCGATTGGTGCCTGCACACAGTCTCTTGTGTTTGGCTAACTAGATGTGTTTAGCTAGCTGTCAGTAGTGCAATGCTGTTCCTTCAGCAAAGGATAACAAGATAATGAAGCAAATTTGATAATAGAAATAAATTGAAAAGTGGTTGCAAATTGTATGTTCTATCCAAATCATCAAAGCAAATTTGGGAGTTTCCTGTCCCTTTAAATTAGGTGTATTACTTAGCTGCATTGCGCTGGGGAGCCATACTAATTCTCTTTTTCTTCATAAACTACCAGGCTGCACTATTGCTCCTATTAGTGTGGCTCCCCAGCGCACTACAGATACATTAGCGTGACGGATTTGTTCTCATTTAGCGTAGGCAGGGTGCACACTAATCTGACCTTCTTTACAGGGTCTAGGACCACGCTACAGGTAAGTATCAAGGTGACAGGAGCAGAGAACATTTACATTCTTTTAACAAAAACTAATGTAAATGTTAACGAATATTCAGCATTTGGTTCTTTTTAAACAAACTAAATACTGAATAGTGCAGCAAATCAATATTCTGAAAAACTCCTTTTTCAAAACATTTTCTCTGAATGATTTGTTATTATTTAGTGCTGCACACGTCTACAAATTACACAGTATGTGACTTTCATAGGTTCAGGATCACATAAATAACATGCGTCTAAAAAAGGCAAGGCGGAAGAACGGTCTGCTTTTTGCTCCATATTAGTGTGAATATTCCATCCTATAAAAATATTTATATGGACAAAAAATGCTTTTTAAAGGGACAGTCTACCATAGAATTGTTATTGTTTTAAAAGATAGATAATCCCTTTATTACCCATTCCCCAGTTTTGCACAACCAACACAGTTATATTAATGTACTTTTTACCTCTGTGATTACCTTGTATCTAGGAACCTTCTTCCAGCTCCCTGATCACATGACTGTGACTGTTTATTATCTATTGCAGTGATTTGCAACCTTTTTTTTGCCGTGGCACACTTTTTTACATTAAAAAATCCTGTGGCACACCACCATTCCAAAATTTTACAAAATCACACATTGTAGTCTAATACAGGATATATATACAGTATATATATATATATATATATATATATATATATATATATATATATATATATATATATATATATATATACACATATACACTGTACTGAGCTGTCATCCCATGCCTCCTACAAACTATACAGGACATATTGACATTCATTCACAAACAATCATAATGATTGTCTGTGAATGAATGTTAATGTCATGGTTGTAAATGAAGCCTGATGAGCCTATCACATTTCAAAATTTGAAAGAGGGACACCCCCGCACTGTTGTCAGTCTGCCGTGGCACACCTGAGGATCTCTCACGGCACACTAGTGTGCCATGGCACACTGGTTGAAAAACACTGATCTATTGTCTTAAATTTAGCATTGCTTTGTGCTAGATCTTAAATAACCCCCTGTGCCTGAACACAGTGTTATCTATATGGCCCACGTGTACTTTCTGTCTCTTTGTGTTGAAAAGAGATTTAAAAAGCATGTGATAAGAGGCAGCCCTCAAAGGCTTAGAAATTAGCATATGAGCCTACTACCTATGTTTAGGTTAAACTAAGAATACCAAGAGAACAAAGCTAATTTGATGATAAAAGTAAATTGGAAAGTTGATTAAAATTAAAAGTCCTATCTGAATAATAAAAGTTTAATTTATACTAGACTGTCCCTTTAACTACGGTATGCAGTAACAATATAACAAAAACAATTCTACAAAAAAACTAACATACTGTACAATACACCTAAAAGCATGGGCATAACACATGGAATATGGAAAATTAACCTAAATTTTCCCAATAGCTATTTCCAAGTACAGTAGTAGTAATTCTATTTCTTGTTGTCATTTGGACAGGGTGCAATCAAAGTGACATAAAACACTTGTTCTTTAACAATATATATATATCAGAAATTAAAAACTTGCAAAAGGGTCTGCATAGGATCATTTTGTTAGCACACTTTGCATTATTTTTCATTCACTGGACATGCCTTGGAGACAGATATAAAATACCCACTACAGTGGTCCAGTCACTGAGGTTAACACTATACATATGTAGTCCTCACATGATATGAAAAACTCACCTTTTTTAGAGTTAAAATAAAAAAGGTGCAAAATAAATAATGGAAGTATATTACAATGTTTATTTTTTATTTTTTACTAAACATAATTAACCCCTTAAGGACTGGGCATTTCAGACTAAGACTTCCCCAACAGACCAGAGCATTTATAGCATTTTTGCCATCACTACATTTAAACCGAAATAGAGCCTTTTTTATACAGTATTTACCTATCAAAACTATATATTGTTTAAGTAGACCACCCAAAGTATTGATTTAGGCCCATTTTGGTATATTTCATGCCACATTTTCACCACCAAATGCGATCAAATAAAAAAAAATTGTTAACTTTTTCAGAAACGTTAACCCTTTCCTGCAGGAGTTAAAGTGTCTACATCGGAACAACTGTTCTGATGTAAACAATTTGAAATCTCGCGATCGTGCAAGTGATCACGAGATTTCAATGATGGGATTGCGTCAGAGGGGCGTCCCTATGATGCTAGGCACGCCCTCCAGACCGCAATCCCATCAGGGAAGCGCCAGTGGCTTCAGGAAAGCCACCCGGTTAGGACGTTGTATTCCGTCCATCGGTGTTAAAGCCCAGAAAAATTTAGATGGAATACAACACCGTAACGGCGTTAAAAGGTTAGGTTTCTCACTGAAATTATTTACAAACAGATTGTGCAATCATGGCACAAATTAACATAAAAGCTTTTCTTGGATTGTCTTTGTTCAGAAATATCAGACATATGTGGCTTTGCCATTGCGTTTTGGTACTTAGAAGGCCGCTAATTGCAGCTGCGCACCACACATATTATTCTCAGCAATGACGGGTTTAATTAGGTAGCTTGTAAGGTTAATTTTAGCTTTAGTGTAGAGGTTAGGCTCCCACCTGACTCTTCCCACCCCATGATCCCTCCCTGATCCCTCTAAAACAGCTCTCTTCCCTCCCCCACTGATCACCCCATCTTAAGTACTGGCAGACAGTCTGCCAATATGCAGTTTTAGACAGTTTTATTTTTTTATATATATATTTTTTTATTATTAATATTTTCTTCAGTCTAGGATTAACCCCTTACCTTTCCACCTCCCGGATCCCTCCCAAAAAGCTCTCTAACCCTCCCCCCTCTAACAAGTTTCTGCCATCTTAGGTACTGGCATTTTTATTTAATAATAAAAAAAATATTTTCTTTGTAGTGTAGCTGCCTCCCCTCATTAACCCCCTCCTAGATCGTTTACCCACCCTCTAATCTCACCCTGCAATATAGGAGCCCCCTCTCCCTCCTCTACCTCCACCCCCCTCCCTCTCCAAGTTGTTGTTTTTTTAGAGGAGTGTAGCAGTCCCACCCGCTCCCGCCCCCTCCAGCAATGGGCCGCCCACCCGCCTTCCTCTTAACCCTCCCACGCCACCAACGATCGGCACTCCCTCTCAGCATCGGAAAACTCTGCCCGTTGGGCATGCAGAAATGGCGCAATCTCGCTACTTTTAGAGAGATTGTGGCAGAGGTAGGCCCTGTCTTTTGACAGACTTGCATATTAGACAATCAGTGCTAACTCATAAATAACTCCACGGGCGTGAGCACAATGTTATCTATATGGCACGCATAAACTAACACCCTCTAGCTGTGAAAAAAAAGTCAAATACATTCAGATAAGAGGCGGCCATCAAGGGCTTAGAAATTAGCTTATGAGCCTACCTAGGTTTAGCTTTCAACTAAGAATACCAAAAGAACAAAGCAAATTTGATGATAAATGTAAGTTGGAAAGTTGTTTAAAATTGCATGCCCTATCTGAATCACAAAAGTTTAATTTAGACTTTACTATCCCTTTAACCATAGACTTGTAATGTCTGATTGTACATTAGTCTACGCTTGTAAAACCCATATTGTGTGTTATACTTTGCACTAGGTTGCAGAGAAGATAACACACCCTAAACTATTGATTTCTCTTCACTTGTAATCCAGCCCTTTATATTACACTCTCAAGGTGTTTCATGGTTTTTTTCTGCTAAAAATCATTTTTGGTCTTTAAAAAATTATCTTACAGTCTAAAAAATATTTTAAAGAGATATGAAACCCACATGCATTTTTAAACAACTTTCTAATTTGCTTCTATTAACAATTTTTCTTTGTTCTATTGGTATCTTTTGTTAAAAAGCAGGGACGTAAGTTTAGGAGCTTGTGTCCTGTCGAAAAAAGCTACCTTGTCGACATTTGCTACCTCAACATGCGCATGCTCAGAATTACGTAATCGCACTCCACATATGCTTAAAAAGAAATGTGTGGAAAGCGATTATGTAATAAGCAGCATGCGCACAAAGGAGGTAGAAAATTCAAAACCTTTGTTAAAATGGTAGGCTCGCTCTGAATCAAAAAAGAAAATTGTTGGGTTTTACATCCCTTTAAAGGGACATTATACACTAATTTTTTCTTTGCATAAATGTTTTGTAGATGATCTATTTATAAAGCCCATAAAGTTTTTGTTTTTTTTTAAATGTATAGTTTTGCTTATTCTTAAATAACATTGCTCTGATTTTCAGACTCCTAATCAAGCACCAAAGTTTTCTGTGAATACCGTCAGCTACCTTCTCCAGCTTGCTCCTGTTTGTGTAAAGGGTCTTTTCATATGCAAAAGAAGGGGGAGGGGGGTCTTATTTGCCACTTGCAGTGGGCTTTCCACCTACCTTTTCAACAGAGCTAAACTCAGAGCTTCTAAGTAAGTTTTTAAACTGTTTTATACTGGATTTTGATATCAGTATCTGTGCATCCTATTCTTTATAGTAGTGTCTATTACATGCAGTTATATGAAAATGAGTGTATACTGTCCCTTTAAGCTGGGCTGCATTTTATCACAATACATTTTCTTTAAAACCCTATTGGTTTCACTGGGAGGATAAGTAATTGGTCCTTACTATAGTAGTTTTGGAGTTGTAATTATTTTGTTTCACGTTGCTGGCAGTGTTTGTTTTATGTGCAAAATCTCATGTATCATTATTAATTCACAGAATTTATTTGCAGATTCTGCAGTGCTGTATTGAGTACCTTATACAACTACAGATGTTAGTGGTATTTAGATTCAATGCACTTGTACAAGAAGAAGCAATACTGTGAATCCTGCTTTGTTTGTATATATATATATATATATATATATATATATATATATATATATATATATATATATAGATAGATAGATATATATACTGTATATATATATATATATGTATATATATATATATTCTATGTATGTTTGTTTTACTTCGGTGCAGGAAAATAAAAGCAAGCGCGACTCTTTATTTTTTAAGGTTAGACAGCCATAATTAAAACTAGCAGAATATGGGTGAGTGATGTGTGTCAACAAATCTTTAATTAAAAGACACATGATAACACAATCCAATTGGAAGAAAATTAAACACATACCTTGTATAAAAAAATAACTCAAATTTGTTTATATAATCACTGTGCAATTGTAATTTTTTTCTTTAAACTAATTGTTTCTTAATGACGGCTGTTATCACTTGTGTGCATAGCACTGCTTATAAAGATAAACGCCCCAACACTTATCTGATAGACGTGTTATATTATAGCTTCTCCTTTGCTCAGGTAAACTAGGCTACAGCATAAACAGTAAAAACATAGCATAATAACATTGTAAATTGCTTTATAGAAGCTAAACCTTTACACTTATATTTTCAATTATTTAAACACCTAATATTGTAAAAAAATCTTCATATTATTCTAAGGCTAATTTTTGCTTTGAATATATCATTATATCTAGCACGTATTTACTGTTTAATATCCCTTTTGAGAGCTTAATATACATTTACTATATTAATAGGCAGAGAGTGATATTAGCGGGCTCATTGCACTCAGCTTCCTTATATTGGCGAGTTAAAGGGATATGAAACCCAAAATGTTTCTTCTGTGATTCAGACAGAACATACTATTGAAAAAAAAGTTCCCAATTGACTTCTATTATCGAATTTGATTTTCTCCCATGATATTCTGTGTTGAGGAGATACCTAGGTAGGCATCTGACGCACTACATGACAGGAAATATCACTGCCATCTAGTGCTCTGGCAAATGGATAACATTCTTGCAAAACTGCTGCCATATAGTGCTCCAGAAATAGGCCGGCTCATAAGCTTACACCCCCTGCTTTTCAACAAAAGATACCAAGAGAACAAATAAAACTGATAATAGAAGTGGATTAGAAAGTTGTTTAAAATTTCATGCTTTATCTGAAACATAAAAGAAAAAATTGGGGTTTCATATCCCTTTAATATGTGTTACACTTATGCTTAATTTAAAATGTCGCTGTAATCTTTGCACTTTTTGAGACCTGACGTAGCCTGTAGACAACTATTGCTGGCTACTAGTTTGCATAATAAAACACATAAAAATGCCTTAGAAATAAAGGATTTATTTTACATTTAATACTTAGGAAACAAAGGTTTAATAATGAGAAGGTTTTCTGGCAGAATTAAAGGAAAATGGGATAGGACTGGAAAGGAGCAAAAGGTTTATGTGTGTAAATATATGAGTGTCTGTATGTGTATAAATATATGAGTGTCTGTATGTGTGTAAATATATGTGTGTCTGTATGTGTATAAATATATGTGTGTCTGTATGTGTATAAATATATGTGTGTCTGTATGTGTATAAATATATGAGTGTCTGTATGTGTATAAATATATGTGTGTCTGTATGTGTATAAATATATGTGTGTCTGTATGTGTGTAAATATATGTGTGTCTGTATGTGTGTAAATATATGTGTGTCTGTATGTGTATAAATATATGTGTGTCTGTATGTGTATAAATATATGTGTGTCTGTATGTGTGTAAATATATGTGTGTCTGTATGTGTGTAAATATATGTGTGTCTGTATGTGTGTAAATATATGTGTGTCTGTATGTGTGTAAATATATGTGTGTCTGTATGTGTATAAATATATGTGTGTCTGTATGTGTATAAATATATGTGTGTCTGTATGTGTATAAATATATGTGTGTCTGTATGTGTGTAAATATATGTGTGTCTGTATGTGTGTAAATATATGTGTGTCTGTATGTGTATAAATATATGTGTGTCTGTATGTGTGTAAATATATGTGTGTCTGTATGTGTATAAATATATGTGTGTCTGTATGTGTATAAATATATGTGTGTCTGTATGTGTATAAATATATGTGTGTCTGTATGTGTGTAAATATATGTGTGTCTGTATGTGTGTAAATATATGTGTGTCTGTATGTGTGTCTGTATGTGTATAAATATATGTGTGTCTGTATGTGTATAAATATATGTGTGTCTGTATGTGTATAAATATATGTGTGTCTGTATGTGTGTAAATATATGTGTGTCTATATGTGTATAAATATATGTGTGTCTGTGTGTAAATATATGTGTCTGTGTGTAAATATATGTGTGTCTGTGTGTAAATATATGTGTGTCTGTGTGTAAATATATGTGTGTCTGTATGTAAATATATGTGTGTCTGTATGTGTGTAAATATATGTGTGTCTGTATGTGTGTAAATATATGTGTGTCTGTATGTGTATAAATATATGTGTGTCTGTATGTGTGTAAATATATGTGTGTCTGTATGTGTATAAATATATGTGTGTCTGTATGTGTATAAATATATGTGTGTCTATATGTGTGTCTGTATGTGTGTAAATATATGTGTGTCTGTATGTGTGTAAATATATGTGTGTCTGTATGTGTGTAAATATATGTGTGTCTGTATGTGTATAAATATATGTGTGTCTGTATGTGTGTAAATATATGTGTGTCTGTATGTGTGTAAATATATGTGTGTATGTATGTGTATAAATATATGTGTGTCTGTATGTGTATAAATATATGTGTGTCTGTATGTGTGTAAATATATGTGTGTCTGTATGTGTGTAAATATATGTGTGTCTGTATGTGTATAAATATATGTGTGTCTGTATGTGTGTAAATATATGTGTGTCTGTATGTGTATAAATATATGTGTGTCTGTATGTGTATAAATATATGTGTGTGTGTATGTGTGTAAATATATGTGTGTCTGTATGTGTATAAATATATGTGTGTCTGTATGTGTGTAAATATATGTGTGTATGTATGTGTGTTAATATATGTGTGTATGTATGTGTATAAATATATGTGTGTCTGTATGTGTATAAATATATGTGTGTCTGTATGTGTATAAATATATGTGTGTCTGTATGTGTGTAAATATATGTGTGTCTGTATGTGTGTAAATATATGTGTGTCTGTATGTGTGTAAATATATGTGTGTCTGTATGTGTATAAATATATGTGTGTCTGTATGTGTATAAATATATGTGTGTCTGTATGTGTGTAAATATATGTGTGTCTGTATGTGTGTAAATATATGTGTGTATGTATGTATGTAAATATATGTGTGTATGTATGTATATAAATATATGTGTGTATGTATGTGTGTAAATATATGTGTCTGTATGTGTGTAAATATGTGTGTCTGTATGTGTGTAAATATATGTGTGTATGTATGTGTGTAAATATGTGTGTATGTATGTATGTATGTATGTAAATATATGTGTGTATGTATGTATGTGTGTAAATATATGTGTATGTATGTATGTAAATATATGTGTGTATGTATGTGTATAAATATATGTGTGTCGTGTCTGTATGTGTATAAATATATGTGTGTCTGTATGTGTATAAATATATGTGTGTCTGTATGTGTATAAATATATGTGTGTCTGTATGTGTGTAAATATATGTGTGTATGTATGTGTATAAATATATGTGTGTCTGTATGTGTATAAATATATGTGTGTCTGTATGTGTATAAATATGTGTGTCTGTATGTGTGTCTGTATGTGTGTAAATATATGTGTGTCTGTATGTGTGTAAATATATGTGTGTCTGTATGTGTGTAAATATATGTGTGTCTGTATGTGTATAAATATGTGTGTCTGTATGTGTGTAAATATATGTGTGTCTGTATGTGTGTAAATATATGTGTGTATGTATGTATGTAAATATATGTGTGTATGTATGTATATAAATAGATGTGTGTATGTATGTGTGTAAATATATGTGTGTATGTATGTATGTAAATATATGTGTGTATGTATGTATATAAATATATGTGTGTATGTATGTGTGTAAATATATGTGTGTCTGTATGTGTGTAAATATATGTGTGTCTGTATGTGTGTAAATATATGTGTGTCTGTATGTGTGTAAATATATGTGTGTATGTATGTGTGTAAATATGTGTGTGTGTGTGTGTATGTATGTATGTGTGTAAATATATGTGTATGTATGTATGTAAATATATGTGTGTATGTATGTGTGTAAATATGTGTGTATGTATGTATGTGTGTAAATATATGTGTGTATGTATGTATG
Source organism: Bombina bombina (assembly GCF_027579735.1). Classification (NCBI taxonomy): domain Eukaryota; kingdom Metazoa; phylum Chordata; class Amphibia; order Anura; family Bombinatoridae; genus Bombina; species Bombina bombina. The sequence continues at coordinate 662,242,832 of NC_069501.1, forward strand.
TGTGTAAATATATGTGTGTATGTATGTATGTATGTATGTGTGTAAATTTGTGTGTATGTATGTATGTAAATATATGTGTGTATGTATGTGTGTAAATATATGTGTGTATGTATGTATATGTGTAAATATGTGTGTTTGTATGTGTGTAAATATGTGTCTGTATGTGTGTAAATATATGTGTGTATGTATGTGTGTAAATATGTGTGTTTGTATGTGTGTAAATATGTGTCTGTATGTGTGTAAATATATGTGTGTATGTATGTGTGTAAATATGTGTGTGTCTGTATGTGTGTAAATATATGTGTGTATGTATGTGTGTAAATATATGTGTGTATGTATGTGTATAAATATATGTGTGTATGTATGTGTATAAATATATGTGTGTCTGTATGTGTATAAATATATGTGTGTATGTATGTGTGTAAATATATGTGTGTATGTATGTGTGTAAATATATGTGTGTATGTATGTGTGTATGTATGTGTGTAAATATATGTGTGTATGTATGTGTGAAGTCTTTAATGCTTAAAGGGCCAAATTGTTTTCCCTTAAACCCCAAATGTCTCTTTTATGATTTACACAGATGTGACAATTTTAAACAACTTTTCCATTTACTTCTACTATCAATTTTGCATCATTCTCTACATATTCATATTATTTGTTGAAGGGACAGCAATGCACTACTGGGAGCTAGCTGAACACATCGGATCAGTCAATGATAAGAGGCATATTGTGCAGCGACCAATCAGCATGTAGCTTCCAGTAGTGCATTGCTGCTCCTGAGCCTACCTAGATATGCTTTCAATAAAGGATACAAAGAGAAGGAAGCAAATTAGACAACAGAAGTATATTGGAAAGTTGATTCAAATTGCAAGCTCTATCTGAACCAATACATTTTTGGGGGGGTTTCATTTCCCTTTAGTGTGTTTCCAATGGCTCTTTATACCAACTGCAGAAGAATAATGTATGGGACATACTCCTTTAGATGTATTTTGTCTATGTAATAGCTATTTCCGCTTGTTGACATCAAAGCCCATTAAAATGGACTGATCTTTCAGGGAGAACTTCTCTTATATCTGCCTGAGGTAACAATTGTAGTGAACATGTTAGTACCACCCCTCAATGGGAGCATGATTATGTCTTAACCTTCTATTGACACTTTCAGTATAGGTGAAGAAACAACAGGCAAATCAGCTATTTCAAATGATAAAATAAAGGAACTACTTGTTAACAATTTAATACACTCTAGCAGGTAAAACGAATGATTGGGAACACAACATTTACAATACACTGTCCATTTACATTTCATTGAAAAATTATTACACAGAACTATGGAGAACAGACTTTTTTAGCTCAATGGGCTTAGCACTTCAGCATTATCTGACATGAATTTTACTCCATGTCCCCAAAACATTATGGGCCAGATTACAATTGGAGCACTAATTAATGCTCCAGCTTGAGCGTTAACTGCACTAGAAGTTCGGCTTTTTGCGCTCGTTGGGTTGTGCTCGTATTAGAAGTTGAAAGTAAACTGTTTTTGCGTGCTAACCCAAGGAGCGCAAAAAGCCGAACTTAGAATATTGTGTGCGTGTTCATTTATTCCTTCACAGAAGTCAATGGAGCAAAAAAAGTTGAGAAAAAAAACACCCTACTCGCATGTAAACCCGATTATATATATATTCTCAAGTGTGCTAACCCAAAATGAAAATATGAATATTTTACATTCCAATGTTCTTCACATTGTAAAATATGTTCTATTTATTAATAAATACTTATTTATATTTATATCTGATGGTATTTTGGTACTATATATATCTATACTTATATATGATTATATACTCACCGGCCACTTTATCAGGTACACCTGTTCAATTGCTTGGTAACACGAATTGCTAACCAGCCAATCACATGGCAGCAATTCAATGCATTTCGGAATCTAGATGTGGTGAAGACGACTTGCTAAAGTTCAACCCAAGCATCAGAAAGGGGAAGAAAATACACAATATAACATTTTAATAAATATGTATATTGCATAAATAGGCTTTAACATGTTTTCATCTACTTTAAGGGACATTCCGGTCAAAATTTAAATCCACATACATAGATACAGTACCTCTTTAGAAACATATTTGCAATATACATGTATTGGCAAAAATGCTTCTATTAAAAGTTCACTGTTTTAGTGTTAACATTTTTCTCTACCTGTGCATGTGAAGCATAGCTAGATATTCTCAGTGCAACAGCATTTTAAATACGGCAGCTGCTCAGATCACCAGTGGGGCTTGTATCATGTCCGCAATTAACAAATCAAGTCATTACCAGATGATACAAGCATTTTAAGCTCTCTGAGCAAGTGTTGTGTTTAAAATGCTGGTGCACAGTGCATACTTAAATACACATTTAAAACAGCTATAACTTTTATTAGAAACATTTTTGCTATGTATTTTACAAAAATTATTCTATTCAAAACTGTAATGTCCCATTAACTGCAAAAGGCTCCAATGCACTTATATATATATACACACACAGATACATATACATTTTTAGATATTTTTTTTCTAACACCTGAGATCTCATATCTTTGAGCCTTTATAACTTTTTTGTGCAATATTTTTTTAAAATAATTATTATTAGATGTTGTTATTATGAGTGTAAGTGTACTTTGTAATGTATTTTCAATATGTTTTGTACAACTTTTAAGTTTTGCGGAAATGTTAACCAGAGCTCTGAAGACGTGGTAATGAGTCTAACGTAAATCGCGAATGCGCTCAATTGATCGAGTTTACTTTCAACTCAAAATACCAGCAGTAAACCTAACGAGCACAAACACCCACGATAAACCCCTTATCTCTTGCGCGCAAACATTAGCGCTGCGCGCACTACACTAGTACTCAGGCAATAAAAAAGGAAATGTATGCTTACCTGATAAATTTATTTATTTTACGATATGACGAGTCCACGGATTTCATCCTTACTTATGGGATTAAATCTCCCGTTAGCAGGAAGTGGCAAAGAGCACCAAAGCAGAGCTGTATATATAGCTCCTCCCTTCCCTCCCAATCCAGTCATTCGACTGAAGTTAGGAAGAGAAAGGAAAAGCCAAAGGTGCAGAGGTGACTGAAGTTTAACAAAAATAAATACCTGTCTTAGACATGACAGGGTGGGCCGTGGACTCGTCATATCGTAAAATAAATAAATTTATCAGGTAAGCATAAATTTCCTTTTCTTTTACAAGATATGACGAGTCCACGGATTTCATCCTTACTTATGGGATACAATACCAAAGCTATAGGACACGGATGAAAGGGAGGGACAAGACAGGAACCTAAACAGAAGGCACCACTGCTTGAAGAACCTGTCTCCCAAAACCAGCCTCAGAAGAAGCAAAAGTATCAAATTTGTAAAATTTGGAAAAAGTATGAAGAGACGACCAAGTTGCAGCCTTACAAATCTGTTCAACAGAAGCATCGTTTTTAAATGCCCATGAGGAAGCCACAGCCCTAGTAGAATGAGCCGTAATTCTTTATCAGCAGTCTCATATGCCAGACGGATGATACTCTTCAGCCAAAAAGAAAGAGAGGTAGCCGTAGCCTTCTGGCCCCTACGCTTTCCAGAAAAAACAATGAGTAATGAAGATGATTGACAGAATTCCTTAGTCGCCTGTAAGAAAAACTTCAGGGCACGGACCACGTCCAAATTATGTAACAGATGCTCCTTCTTAGAAGAAGGATTAGGACACAAGGAAGGAACAACAATTTCCTGATTAACATTCTTATTAGAAACAACCTTAGGAAGGAAACCAGGTTTGGTACGTAAAACCACCTTATCAGAATGGAAAATAAGATAAGGCGAGTCACATTGTAACGCAGAAAGCTCGGAAACTCTACGAGCAGAAGAAATAGCAACCAAAAATAAAACTTTCCAAGATAACAACTTAATATCTATGGAATGCATGGGTTCAAACGGAACCCCTTGAAGAACATTAAAAACTAAATTCAAACTCCAGGGTGGAGCAATTGGTCTAAACACAGGCTTGATTCTAGTCAAAGCCTGACAAAAAGACTGAACGTCTGGAACATCTGCCAAACGCTTGTGTAGCAAAATCGACAAAGCAGAAATTTGTCCCTTTAAGGAACTTGCTGATAACCCCTTCTCCAATCCTTCTTGGAGAAAGGATAAAATCCTGGGAATCCTAACTCTACTCCATGAGTAGCCCTTGGATTCGCACCAACCAAGATATTTACGCCATATCTTATGGTAGATCTTTCTAGTGACAGGCTTACGTGCCTGAATCAAAGTATCAATGACCGAATCAGAGAACCCCCGCTTAGATAAAATCAAGCGTTCAATCTCCAAGCAGTCAGCGGCAGAGAAACTAGATTCGGATGTTGAAAGGGTCCCTAAATGAGAAGGTCCTGCCTCAATGGAAGCTTCCACAGCGGCAGAGAGGACATGTCCACCAGATCGGCATACGAAGTCCTGCGAGGCCACGCAGGTGCGACTAGAATTACCGAAGCCCTCTCCTGTTTGATCCGTGCAATCACCCGGGGCAGGAGAGAAAACGGTGGAAACACATAAGCTAGGTTGAACGACCAAGGCATCTATCAGATCGGCCTGAGGATCCCTTGACCTGGATCCGTATCTTGGGAGCTTGGCATTCTGACGAGACGCCATCAGATCCAATTCCATCTGAGAATCAGAGTGGCAAAGACCTCCGGTTGAAGTTCCCACTCCCCCGGATGAAACGTCTGTCTGCTTAAAAAGTCCGCTTCCCAGTTGTCCACTCCTGGGATGTAGATTGCTGACAGATAACAAGAGTAAGCCTCCGCCCACCGAATTATCTTGGATACTTCTGTCATCGCTAAGGGACTCCTTGTTCCTCCCTGATGATTGATGTAAGCCACAGTCGTGATGCTGTCCAACTGAAAGCGGATGAATTTGGCCGAAGGCAACTGAGGCCACGCCTGAAGCGCATTGAATATTGCTCTCAATTCCAGAATATTGATTGGAAGTAGAGACTTCGACTGAGTCCACACACCCTGAGCCTTCAGGGAATTCCAGACTGCACCCCAACCTAGTAGACTGGCGTCCGTTGTCACTATCACCCATGAGGGTCTGTGGAAGCACCTCCCTTGGGACAAATGATTCGGCGACAACCACCAAAGAAGAGAGTCTCTTGTCTCCTGAACCAGATCTATCTGAGGAGACAAATTTGCATAATCTCCATTCCACTGCCTGAGCATGCTCAGTTGTAGTGGTCTGAGATGAAAACGAGCAAACGGAATGATGTCCATTGCCGCCACCATCAATCCAATTACCTCCATGCACTGAGCCACTGATGGCCGAGGATTGGACTGAAGAGCTCCGCATGTATTCAGAATCTTTAACTTTCTGACCTCCGTCAAGAAAATTTTCATAGTTATGGAATCTATTAGAGTTCCCAAGAAGGGAACTTTTGTCTGTGGAATTAAGGAACTCTTTTCTAGATTCACCTTCCACCCGTGAGCCCTCAAAAAGGACAGAACCATGTCTGTATGAGACTTTGTCAGATGGTAAGACAACGCCTGGATCAGAATATCGTCTAGAAAAGGCGCCACTGCAATGCCCCGCGGCCTAAGAACCGCCAGAAGTGACCCTAGAACCTTTGTGAAGATCCTGGGTGCTGTGGCCAACCCGAAGGGAAGAGCCACAAGCTGAAAATGTTTGTCTAGAAAGGCAAACCTTAGGAACTGGTGATGATCCTTGTGGATAGGAATATGAAGATATGCATCCTTCAAGTCCACGGTAGTCATATATTGACCCTCCTGGATAAATGGCAGAATTGTTTGAATAGTCTCCATCTTGAAGGATGGGACTCTGAGAAACTTGTTTAGACTTTTTAGATCTAAAATGGGTCGAAACGTGCTCACTTTTTTGGGGACAACGAAAAGATTTGAGTAAAACCCCTGTCCCTGTTCTAGTCTTGGAACGGGACTAATTACTCCCATAGTAGAGAGGTCTTTTACACAACATAAGAACGCCTCTCTTTTTATCTGGTCTACAGACAATCGTGAAAGAAGAAACCTCCCCCTTGGGAGAGAATTTTTGAATTCCAGCTGATACCCTTGGGACACGATTTCCAGTGTCCAAGGATCCTGTACATTTCTTACACAAGCCTGGGCAAAGAGAGCAAGTCTGCCCCCTTCTAGATCCGGTCCCGGATCGGGGGCCGCCCCTTCATGCTGTCTTGGTAGCAGCAGCGGGCTTCTTGGGTTGTTTACCCTTGTTCCAAGCCTGGTTGGGTCTCCAGACGGACTTGGTCTGAGCAAAATTCCCTTCCTGCTTGGTGGAAGAAGAGGAATTTAAAATTCCGAAAGGAACGAAAATTATTTTGTTTACCCCTCAGTTTAGCAGTTCTATCATGAGGTAGGAGATGACCCTTACCTCCCGTAATGTCAGAAATGATTTCTTTCAAGTCAGGCCCGAATAGGGTTTTTCCCTTGAAAGGAATAGCCAAAAGCTTTGACTTAGAGGACACATCAGCAGACCAAGATTTTAACCATAACGCTCTACGCGCTAAAATAGCAAATCTGGCATTCTTAGCTGCCAATTTGGCAATCTGAAAGGCGGCATCTGTAATAAAAGAATTAGCCAGCTTAAGAGCCTTAATTCTATCTAAAATATCCTCTAAAGGAGTCTCAGTCTTAAGAGACTCTTCTAAGGCATCAAACCAGAAGGCCGCCGCAGTGGTAACTGGTGCAATGCAGGCCGTTGGTTGTAAAAGGAAACCATGATGAATAAACAACTTCTTTAGAAGACCCTCCAATTTCTTATCCATAGGGTCATTGAAAGCACAACTGTCCTCAATAGGAATAGTTGTACGCTTAGCCAGGGTAGATATAGCTCCCTCCACCTTAGGGACTGTTTGCCAAGAGTCCCGAACAGTGTCAGATATGGGATACATTTTCTTGAAATTAGGAGAAGGTGAGAACGGGATACCCGGTCTGTCCCATTCCCTCGTAATAATCTCCGAAATTCTCTTAGGAACCGGAAAAACATCAGAGTAAGCAGGTACCTCTAAGTATTTGTCCATCTTACACAATTTCTCTGGTGGCACCACAATAGAGTCACAGTCATCCAGAGTCATCCAGTAACAGGCGGAGGTGCTCAAGCTTAAATCTAAAGGACATGATGTCCAAATCCGTCTGAGGTAATGCACTTCCCGAATCGGAAAGTTCCCACTCAGACAGAAGTTCCCTGACCCCCAAATCAGATCCCTGTGAGGGTACATCGGAAATGGCCAACAAAGCATCAGAGGACTCAGTATTCAAATTGACTTCTGTCCTGTTACGTTTGCTCTGTAACACTGGCAACTTAGATAAAACCTCTGTAAGGGTAGATGACATAACTGCAGCCATATCCTGCAGAGTAAATGAAGTAGACATGGTTGAAGAACCTGGCGTCGCTTGGGTGGGCGTTAAAGGTTGTGACGCTTGGGAAGAATTTGGCGGCATACCCTGATCCTCCTCAGACTGAGAATCATCCTTAGACACACTTTCCTTAAATAAAATCTGCTCTTTACATTGTAAGGCCCTTTCAGTACATGAGGGACAAAATGTAAGAGGAGGTTCCACATTGGCAGCTAAACACATAGAACAAGTATGTTCCAGATGGTCAGCCATGTTAAACAGAAAAACAAAGTGCAAACAGGTCGTGGTACAGAAATTGAAATAAGAAAAATAAACTGTGCTATACCTTTAAATTTTAAAAAACGCTAAAAATTTTATTGCAAGCTTTCTAATAATAACAAACTTTTGCACCAAACGATAATAACTGCTGTATTGCAATCTTATAATAACTCATTTATTTATTTTAATTCCCTGAAAAAAAGCCCCTTGCACCAAGCCACAGCTCTGCCGTGGCGCCTACCGTACTCTCTACCAACCAAGAGACACACCTCCGTATACTTGCAGAGGCCGGGAACAAGTGCGCAATAAACCGTGCAAACTTAAGCCCCGCCCTTCGTGGGCGGTATAGGAAAAAACCCCAGAGAACCAACCACGTGGGTACAAATAATGTCGGGTAGACCCGACCGCAACACCAATGTGCCCCCATAAAAGTCTTGTCACAATGACAGTCCTGGAGTAATCACTCCACAAGCTACCTATTCAATCTCACAGCATCAGCCTGAAATGAAAACTGCCCCGGTTCTCAAACCGGATCATGTTAACACCACCCACACTAATATTACAGTAAAATAAGAGGGAAATTTATAGTAATGTATTCAACATTTCCAGATTACCCTCCTTGTGTTGAAGTCACTACCGGTCAGTCTGTTCTGAGCTGTTCTGCTTCCCAGAAACAAAAAGGACTGTACATACCGTAGTGTTGATCACGATGTGAACTTGTCCCACACGCAGAAAAGGTCTCCTGTCATAACCTCCTGCAGCTGTGTGGACAAATAGGGTCTTATGTGTTAACCGATAAGAACATCAGCAGGGCAGCACCAGCATGGGGAGTGAACAGAGAACATAGAATCTCCTCAGTTCCCACTGTCAAAAACACCTGATGCTCTCCCCTGAGACAAATAGTAATCACTGGCACCATTTAAAAATAATAAAATCTTGATTGAAGAATCTAAACTAACACCTCACTTTACCTCTTCCTACACTAACACAGGCAAAGAGAATGACTGGGTTGGGAGGGAAGGGAGGAGCTATATATACAGCTCTGCTGTGGTGCTCTTTACCACTTCCTGCTAACAGGAGATTTAATCCCATAAGTAAGGATTACATCTGTGGACTCATCATATCTTGTAAAAGAACATAACTTTGGCCTTTTAAAATGAGCGCAATAATTAAAGCATTATGGATGGTGCTGGAGTGATGATCACGCACCATATCGCAAACATTTTTGCTCTCCATATATAATCTAGCCTACTGGTTTTCAATCCTGTCCTCAGGCCTCCCTAACAGGCCAGATTTTCTGGATTACCTTGGATGAGAGCAGGTAAACTAACCATGTTCACTAATCAGCTGATTATTTCACCTGTGCTCTTGTTCAAAAATATCCTGAAAATGTGTCCTGTTAGGGAGGCCTGAGGAAAGGTTTGAAAATTAGTGATCTAGGCCCAAGATGGCTGTAAAAGGAATATTCTGTGTGTAAACCACCCAAATAAATAAAACGCCAATTAAAAAAAAGAGAGACAATCATGGTCGAGTATAACTTAAACAAGCTTTTCTAGTTTATCAAGTAAAAATTCTTGCATACCGAAATACAATACTATATTTTGCAATCCTTGCATTGTAAGACAGATAAAGGCAGCATTTTAATATAAATGTAAATAAATATTCTTTATTAAGAAGTAGCAATAGAAATGTGCCAGACTTTCCTTCAATGTTTGCTTTAAATAACTACACCAATATATACTTCCTATCAAAAAACATCTAATTAAAGACAGTAATTACCTCAGCTATATAGAATGAAGCAGTTATGACACAAATACACACCCATTTGTACATTTAATCTCTAACAAAACTCCATCTGTATTGGAACATAACTAAATTGAGAATTGTATCTTCTCCACCTTGAAACATAATTTATACACAGGCAACAACTTATAAAAAAGAAACAAAATATTGAACGTGGAAACATAATGGTTTAACCACTTGAGTACTAAGCTATTTAACACCAATTTGCTAGAACAGGTTTTAGTTCGGCCCTCATTGCATTTACACACACATTTCAACTTTTTGTATTTGAAGTACCCACACAAATTATACCTTGTTTATTTTAACAGACAATGGGAAAACGCCACTATATGAAATGCAAAAAAGAAATTACATTTTTGCCACATACTGTACAGCAGCATGGTAGTTATTATGCCATAAATATTTCAAACATATATTGTATGGTGCCACATTCAGCATTCGTTCACTTTCCCAAAATATCAAAAATTAGTTATATATTTATAATGATTAAAAAAAAATTCAGAAGAAAAACATTGACGTGAAATATGTCGGGTTAGGGCACTTGAGAATATGAGATCCGGATTACGGGTTACGCGTGAGTAGGGTGTTTTTTCCCACTTTTTTTTTCCCTCTATTGACTTCTATGGGGGAATACACGTGCACGCAATATTCTAACCAGTTTTTGCACACATCGGGTTAGCGCTTGTGCGAAAACTGTTTAGTTTCAAGTTGTAATATGAGCCCTACCCATCTAGCGGAGTTTGCACGGGAGTGTTAAATAATGCTCCGCTCCACTTGCAATCTGGCCCTAAATAGGTACTGAGTTGAACACTGACACACATAAATTAGTAGCACCAAAAATCATCAAGTATTTCACAACATATCATCTACTTGTACACTAACACAGTCCTCCTATTTATTTTGATACCAAAATGTGTTTGCTAGTTCAGGGAAAGATGGATTCATAAGTCCTCTCAACAACAAAAAAAACTAAACAAAATGAGGCTGCCAAGTGATCATTATTTCTATGACAATCACATGACAATTATACTGATATGAAACCTCATGAAACCTAGGAAAAGGGGAACCTCACTTTTCTAAATGAGGTCTGATTTTTTTTTTTATGTAAAGGAGATTATAAAGGGCTCTTAAAAAATCATCAGATCCCCAAAATAGAACCAATCCTGAGAGGTATTTGTCATTGCTATGACAACTAGCTAGGAGCTGGACACATTTGAAAGATGAGGATTACTGCTTCCAAATAAGGGTTCTCAAGTCCGTCCATGTATGTCAGGAGCAATATAGCTCACCCCTATGCCTATGGTTCTGTCAGATTATTTATGTTGCCATGGTATTCAGATGATAGCCACCTAGGCATGTGACTTCCTTATTTGAAAGAGGGCATTTTCCCTTTTGCTTATTCTGGGGTTCTATGGTCCTTTATAAAGCCCACAGCACTGTCAAAGACACCGGTATGTGTGTACTACGGACCGGTGATGACCTGAAAATTAGAGGGGAATTCCCTTTTCTCCAACATTGGTGTGTCCGGTCCACGGCGTCATCCTTACTTGTGGGAATATCTCTTCCCCAACAGGAAATGGCAAAGAGTCCCAGCAAAGCTGGCCATATAGTCCCTCCTAGGCTCCGCCCACCCCAGTCATTCTCTTTGCCGTTGCACAGGCAACATCTCCACGGAGATGGTTAAGAGTATGTGGTGTTTAGTTGTAGTTTTTTATTCTACTATCAAGAGTTTGTTATTTTAAAATAGTGCTGGTATGTACTATTTACTCTGAAACAGAAAGAGATGAAGAATTCTGTTTGTGAGAGGAAGATGATTTTAGCAGACAGTAACTAAAATCCCTTGCTGTTTCCACATAGGACTGTTGAGATGAAGTAACTTCAGTTGGGGGAAACAGTTAGGAGACTTTTCTGCTTAAGGTATGACTAGCCATATTTCTAACAAGACTGTGTAATGCTGGAAGGCTGTCATTTCCCCTCATGGGGACCGGTAAGCCATTTTCTTAGTCTCAAGCAGAATAAAGGGCTTAATATGGGCTATAAAACTGGTAGACACTTTTATGGGCAAAATCGATTGCTTTATTTGGGCATTTTATACATGTTTATGATGGTATTTCACACTTATAAACTTGGGGAACGTTTTTTAACGTCAGGCATTATGTTAGACACCTTTTCCAGTCAGGAAGGGCCTTCCCAGTTGTAGGCTGAGCCTCATTTTCGCGCCATTACTGCGCAGTTGTTTTTGAGAACAAGACATGCAGATGCATGTGTGAGGACCTGAAAATAGTTGGAAAAGTTCCTAGAAGGCGTCATTTGGTATCGTATTCCCCTCTGGGCTTGGTAGAGTCGCAGCAAAGGCTGTAGCTGGGACTGTAGAGGGGTTAAAACTGTAACCGGCTCCGGTTTCGTTATTTTAAGGGTTAAAGCTCTGAAAATTGGTGTGCAATACTTTTAATGCTTTAAGACACTGTGGTGAAATTTTGGTAAATTTTGAACAATTCCTTCATATTTTTTCACATATTCAGTAATAAAGTGTGCTCTGTTTAAAATTTAAAGAGACAGTAACGGTTTTGTTTAAAACGGTTTTTGTGTTTTACTGACAAGTTTAAGCCTGTTTAACATGTCTGTGCCTTCAGATAAGCTATGTTCTATATGTATGAAAGTCAATGTGTCTCCCCCTTCTAAATTATGTGATAATTGTGCCAAAGCGTCCAAACAAAGTAAGGACAGTACTGTCACAGATAATGAAGTTGCCCAATATGATTCATCAGATGAAGGGAGTAGACATGGTTCTACATCATCTCCTTCTGTGTCTACACCAGTTTTGCCCACGCAGGAGGCCCCTAGTACTTCTAGCGCGCCAATGCTTATTACCATGCAACAATTGACGGCTGCAATGGATAACTCCATAGCAAATATTTTATCCAAAATGCCTGCATATCAGAGAAAGCGCGATTGCTCTGTTTTAAACACTGAAGAGCAGGAGGGCGCTGATGATAATTGTTCTGTCATACCCTCACACCAATCTGAAGGGGCCATGAGGGAGGTTTTGTCAGATGGGGAAATTTCAGATTCAGGAAAAATTTCCCAACAGGCTGAACCTGATGTTGTGACATTTAAATTTAAATTAGAACATTTCCGCGCACTGCTTAACGAGGTGTTATCTACTCTGGATGATTGTGACAACCTGGTCATTCCAGAAAAATTATGCAAGATGGACAAGTTCCTAGAGGTTCCGGTGCACCCCGACGCTTTTCCTATACCCAAGCGGGTGGCGGACATAGTGAATAAGGAATGGGAGAAGCCCGGCATACCTTTTGTTCCCCCTCCTATATGTAAGAAATTATTTCCTATGGTCGACCCCAGAAAGGACTTATGGCAGACAGTCCCTAAGGTCGAGGGGGCAGTTTCTACTCTAAACAAGCGCACTAGTATTCCTATCGAGGATAATTGTGCTTTCAAAGATCTTATGGATAAAAAATTGGAGGGTTTGCTTAAAAAGATTTTTGTACAGCAAGGTTACCTTCTTCAACCCGTTTCGTGCATTGTTCCTGCCACTACAGCAGCTTGGTTCTGGTTCGAGGAACTAGAAAAGTCGCTCAGTAGAGAGACTCCATATGAGGAGGTTATGGACAGAGTTCACACACTTAAGTTGGCTAACTCTTTTATTTTAGATGCCGCTTTGCAAATAGCTAGATTAGCGGCGAAAAATTCAGGGTTTGCAATTGTGGCGCGCAGAGCGCTTTGGCTAAAGTCTTGGTCAGCGGATGTATCATCCAAGACAAAATTGCTTAATGTCCCCTTCAAGGGTAAAACTCTCTTTGGGCCAGAATTGAAAGAGATTATCTCAGACATCACTGGGGGAAAGGGCCACGCCCTCCCACAAGATAGGCCTTTCAAAGCCAAGAATAAGTCTAATTTTCGTTCCTTTCGTAATTTCAGGAACGGACCGGGCTCTAACTCTGCATCCTCTAAGCAAGAGGGTAATACCTCACAGACCAAACCAGCCTGGAAACCGATGCAAGGCTGGAACAAGGGTAAGCAGGCCAAGAAGCCTGCCGCTGCTAACAAAACAGCATGAAGGAGTAGCCCCCGATCCGGGACCGGATCTAGTGGGGGGCAGACTCTCTCTCTTTGCTCAGGCTTGGGCAAGAGATGTTCAGGATCACTGGACGCTAGAAATAGTTTCTCAGGGTTATCTTCTGGAATTCAAGGAACTACCCCCAAGGGGAAGGTTCCACATGTCTCACTTATCCTCAAACCAAATAAAGAGACAGGCATTCTTACATTGTGTAGAAGACCTGTTAAAGATGGGAGTGATACACCCAGTTCCAACGGCAGAACAAGGAATGGGATTTTACTCAAATCTGTTTGTAGTTCCCAAAAAAGAGGGAACTTTCAGACCAATCCTGGATTTAAAGATCCTAAACAAATTTCTCAGAGTACCATCGTTCAAGATGGAAACCATTCGAACGATTCTACCCACAATTCAGGAAGGTCAATTTATGACTACCGTGGATCTAAAGGATGCGTATCTACATATCCCTATCCACAAAGAACATCATCAGTTCCTAAGGTTCGCCTTTCTGGACAAACATTACCAGTTTGTGGCCCTCCCATTCAGGTTAGCCACTGCTCCAAGGATTTTCACAAAGGTACTCGGATCCCTTCTAGCGGTTCTAAGACCAAGGGGCATTGCAGTAGTACCGTACTTGGACGACATTCTAGTACAAGCGTCGTCTCTTTCAAAGGCAAAGGCTCACTCAGACATCGTTCTGGCCTTTCTCAGATCTCACGGATGGAAGGTGAACATAGAAAAAAGTTCCATGTCTCCGTCAACAAGAGTTCCCTTCTTGGGAACAATAATAGATTCCTTAGAAATGAGGATTTTCTTGACAGAAGTCAGAAAGTCAAAACTTCTAAACGCTTGTCAAGTTCTTCATTCTATTCCTCGTCCTTCCGTAGCTCAGTGCATGGAAGTAGTAGGATTGATGGTTGCAGCAATGGACATAGTTCCTTTTGCGCGAATTCATCTAAGACCATTACAACTGTGCATGCTGAAACAGTGGAATGGGGACTATACAGACTTGTCTCCAGAGATTCAAGTAGATCAGAAGACCAGAGACTCACTCCGTTGGTGGCTAACCCAGGATCACCTATCCCAGGGAATGAGCTTCCGCAGTCCAGAGTGGGTCATCGTCACGACCGACGCCAGCCTAGTGGGCTGGGGCGCGGTCTGGGAATAACTGAAAGCTCAGGGACTGTGGTCTCGGGAAGAGTCTCTTCTCCCGATAAACATTCTGGAATTAAGAGCGATATTCAATGCTCTCAGGGCTTGGCCTCAGCTAGCAAAGGCCAGATTCATAAGATTCCAATCAGACAACATGACGACTGTTGCGTATCTCAATCATCAGGGGGGAACAAGGAGTTCCCTGGCGATGAAAGAAGTGACCAAAATAATACAATGGGCGGAGAATCACTCCTGCCACCTATCTGCGATCCACATCCCAGGTGTGGAAAACTGGGAAGCGGATTATTTGAGTCGTCAGACATTCCATCCGGGGGAGTGGGAACTCCACCCGGAGATCTTTGCCCAGTTGACGCAACTATGGGGCATTCCAGATATGGATCTGATGGCGTCTCGTCAGAACTTCAAGGTTCCTTGCTACGGGTCCAGATCCAGGGATCCCAAGGCGACTCTAGTGGATGCACTAGTAGCGCCTTGGACCTTCAACCTAGCTTATGTGTTTCCACTGTTTCCTTTCATTCCCAGGCTGGTAGCCAGGATCAAACAGGAGAAGGCCTCTGTGATCTTGATAGCTCCTGCGTGGCCAGACCTGGTGAATATGTCATCGGTTCCACCATGGAAGCTACCTTTGAGACAGGACCTTCTTGTTCAGGGTTGAACATCCAAATCTGGTCTCCCTCCAGCTGACGGCTTGGAGATTGAACGCTTGATTCTATCAAAGCGTGGGTTTTCAGATTCCATGATAGATACTCTGGTTCAAGCCAGAAAACCGGTAACTAGAAAGATTTACCATAAAATATGGAAAAGATATATCTGCTGGTGTGAATCCAAGAGATTCCCATGGAATAAGATAAAGATTCCTAGGATTCTTTCCTTTCTACAAGAAGGTTTGGATAAAGGATTATCTGCGAGTTCTCTAAAGGGACAGATTTCTGCTTTATCTGTCCTACTACACAAACGACTGGCAGTTGTGCCAGATGTTCAAGCTTTTGTTCAGGCTTTGGTTAGGATCAAGCCTGTTTACAGACCTTTGACTCCTCCCTTGAGTTTAAATCTAGTTCTTTCAGTTCTTCAAGGGGTTCCGTTTGAACCTTTACATTCCATAGATATTAAGTTGTTATCTTGGAAAGTTTTGTTTTTGGTTGCTATTTCTTCTGCTAGAAGAGTTTGAGTTACCTGCTCTACAGTGTACTCCACCCTATCTGGTGTTCCATTCAGATGAGGTTGTTTTGCGTACTAAGCCTGGTTTTCTACCAAAGGTTGTTTCCAACAAAAATATTAATCAGGAGATAGTTGTACCTTCTTTGTGTCCGAATCCAGTTTCAAAGAAGGAACGTTTGCTACACAATTTAGATGTAGTCCGTGCTCTAAAATTCTACTTAGAAGCTACAAAAGAGTTCAGACAAACTTCTTCTCTGTTTGTCGTCTATTCTGGTAAAAGGAGAGGTCAAAAAGCAACTTCTACCTCTCTTTCCTTTTGGCTTAAAAGCATCATCCGATTGGCTTATGAGACTGCCGGACGGCAGCCTCCTGAAAGAATCACAGCTCACTCCACTAGGGCTGTAGCTTCCACATGGGCCTTCAAGAACGAGGCTTCTGTTGATCAGATATGTAAGGCAGCGACTTGGTCTTCACTGCACACTTTTGCCAAATTTTACAAATTTGATACTTTTGCTTCTTCGGAGGCTATTTTTGGGAGAAAGGTTTTGCAAGCCGTGGTGCCTTCCGTTTAGGTAACCTGATTTGCTCCCTCCCTTCATCCGTGTCCTAAAGCTTTGTTATTGGTTCCCACAAGTAAGGATGACGCCGTGGACCGGACACACCAATGTTGGAGAAAACAGAATTTATGCTTACCTGATAAATTACTTTCTCCAACGGTGTGTCCGGTGCACGGCCCGCCCTGGTTTTTTAATCAGGTCCGATGAATTATTTTCTCTTACTAGTCACCACGACACCCTATGGTTTCTCCTATTTTTTCCTCCTGTCCGTCGGTCGAATGACTGGGGTGGGCGGAGCCTAGGAGGGACTATATGGCCAGCTTTGCTGGGACTCTTTGCCATTTCCTGTTGGGGAAGAGATATTCCCACAAGTAAGGATGACGCCGTGGACCGGACACACAGTTGGAGAAAGTAATTCTGTTTTTATTTGATGGGTCTCAAATCCTCAGACCATCATCCTCCACCACTAGAAATAACCTGGTTTCTAGTGGGGCAGTTAATAACTATTTTTAATGGTGATCTGCATCCTAAGGAAACACGTGGCCCCCTCATTCAAAAGAAAACATTCTCCCCTTTCAAATTAGGGTTTACTTGTTTATCACAAACGGGGAGATAGGGACTCCCCTTATGGTTAAAAAAAGTACTTTAAGTGCTGCTGCAAGTTTCTGAAAGTTTTGTGGAAATCAGTTGCATATTACAGGGCATGCAACCTCTCTTTTAAAACTGCAGACTCCCCTCTTTCAAATGTAAGTGTTCCGGGCTGAGATATAGGTTTTTAAATCCCTCTGCAAACACAGCTGCAAACTCACTAACATGGAAACCCTAGCATTTGCATAGATTTCCTTGTTCCTGTGATGTCTTAACACATGCACATGGTGACATCACAGGGAGTTTTGCCCTCAGCATTTAACAGGGGAGTAGACTGCAGTTGCCTTCCCCGGTTTAAAGGGATATGAAACCCAAACTTTTTATTTCATGATTCAGATAGAATATCAAATTTTAAACAACTTTATAATTTACTTCTATAATCAATTTTTCATTGTTCTCTTGATATTTTGTTAAAAATCAGGGTCGTAAGCTTAGGAGACGGCCCATTTCTGCAGACCTATTTGGCAGCAGTTTTGCAAGATTATTATCTATTTGTAAGATCACTAGATGGCAGCACTATTTCCTGCCATGCAGGGCTACAGATCCCTATCTAGGAATCTCTTCAACAAAAAATATCATGGGGACAAATCAAATTTGATAACAGAAGTATATTGGAAATGAAAAATTACACATTGTTGCACACTGTACTCTCCTCACTCTGGGCTAGATTATGAGTGTAAAGAAACCCCAAAACCTTACTCTCCCACAAACCCGATCGCATATTTTCATGTGCACTAACTCGAAATGAAAATAGGAATATTTCACATTCCAATGTTCTGCACATAGCAGAATATGTTCTAAATATTTATATATATACACATACACACACACTCACCGGCTACTTTATTAGGTACACCTGTTCAATAGCATGGTAACACAAATTGCTAATCAGCCAATCATGTGGCAGCAATTCAATGCATTTAGGCATCTAGACGTGGTGAAGACGACTTGCTGAAGTTCAAACCGAGCATTAGAATGGGAAAGAAAGGTGATTTAAGTGACTTTGAACATGGCATGGTTGTTGGTGCCAGGCGAGCTGGTCTGAGTATTTGAAAAACAGCTAATCTACTGGGATTTTCACGCACAATCATCTCTAGAGTTTATAGAGAATGGTCAGAAAAAGAGAAAATATCCAGAGAGTGGCAGTTGTGTGGACGAAAATGCCTTTTTTTATGTCAGAGAAGAATGGGCAGACTGGTTAGAGATGACGAGATGATAGAAAGGCAACAGAAACTCAAATAACCACTCATTACAACCATGGTATGCAGTATACCATCTCTGAACGCACAACGCGTCAAACCTTGAAGCAGATGGGCTACAGCAGCAGAAGACCACACCGGGTGCCACTCCTGTCAGCTAAGAACAGGAAACTGAGGCTACAATTCACACAGGCTCACTAAAATTGGACAATAGAAGATTGGAAAAACGTTGCCTGGTCTGATAAGTCTTAATTTATGCTGCCACACTCAGATGGTAGGGTCAGAATTTGGCGTAAACAAAATGAAAGCATGAATCAATCCTGCCTTGTATCAACGGTTCAGGCTGGTGGTGGTGTAATGGTGTGGGGGATATTTTCTTGGCACACTTTGGGCCACTTAGTACCAATTGAGCATCGTTTAAATACCACGTCCTACCTGAATATTGTTGCTGACCATGTCCATCCCTTTATGACTACAGTGTACCCATCTTCTGATGGCTACTTTCAGCAGCATAATGCATCATATCACAAAGCTCCAATCATCTCAAACTGTTTTTTTTTTAACATGACAATGAGTTCACTGTACTCCAATGGCCTCCACAGTCACCAGATCTCAATCCATTAGAGCACTTTTGGGATGTGGTGAAACGGGAGATTCGCATCATCGATGTGCAGCCGACAAATCTGTAGAAACTGCGTGATGCTATCATGTCAATATGGACCAAAATCTCTGAGTAATGTTTCCAACACCTTGTTGAATCTATGCCACAAAGAATTAAGGCAGTTCTGAAGGCAAAAGGGGGTCCCACCCGATACTAGCAAGGTGTAACTAATAAAGTAGCCGGTGAGTGTATATATACCGGTATATGTGATGTTTGTTTGGTACAATATATATCTATACATATATAAAAAAAATATTCCAGAGAGGATTTGCACAGTGCCACAAATATACCAATCGCCAAGGTGCACTTAACGTAGCATTACTGAAACCATCTCACTCACTGGACTTATGTAATATAAAACTTTGCGTTTATTATACAGATATAAAAGTCATAACGTTTCGGGGCTCTACCAGCACCTATGTCACATGCCAGACATGGTCCACAAAATATGAATCTAAAAACAATTGTCAGCATGTAATACAACCCAGATTTATATACCTACCTAGTGCTCCGGCATTACCGCATCCACGTCGTCCACTAGCGATGACACCATCATAGGTGGACGCCCCATGACACAGCACGTGTGCTGCGCGTGTCATAGCGGTTGCCATGGTTACATATATACAATAGCTGCCACCCCATATGATACTGAGTGAATATAGTAGAATCACATAGGTTAGAAGATCTGTCACGGCAATCAATCAACACCTGTATGTAAGTATTGTATTGCAGTATTAATAAGTATTGCAGATGCCATATAGGGTGCAGCTTACATGATCTCCAACATAACAATGTGCGGCAGTGACTATCATCAATGTGGTCAGTGTAACTTCGTCATTGGTTGTCATGGCCACCCAAAACAAGGGTTTATTGCCATAATCAGTTGACAGAGCTTATAATAACACTGGACACATAGAATGGAGCATAACCAAGGACAATGCTAAATTGGTGGTAACAAAAACAGAATTTATGCTTACCTGATAAATTACTTTCTCTTGCGGTGTATCCAGTCCACAGATTCATCCTTTACTTGTGGGATATTCTCATTCCCTACAGGAAGTGGCAAAGAGAGCACACAGCAGAGCTGTCCATATAGCTCCCCCTCTAGCTCCACCCCCCAGTCATTCGATCGAAGGTTAGGAAGAAAAACGAGAAACCATAGGGTGCAGTGGTGACTGTAGTTTAAACAAATTTTTTTTACCTGACTTAAATGCCAGGGCGGGCAGTGGACTGGATACACCGCAAGAGAAAGTAATTTATCAGGTAAGCATAAATTCTGTTTTCTCTCGCAAGGTGTATCCAGTCCACGGATTCATCCTTTACTTGTGGGATACCAATACCAAAGCTTTAGGACACGGATGAAGGGAGGGAACAAGACAGGTACCTTAAACGGAAGGCACCACTGCTTGCAAAACCTCCCAAAAATAGCCTCAGAAGAAGCAAAAGTATAGAATTTGTAAAATTTGGCAAAAGTATGCAGTGAAGACCAAGTCGCTATGCAGTGAAGACCAAGTCGCTGCCTTACAAATCTGTTCAACAGAAGCCTCATTTTTGAAAGCCCTTGTGGAAGCCACTGCTCTGGTAGAATGAGCAGTAATTGTTTCAGGAGGCTGCTGGCCAGCAGTCTCATAGGCCAAACGGATGATGCTTTTCAGCCAAAAGGAAAGAGAGGTAGCAGTCGCTTTCTGACCTCTCCTCTTACCAGAATAGATAACAAACAAGGAAGATGTTTGTCTGAAATCCTTAGTTGCTTGTAAATAGAACTTTAAAGCACAAACTACATCAAGATAGTGTAAAAGACGTTCCTTCTTCGAAGATGGATTAGGACACAGAGAAGGAACAACTATTTCCTGGTTAATATTCTTGTTAGAACCAACTTTAGGAAGAAAACCAGGCTTGGTACGCAAAACTACCTTATCTGCGTGGAACACCGGGTAAGGTGAATCACACTGTAAGGCAGATAATTCTGAAACTCTTCGAGCAGAAGAGATAGCTACCAAAAACAAAACTTTCCAAGATAACAACTTAATGTCTATGGAATGTAAAGGTTCAAACGGAACCCCTTGAAGAACTGAAAGAACTAGATTCAAACTCCATGATGGAGCCACAGGTTTATAGACAGGCTTGATTCTGACTAAAGCCTGAGCAAACGCTTGAACGTCTGGTAACTCTGCCAGACGCTTGTGTGACAGGATAGACAAAGCAGATATTTGTCCTTTTAAGGAACTAGCTGACAATCCTTTCTCCAATCCTTCTTGGAGAAAGGACAATATCCTGGGAATCCTAATCTTACTCCATGAGTAAACCTTGGATTCACACCAACAAAGATATTTCCGCCATATCTTATGGTCGATTTTCCTGGTGACAGGCTTTCTAGCCTGAATCAGAGTATCTATAACTGACTCAGAGAACCCACGCTATGATAGAACTAAGCGTTCAATCTCCAAGCAGTCAGACGTAGAGAAACTAGATTTGGATGCTTGAACGGACCCTGTATTAGAAAATCCTGCCTCATTGGCAGTGTCCATGGTGGGACAGATGACATGTCCACTAGGTCTGCATACCAAGTCCTGCGTGACCACGCAGGCGCTATCAGAATCACCAAAGTCTTCTCCTGCTTGATTCTGGTGACCAGACGCGGGAGGAGAGGAAACGGTGGAAAAACATAAGCCAGATTGAAGGACCAAGGCGCTGCTAGAGCATCTATCAATACCGCCTTGGGGTCCCGGGACCTGGACCCGTAGAGAGGAAGTTTGGCGTTCTGACGGGACGCCATCAGATCCAATTCTGGAATGCCCCATAGCTGAGTCAGCTGGGCAAATACCTCCGGGTGGAGTTCCCACTCCCCCAGGTGAAAAGTCTGACGACTTAGAAAATCCGCCTCCCAGTTGTGTACTCCTGGGATGTGAATTGCTGAGAGATGGCAGGAGTGATCCTCCGCCCACCTGATTATTTTGGTTACTTCCGTCATCGCTAGGGAACTCTTTGTTCCCCCCTGATGATTGACGTAAGCTACAGTCGAGATGTTGTCCGACTGAAATCTGATGAATTTGGCCGCAGCTAGTTGAGGCCATGCCTGAAGAGCGTTGAATATCGCCCTCAGTTCCAGAATGTTTATCGGGAGAAGCGTTTCTTCCCGAGACCATAAGCCCTGAGCTTTCAGGGAGTCCCAGACCGCACCCCAGCCTAACAGACTGGCGTCGGTCATTACAATGACCCACTCTGGCCTGCGGAAACATATTCCCTGAGACAGGTGGTCCTGAGACAACCACCAGAGAAGAGAATCTCTGGTCTCCTGGTCCAACTGAATTTGAAAAAACGTTACTGTGCCTTTAAGAGATAAAAAGAGCACACAATTTTACAAAACAGTGAAAAATGCCCGAGAGAGACCCTAGTGCTTAGAGCCGGCAAAGAGAATGACTGGGGGGTGGAGCTAGAGGGGGAGCTATATGGACAGCTCTGCTGTGTGCTCTCTTTGCCACTTCCTGTAGGGAATGAGAATATCCCACAAGTAAAGGATGAATCCATGGACTGGATACACCTTGCAAGAGAAAAAATGCTATTCACATGATCTTTAACAATATGTACAATAAAAACATAAGTATGTTTGCAAGGAACTATGCAGTTAGCACAGAGACTATGCAGAACATGGAGATTGCGTCCCCATATGTCATTACTCATAAGTATCTATTAGTAACATCAGATCTATTTACATCATCCTATACATGGAATAACCCTAGTATATACTTCTTCAATGTCAGTTGGAGTATGAATAGAAATCCGTGGGTACCCACTAGAATGTCTGATCATGTGGATATTTTTAGGTTCAAATTTTATTAAGAATCGCATAGGTGGGTTATCATATCCAAATCCAATTCATTATATCAACCATTATAGAAGATCCAAAATCCAGGAAGGTGTTTAGTCCCCTAGGTATCATACTCCAAACATCATTAGAGTGCAATTCCATATTACAAATAGAAAATAAAATATTTGTACTTGAGTGAAAGACTAGGGCACTCTGGAGGTTGGATAGCATGGTGTGGGAAAACCCTCACAATATAGACTTCTATGGGGAGTGCTTTAAAATTAAGGCCTAGGCTTCAGCCAAAGATGCACTAAAACAAATCTGAAATAGTGGAGTTTTGCAACAAACTCTTAAATTATGTTTTTATTTATATATATCTAGATAGATAGATAGATATGTTTTATATTAATAAAAATGTTTAAGCAATTATATAGAGGGATATAGTATATAATAAGTTGCAGTGGGAAGGACTTAAAGGTGTGTATAAATATATAGATCTGGAAACCAATAAAAGACAACTGCAAAATTATCAGTTTTACTATTTATGTGTTTGAGTAAAATAAACAATTTTATTTTATTATATGGCAACTACTGGCAGAATTTCTCTCAGATTCCAAATAAAAATATTGTCATTTAGAGTATTTATTAGCAGAAAATGACAATTAGTCAAAATAAAAAAAAAAACAATGCAATGTTTTCAGACCATTTATAGTGCAAAGTAAACAAGTTCATATTCAATTTTAAATAACACAATACTAATGTTTTAACTTAGCAAGAGTTCAGAAATTAATATTTGGTGAAATAACACCATGATTTTCAATAACAGCTTTAATGCGTCTTGACATGCTCTCCACCAGTCTTTCACATTGCTGTTGGGTGACTTTATACCACTCCTGGCGCAAAAATCCAAGCTGCTCAGCTTGGTTTAATGGCTTGTGACCATCCATCCCCCTCTTGATAAAATTCCAGAGGTTTTCAATGGGGTTCAGGTCTGGAGATTGGGCTGGCCATGACAGGGTCTTGATCTGGTGGTTCTTCACATCTTGATTGACCTGGCTGTGTGGCAGGGAGCATTGTCCTGCTGGAAACAAAAAAACAATCCTCAAATTTGGGCAACATTGTCAGAGCAGAAGGAAGCAAGTTTTCTTCCAGAATAACCTTGTATGTGGCTTGATTCATGTGTCCTTCACAAAGATAAATCTGTCTGATTCCAGCCTTCCTGAAGCACCCCCAGATCATCACCGATCCTTCACCAAATTTCATAGTGGGTGTGAGACACTGTGGCTTGAAAGCCTCTCCAGGTCTCCATCTAATCATTAGATGACCAGGTGTTGGGCAAAGCTAAAAAACATAATTTATGCTTACCTGATACATTTATTTCTCTTGTAGTGTATCCAGTCCACAGATCATCCATTACTTGTGGGATATTCTCCTTCCCAACAGGAAGTTGCAAGAGGATCACCCACAGCAGAGCTGCTATATAGCTCCTCCCCTCACTGCCATATCCAGTCATTCGACCGAAACAAGACGAGAAAGGAGAAACCATAGGGTGCAGTGGTGACTGTAGTTTAATTAAAATTTAGACCTGCCTTAAAAGGACAGGGCGGGCCGTGGACTGGATACACTACAAGAGAAATAAATTTATCAGGTAAGCATAAATTATGTTTTCTCTTGTTAAGTGTATCCAGTCCACGGATCATCCATTACTTGTGGGATACCAATACCAAAGCTAAAGTACACGGATGATGGGAGGGACAAGGCAGGAACTTAAACGGAAGGAACCACTGCCTGTAGAACCTTTCTCCCAAAAACAGCCTCCGAAGAAGCAAAAGTGTCAAATTTGTAAAATTTTGAAAAGGTGTGAAGCGAAGACCAAGTCGCAGCCTTGCAAATCTGTTCAACAGAGGCCTCATTTTTAAAGGCCCAGGTGGAAGCCACAGCTCTAGTAGAATGAGCTGTAATCCTTTCAGGGGGCTGCTGTCCAGCAGTCTCATAGGCTAAGCGTATTATGCTCCGAAGCCAAAAGGAGAGAGAGGTTGCCAAAGCTTTTTGACCTCTCCTCTGTCCAGAGTAAACGGCAAACAGGGCAGATGTTTGACGAAAATCTTTAGTAGCCTGTAAGTAAAACTTCAAGGCACGGACTACGTCCAGATTATGCAAAAGACGTTCCTTCTTTGAAGAAGGATTAGGACACAATGATGGAACAACAATCTCTTGATTGATATTCCTGTTAGAAACCACCTTAGGTAAAAACCCAGGTTTGGTACGCAGAACTACCTTGTCTGAATGAAAAATCAGATAAGGAGAATCACAATGTAAGGCAGATAACTCAGAGACTCTTCGAGCCGAGGAAATAGCCATCAAAAACAGAACTTTCCAAGATAAAAGTTTAATATCAATGGAATGAAGGGGTTCAAACAGAACTCCCTGAAGAACTTTAAGAACCAAGTTTAAGCTCCACGGGGGAGCAACAGTTTTAAACACAGGCTTAATCCTAACCAAAGCCTGACAAAATGCCTGGACGTCTGGAACTTCTGCCAGACGCTTGTGCAAAAGAATAGACAGAGCAGAGATTTGTCCTTTTAAAGAACTAGCTGATAAGTCTTTGTCCAAACCCTCTTGGAGAAAGGACAATATCCTAGGAATCCTAACCTTACTCCATGAGTAACTCTTGGATTCACACCAATAAAGATATTTACGCCATATCTTATGGTAGATTTTCCTGGTGACAGGCTTCCGAGCCTGTATTAAGGTATCAATGACTGACTCGGAGAAGCCACACCTTGATAGAATCAAGCGTTCAATCTCCATGCAGTCAGTCTCAGAGAAATTAGATTTGGATGATTGAAAGGACCTTGTATTAGAAGGTCCTGCCTCAGAGGCAGAGTCCATGGTGGAAGAGATGACATGTCCACTAGGTCTGCATACCAGGTCCTGCGTGGCCATGCAGGCGCTATCAGAATCACCGATGCTCTCTCCTGTTTGATTTTGGCAATCAGTCGAGGGAGCAGAGGAAACGGTGGAAACACATAGGCCAGGTTGAAGAACCAAGGAGCTGCTAGAGCATCTATCAGCGTTGCTCCCGGGTCCCTGGACCTGGATCCGTAACAAGGAAGCTTGGCGTTCTGGCGAGACGCCATGAGATCCAGTTCTGGTTTGCCCCAACGATGGACCAGTTGAGCAAACACCTCCGGATGGAGTTCCCACTCCCCCGGATGAAAAGTCTGACGACTTAGAAAATCCGCCTCCCAGTTCTCTACGCCTGGGATGTGGATCGCTGACAGGTGGCAAGAGTGAGACTCTGCCCAGCGAATTATCTTTGAGACTTCTAACATCGCTAGGGAACTCCTGGTTCCCCCTTGATGGTTGATGTAAGCCACAGTCGTGATGTTGTCCGACTGAAATCTGATGAACCTCAGTGTTGCTAACTGAGGCCAAGCTAGAAGAGCCTTAAATATTGCTCTTAACTCCAGAATATTTATTGGGAGGAGTTTCTCCTCCTGAGTCCACGATCCCTGAGCCTTCAGGGAGTTCCAGACTGCGCCCTAACCTAGAAGGCTGGCATCTGTTGTTACAATCGTCCAATCTGGCCTGCGAAAGGTCATACCCTTGGACAGATGGACCCGAGAAAGCCACCAGAGAAGAGAATCTCTGGTCTCTTGATCCAGATTTAGTAGAGGGGACAAATCTGAGTAATCCCCATTGCACTGACTTAGCATGCATAATTGCAGCGGTCTGAGATGCAGGCGCGCAAATGGCACTATGTCCATTGCCGCTACCATTAAGCCGATTACTTCCATGCACTGAGCCACTGACGGGCGTGGAATGGAATGAAGGACACGGCAAGCATTTAGAAGTTTTGATAACCTGGACTCCGTCAGGTAAATTTTCATCTCTACAGAATCTATAAGAGTCCCTAGGAAGGAGACTCTTGTGAGTGGTGATAGAGAACTCTTTTCCACGTTCACTTTCCACCCATGCGACCTCAGAAATGCCAGAACTATCTCTGTATGAGACTTGGCAATTTGAAAGCTTGACGCCTGTATCAGGATGTCGTCTAGATACGGAGCCACCGCTATGCCTCGCGGTCTTAGAACCGCCAGAAGTGAGCCCAGAACCTTTGTAAAAATTCTCGGGGCAGTGGCCAACCCGAAGGGAAGAGCTACAAATTGGTAATGCCTGTCAAAAAAGGCAAACCTTAGGAACCGATGATGATCTTTGTGAATCGGTATGTGAAGGTAGGCATCCTTTAAGTCCACTATGGTTATGTACTGACCCTCTTGGATCATGGGTAGGATGGTCCGAATAATTTCCATTTTGAATGATGGAACTCTGAGGAATTTGTTTAAGATCTTTAGTTCCAAGATTGGTCTGAAGGTTCCCTCTTTCTTGGGAACCACAAACAGATTTGAATAAAATCCCTGTCCCTGTTCCGTCCGCGGAACTGGATGGATCACTCCCATTACTAGGAGGTCTTGCACACAGCTTAGGAATGCCTCTTTCTTTATCTGGTTTGCTGATAACCTTGAAAGATAAAATCTCCCTTGTGGAGGAGAAGCTTTGAAGTCCAGAAGATATCCTTGAGATATGATCTCCAACGCCCAGGGATCCTGAACATCTCTTGCCCATGCCTGGGCGAAGAGAGAAAGTCTGCCCCCCACTAGATCCGTTTCCGGATAGGGCGCCGTTCCTTCATGCTGTCTTGGGGGCAGCAGCAGGCTTTCTGGCCTGCTTGCCCTTGTTCCAGGACTGGTTAGGTTTCCAGGCCTGTCTGGAATGAGCAACAGTTCCCTCTTGTTTTGAAGCGGAGGAAGTTGATGCTGCTCCTGCCTTGAAATTTCGAAAGGCATGAAAATTAGACTGTTTGGCCTTTGATTTGGCCCTGTCCTGAGGAAGGGTATGACCCTTGCCTCCAGTAATGTCAGCAATAATTTCCTTCAAGCCAGGCCCGAATAAGGTCTGCCCCTTGAAAGGAATGTTGAGTAATTTAGACTTTGAAGTCACGTCAGCTGACCAGGATTTAAGCCATAGCGCCCTACGCGCCTGGATGGCGAATCCGGAATTCTTAGCCGTTAGTTTAGTCAAATGAACAATGGCATCAGAAACAAATGAGTTAGCTAGCTTAAGCGTTCTAAGCTTGTCAATAATTTCATTCAATGGAGCTGTCTGGATGGTCTCTTCCAGGGCCTCAAACCAGAATGCCGCCGCAGCAGTGACAGGCGCAATGCATGCAAGGGGCTGTAAAATAAAACCTTGTTGAATAAACATTTTCTTAAGGTAACCCTCCAATTTTTTATCCATTGGATCTGAAAAAGCCCAACTGTCCTCAACCGGGATAGTGGTACGCTTTGCTAAAGTAGAAACTGCTCCCTCCACCTTAGGGACCGTCTGCCATAATTCCCGTGTAGTGGCGTCTATTGGAAATATTTTTCTAAATATAGGAGGTGGGGAAAAGGGCACACCGGGTCTATCCCACTCCTTGCTATTAATTTCTGTAAGCCTTTTAGGTATAGGAAAAACGTCAGTACACACCGGCACCGCATAGTATCTATCCAGCCTACACAATTTCTCTGGAATTGCAACTGTGTTACAGTCATTCAGAGCAGCTAATACCTCCCCAAGCAATACATGGAGGTTCTCAAGCTTAAATTTAAAATTAGAAATCTCTGAATCAGGTTTCCCCGAGTCAGAGATGTCACCCACAGGCTGAAGCTCTCCGTCCTCATGTTCTGCATATTGTGACACAGTATCAGACATGTCTCTAACAGCATTTGCGCGCTCTGTATCTCTCCTAACCCCAGAGCTATCGCGCTTGCCTCTTAATTCAGGCAATCTAGATAATACCTCTGACAGGGTATTATTCATGATTGCAGCCATGTCCTGCAAGGTAATCGCTATGGGCGTCCCTGATGTAATTGGCGCCATATTAGCGTGCGTCCCCTGAGCGGGAGGCGAAGAGTCTGACACGTGGGGAGAGTTAGTCGGCATAACTTCCCCCTCGACAGAACCCTCTGGTGATAATTCTTTTATAGATAAAGACTGATCTTTACTGTTTAAGGTGAAATCAATACATTTAGTACACATTCTCCTATGGGGCTCCACCAGGGCTTTCAAACATAATGAACAAGTAGGTTCCTCTGTGTCAGACATGTTTAAACAGACTAGCAATGAGACTAGCAAGCTTGGAAAACACTTTAAAACAAGTTTACAAGCAATATAAAAAACGTTACTGCACCTTTAAGAAACACAAATTTTCCCAAATTTTGAAATAACAGTGAAAAAATGCAGTTACACTAACAAAATGTTTACAGTGTATGTAATAAGTTAGCAGAGAATTGCACCCACTTGCAAATGGATGATTAACCCCTTAATACCAAAAACGGAATAACAAATGACAAAAACGTTTTTTAAACAGTCACAACAACTGCCACAGCTCTACTGTGGCTTTTTACCTCCCTCAATACGACTTTTGAAGCCTTTTGAGCCCTTCAGAGAAGTCCTGGATCACGCAGGAAGAAGCTGGATGTCTGTGTCTGTAATTTTTTCTGTGCAAAAAAACACCAAAATAGGCCCCTCCCACTCATATTACAACAGTGGGAAGCCTCAGGGAACTGTTTCTAGGAAAAATTCAAGCCAGCCATGTGGAAAAAACTAGGCCCCAATAAGTTTTATCACCACACATATGTAAAAAAACGATTAAACATGCCAGAAAACGTTTTAAAATACACTTTTATAAGAGTATGTATCTATTAATAAGCCTGATACCAGTTGCTATCACTGCATTTAAGGCTTTACTTACATTACTTCGGTATCAGCAGCATTTTCTAGCAAATTCCATCCCTAGAAAAATATTTTAACTGCACATACCTTATTGCAGGAAAACCTGCACACTATTCCCCCTCTGAAGTTACACTACTCCTCAGAATATGTGAGAACAGCAAAGGATCTTAGTTACTTCTGCTAAGATCATAGAAAACGCAGGCAGATTCTTCTTCTAAATACTGCCTGAGATAAACAGTACACTCCGGTACCATTTAAAAATAACAAACTTTTGATTGAAGAAATAAACTAAGTATAAAACACCACAGTCCTCTTACGACCTCCATCTTAGTTGAGAGTTGCAAGAGAATGACTGGATATGGCAGTGAGGGGAGGAGCTATATAGCAGCTCTGCTGTGGGTGATCCTCTTGCAACTTCCTGTTGGGAAGGAGAATATCCCACAAGTAATGGATGATCCATGGACTGGATACACTTAACAAGAGAAATTGGACTTATCAGAGAAGATGACCTGGAATCAGGCAGATTTATCTTTGTGAGTTAAGGTGTTTCAGCCACATACATTTCTAACAGGTGCATTAAATCCAGCACATAGCCATGAAATCTCCATAGTAAACATTGGCAGTACACGGGGTTGTGCTGAAGAGCTCAGTGACTTTAAATGTGTCACTGTCATGGGATGCCACATTTACCACAAGTGAAATTACTGCCCTATTAGATCTGTACTACTAGAATTGTAAGAGCTATTATTGGGAAGTGGAATTGTCTAGGAGCAACAACAGTCAAGTCACAAAGTTTTAAACTACCACAAACTCGCAGAGTGGGGCCACTAAGTGTTGAAGGGCACAGCATTTAAAAATCACCAAGAATCTGTTCCATCACTCACTACAGATGTATTTTCTGATACACGAGGGAATACTTATTTGAACATTCCTGGAAGAGGACTTTGGCTGTATTTAATTTATATACTGTATTTATATATGTATGTATGTAAATATATATATATGTATGTGTGTGTGTTTATATGTCTGTACAAATGTATTTATGTATCTATATGTGTATTTTTATGCTCCATTGAAGTCTATGAGAGAAATAGACTCTAACACAGCCGCGATATTCAAGTTCAACTCTTTGCGCTTTGGGTTTTTGCTTGTGCGCAAACTTTTTACTTTAAACTTGTAATACAAGCGCAACCCGACATGCGTAAAAAAACCTCCATCTAGCGAAGCAGGAGTGAAAAATAGCGCTCCACTTGTAATCTATCCCATTGTAACAAAATGTATTATTAATTAGATAATTATTATTATCTAAATATTTTTTTATTTTAATACCAAAATATCACTTGAATTGTGAGCTCAATGCAGTAAAGGTGGCATGTTTATAACATTACTCATATTTCTTAGAACAATTGTTAAAGTACAACATTAAAAGAATACACAGCACCTTAGTCAGAATCTTAAGCATTTCTTTCAATCAGAACCTGCCTTGTCAAAGCAACTGTCTGACATCTTAAAGACATGATAATTATTGTAACCGCACCTTGAAATATTTTCTATAAATAGTGTCACATTGTTCCTAGCAATAGATCTCTAAAAAAAAAAATATAAGATTATAAATATGACTGAGTATTTGAACACTGTAATTGTTTGCCAGAAATTATTAATATTTTTGTCCCCCCAAGTGAGATGACAATCTGGCTCCTCCTCTACTGCCCAGGAGGTATATAGGAAATTAAGTGATGAAAAGTGCCCACTCATCCATCTCTAGTAAGGAGGATAAAAGCTGACATCTTCAGAGCTTGCTTTGAATTGTCTAGTCTTGGGGAAACAGAGGCCATTATTATGGAATCAACTGTAGCATGCAGGTCAAAAGGTTGTTGTGGATTTAACCCTTGTGTTTCTGTAGAAGTAAGCAGAGCAATGCAAATATATATATATATATATATATATATATATTATTATACTTATATATATATATATAAAATATATACACAAATGGCCATATTTACATTTTTTAAAATTATAAAATGAATAAATAATATGAATTCCACCAACAATATTATAATAGTTTAATAATAATTGTATAATAAGTATGGTAATTTATTGACATACTGTGCTTATTGTATAATGTATCAACACTGTATCCTGTACAATAATTAGTTTTCAGTCAAATTCAATGCAAACCTAGGATTTAATCAAACCTTTTAGACAGCAATCCCCATCAAAAAAGCCATGATTACCTAATTAGCAACTATCATACCAAACTAAATAACAAATTAAATTAAAGTCTGGTTAGGTTAAAGGTCAGATACCTAAGCCCTCTGGCCATCCTGTTCTCTTTACAAGGAGCGGCTGTGCTACTTAAAATACTGTAACACGAAACTGATGTTTATCATTTCCTTTTTTAACAAATTCCACCATTGGGATCCCTCTCTTCATTTCCACTCACATATACATGTGCGCACACACATACATATACTCTCACACACGCGCACACGCATAAATATACTTACACACACACACATATACACACGCACGCACACACAGACATGTACTTACACGCACGCACGCACACACAGACATATACTTACACACACACACATACATATACTTACACACACATGCACGCACACACATACATATACTTTCACACACACACATGCACGCACACACATATACTTACACACACAGACACATACTTACACACACACTATCTACTAGTGTTCTTTTGTTATGCACATTAGGGCCCTGAGAAAGAAGCAATCAGTAACCTCATTAGTGTTTTATATTTTTACGTAAGGCATTTTACACTAGTGTAATCTAGACTACCTTAAAAAAATCTTACTTTATTATAACGACCACAGCATGTAATTAGCTTCCACAAAAAGACTAGGATTAAAAAGGTTGTATAGTTCATTGTTTAGCTGGTAAATGAGTGTAGTAAAGTGTTCTTTAAATCCATTGAAGCCACATTCCAATAAAAGTTTAAGACTCTAATTATTCAATTCTAAAATGTTTTGGTACTTATTTTTGTATAAAAAGGATGTGGCTTTTTTAATGAAATGAGAAATTAAATGTATTTTAACATGCTAAATTTTTACTTGTTTTCCCTCTCAAATATATATCAAGTGTAAACAAATGAATCCAAATATTCTCCTTTTATTTCCCAGAATTATACCCCTTTAAACCCTTTGAGTGCTAAGCACTTTCCCACCTGGGTGCTAAGATTTTTTAAAGTTTTTTTTATTTTTTTAACAATTGTTTTTAACTTTTTTTCCCCCCAGACCCCCCCCCCCCCCCCCAAGACTTACACTTGCGATTACCTTTCCAATGGTGGGTCTTGGGAGTCTGTAGCTGCTTAGATGCCTGAGATACAGGCTTCTAAGCAGCATGCCCCCTGCTCCTATGCTTAACATTGTTAAGTATAAATAAATAACGCGCAATAACGTGATGACGTCACCGCGCAAAACGGGAAGCCCCGGCGATGCCTGCCACTCTACAGGCACGATCGCCGGGGTAGGAGCGGGTGGGAGCCCCCAGATCTCCCTCAAGGTGGGAGAGTGCTAATGACGGCTCTGAGCCGTCATTAGCACCAAAGTGGGAAACTCTATGACGGCTCAGAGTCGTCATTAGCACTCAAAGGATTAAAGGAATATGGGTAGCCGCCAATCAGCAAGCGCTACCCAGGTGCTGAACAAAAAAACGGGCCAGTTCCAGAGCTTACATTCCTGCGTTTTCAAATACAGATATCAAGAGAACAAAGTAAAATTGATAATAGGAGTAAATTAGAAAGTTGCTTAAAATTGCTGATCTACTGTATCTGAATCATGAAAGAAAAAATTGGGTTTCATATCCCTTTTAGTTTAATGTAGAATTACCAAACTCTTATATGTATATGGCACATCTTTGCTTGTACATATTTACATTATCTGTATAAAATATTTGCATATACTGAGTAGCACAAACAGCACACCTTGTTATAGGGTTTGGAAGTATTTTTTGGACCCTGAAACATGGACATAGATACCCCCATTGCATTGAGCACTCACATGGTGTGCATAGACCAATGAGATGCTTAGACTACTTCAGGACTGGTATTTGGACTATATTTATAGATACTCAGGCAAGATCATGTTAAAAATGAATTGAGGCTCACTTAACATTTATTTTCTAGCCCAGAGCTTTTCCAAACTTTTCATGTTGATGACACACTTTTTAGATCTACATCATTTCGCGACACAGTAATTCAGTTGTACTAGCAAACAGGAGGTTAAACTAACTTGTTTTAAGAGATTCGGACACATACATAAATGATATAATGATAAAATGTATTTACAAGTAACAGTAAGTATGTGCAAGAATTAAAAAAGTTTAATATCACCGATAGCTACTTACTATTTTAATGGGATGTATGAGGTTGATGGGATGAACACAGTTTCTGAATATTTGGTGGAATATTAGACCCTTGCATTTCATCGTCAAGCATTTTTAAGCTTCCACTTCCTATCCATATATCAAAAGAAGGAGCAGCAATGTACTACTGGGAGCTAGCTGCAAAAAAAAAAAAAACACTTTGACTTCTGACTTCAGTTCATTGTTTAAGCTGCCGTCCTCAGAGCACTGCATGTTCGACTGACTACTGCTCGAGCTGCAAACACACTGCTGTCTCACTCACTAACTACACATGCAGTCACGAGCCGATTGAGGAGACTACACGTGCAGTCCGGAGCCAATTTTCCCACCAAAGCCGCCAATGGGAATAGTTTCAGTTCCCACTGAGCTGTGCCAATCAGTTAAGATGATCTGTGACCAACTAGGTATCAATCACGAGTCAACTATGTGATATGCGTAGCAGGCAGGCGGAAAGTCAGAAATTAAAAAAATGTTAAATTAAAAAAACTTTGTGCTGAAGCAGGGACACACCTACACACTGCTGCCGACACACTAATGTGTCACGACACACAGTTTGTGCTGAAGCAGGGACAGACCTACACACTGCTGCCGACACACTAATGTGTCACGACACACAGTTTGTGCTGAAGCAGGGACACACCTACACACTGCTGCCGACACACTAATGTGTCACGACACACAGTTTGTGCTGAAGCAGGGACAGACCTACGCACTGCTGCCGACACACTAATGTGTCACGACACACAGTTTGTGCTGAAGCAGGTACAGACCTACGCACTGCTGCCGACACACTAATGTGTCACGACACACAGTTTGTGCTGAAGCAGGTACACACCTACGCACTGCTGCCGACACACTAATGTGTCACGACACACAGTTTGTGCTGAAGCAGGTACACACCTACGCACTGCTGCCGACACACTAATGTGTCACGACACACAGTTTGTGCTGAAGCAGGGACACACCTACGCACTGCTGCCGACACACTAATGTGTCACGACACACAGTTTGTGCTGAAGCAGGGACACACCTACGCACTGCTGCCGACACACTAATGTGTCACGACACACAGTTTGTGCTGAAGCAGGGACACACCTACGCACTGCTGCCGACACACTAATGTGTCACGACACACAGTTTGTGCTGAAGCAGGGACACACCTACACACTGCTGCCGACACACTAATGTGTCACGACACACAGTTTGTGCTGAAGCAGGGACACACCTACACACTGCTGCCGACACACTAATGTGTCACGACACACAGTTTGTGCTGAAGCAGGGACACACCTACACACTGCTGCTGACACACTAATGTGTCACGACACACAGTTTGGAAAGCACTGTTCTAGCCAATCGCAAGTGAGCGTACCTGCCATTAACATATATAGTTGTGTTAAATACCCCAGTGCACAATATCTCCCATAACAAACATGAATTGCTATAAAACCAGAAAAAACAATAAATAAAACCACAATTTTGTAGAGCAGGATCTGTAAATGTTA
Source organism: Bombina bombina (assembly GCF_027579735.1). NCBI lineage: Eukaryota > Metazoa > Chordata > Amphibia > Anura > Bombinatoridae > Bombina > Bombina bombina. The sequence goes on from NC_069501.1 coordinate 662,278,276, forward strand.
AAGGGACATTAATCTGCTGGGTACAACTACAAAGGAATGATGACTACTCACCATGCTAATGTTTTCCCACTTGCCTGCAGCTCTCCTTAAAGGGAAGGGATATAAAGGTAAACAATTAAATATGCTTGGGTGCATTACAATTTGAAACATAAGCATTTTTGCAATATACTTGCAAAAATGTTTCTAGTATAAGTTGTTACTGTTTTTCTGCAGCATACGCACATATCCTGTGAATGCTTGTGCACCAGTAGTCATTCCACACACCTTCTCAATGGCTTGTAGAACAAAAATGACGTATTTAAAAGCAATACACATCACTGCCAGCTCTCTGAGCATGTGTGGTATTTAAATACTGGTGCACAGGCCCTCACAGGATATGTGCGTATGCTGCAGGAAAACAGTCACAACATTTTAACCATAAGCATTTTGTGCTAATGCAAGTATATTGCAAAAATGCTTACAGTATGTTTCAAATTGAAATACACCCACGCACATTCCAATTTTGATATTTCTATCCCTTTAATTTGATTTTATATAGTAATCACATTTGTTTTTGAGATTTGGATTATGCTTAGTATTGACACTAGGACAGACACACAGACAGACAGACCAAGCAAGATTAAAATGTACAGTTAGTATAGAAAGGCAACAATTAGATGAGTTACTATAAGAATTGTATTAGTTTAATGCATGGTTTAAGCTCAAACAAATGTATTTATTATTTTGTTTTATTTATTGAAGATGCTTTGCACAGAGAACTCATTTCATCTGTGTCTATGATGAACCAAGTCAAAATGTCTATGTGACGTTATTATAAAGGGGAAAACGGCTACATAAATTAACATTAAACCCGTGCCTATGATGGACTGTATTAGAGCTCATACAGAAATGATGGAAACATTACAAAATATTTACAGCTCAGAAAATGTTTGTGTGGCTTATATATAGAAAATGATTGTTTTGGATATAACAATATATTGCATCCAAAGTGGATAAGGGCATTATTGTTCACTATACTTTGTCAAAAAAAGAGACATTCCTGGTTTATGCTAATTTTTACATGAATGTGAAACAAACTGTACTCCATTCTATACAAAGAATGAAACTTCTGTTGTTAAAAGGCTATTATAACTGGATTCTTTAGAACATGTCATTTTAAAATGAAAGACCCTGTATTACCTGCAATGCTATCTGTTTAACCCTCGCTGGTCCTGAGCAGAAATTGGCGCTGTTCCATTTAGCAGTGCTAGTTGCACAACTGGGTCATGTGACTAGCGCTGCTGATTGGGTAAGTTGCAGTTTCCTCTCATGGCCAGCAGTTCTCTGTGGCTCCTGATAAGTACTTTAACTATGTGTTTAACCTAGGGGTTTAACAGATATCATTACAGGGCTGATAGTTTTAACAAATTAGAGCATGTAATTGCTTGACTGTAATGGTCATTAAATGAAGAAGCTTGGGAAAGGTGTTAAGTTATTTTAGCTGTGATTTAATGTTGGTTAACACATAGTTATTTGTTAGCAGACAGACTGACAGCACAAAAAGAAAAAAAGCATAATTGCAGAGGTTTAACACATAGGACATCTTATGGTTGATTGCTGGATGGCCTTTCTTTTCATTGTTATTTAAATGTGTGCCTATGTGTATAAATTATATATATATATATATATATATATATATATATATATATATATATATATATATATATATAGCAGCAAATGAAAGCACTCTCAGGACTTCTCAATAGTGGGTCAAAAAACAGTGTTTATTGCTCTTTCGGGGTTCACATAAACCCCAAAACGTCAATAAACACTGGTTTTTGACCCACTATTGAGAAGTCCTGAGAGTGCTTTCATTTGCTGCTATATATATATATATATATATATATATATATATATATATATATATATATATATATATATATATATATATATAAAATAATTGATATATAATATAAAATAAGTATTTACTAAAATATTTCTGGCATTTCATGGAGATATAAAATATGTCATTGCAAACATTTTTCAGACACCACTTGGTTTAGGAATTATTGTGTATGGTATGCCCCACCAGTTAACAGCAGGTGCCTGCTTTTAAAGTAAAGTGCTTGTGCAGACCAATGCACTACTCAAGCAGTGATATTTAAACCATGCAACTACATAAAGTCAGAATGTTTTTTTGTTGTTGTTTTTTTTTTGGGGGGGGGGGGGGGTTGTACAGATTTGCAAATGAAAAAAGAAAATAAATATATTTTTTAGTTTAATTAATATGTCCCTTTAAATCTAATACTAATTCAGAGGCAATCAGCTGTCTCTGGACCGGACAGTGATGAATCACAAATTCAGGGAGCCCTACACAGTAATGTAATATAAGCAAACCCTCCCATAAATTGATGAGCACTAATGATTTACAGAACATCACAAATTTTTGGCATATTAGTTGCTCCCTATATTAGATTAAGAGTAAAACATTACTTCTCCTTTGTGTGGTCAGACTGGATTCAATAAGGTATTATATTGTTATATCCAGTAGATTTGGTCCATTGGATAGGGTGTACAAAGGGAGCTCAATTTTCCATTTGGTAGGATTTCCTGTCATTCACTATGTATATGCCTTTAGGTAATACGTTTTACCTCCCTATGTCTCAGTTTACCAGCAATAATTGGAAGTACGTTAACCTCGTCTGACCTGAGATTTATAGCTTTGGTGCTAATATATAGTCAGGTAACTTCTCATTAAAGCTTTTAAAAGTTGAAGGCGCTACATAAATTAACAAGAGTCTCGGCATATGCTAATATGCTCGTAAGAGCTATTTTACACCAAAAAAGTATTCCATTATTTTGTGCAAATACTAATAACTGGGGTAATTGTAGCCCCTGATATAAAAAGTAGTCTGCTTTAGATGGTTCCCCTCATACAGCATATTTTAAATGTATCTTTAGATTTTATGTAGATGTTTAACTGAGCTGTACAGATTCCTGTAAATAAAAAATACATAAAAAGGCTATGTTTGTAGGGCTTACTTATTAATAAAACTTCAGAAGTAATTTTGCAACTTGTATTTATTTACCTTTAGCAAAAAATGTTAATGTTTTGCTTTTGTTAAAATCTCTCTCTCATTTAAAACCACAATCTGCTGGTTTAGAGGTGGGTCTGAAAACCCCAATGAGCACAGCTGTCAGCAAGGATGAAATGTATTTAATTTGTTTATAACATTCCTATCTAAATGCCCTCTGATGCTTTACAGTGACAGCATAACTTCCACTTCTGTCAACAGGTGCAACTATCTAAGATATTCTAGAAATACTATAATCATGGGCATACCAGAGTAGCAAGGGTTCTAGCCCAGCATTTTTTCCCAGACAGTGAAGAATCATCTACATCATATCTGATTGTGAATGGACTATTTAGCAAATTATCTCAAATTGTTGCTTATACATATATGGGCTTGATTTATCAAGTGACAGCGGACAGGGGCACACATATGCGCCCCTGTCCACCTCTAGCGGGCTGAATTCAGATTTGCGCTCTTGCGCAACACCACCTGCGCACAGCCAATCACGCGTGGACAGGATCTGTCAATCTCCCCGGTCGGACGAGACCAGGAGATTAATGATTCTCCACCTAAGAGGTGGAGAGGACGCTAGGAAGCAGTTAATGACCGCTGCTTGATAAATACTGACTGAATCGAGCCCTATACAATCATAGATGAAGGCTAAATATTCCTAGCAAAATTTAAGTGCTGTATGTTTAACGAGCCATTATAGAGCACCTGCATGATAAAGTCCTGTTCCATTTCATTGTTCAAGTGTTTATTTTTAAAGGGACGGCTCTCTAATATGTTAGAGCATTTTATTGTTGCACTGTTGTTTGTATATGACTAAGTGTTTGTTCCCTAGACTTTAGCTCTTTCATGCACACAAACGTAAACTGCCATATGATTATTACTATTATTATTCTACCTTTAAATTGAAAAAAATAAATTGCACTTGAAATTATTCTTTATAATTAGTAAAACATTTTTCATTACAAAGTACGTTCATTATTTATTTTGCATGCTTTCCCTTTAATTTAACATCCACAAATGCTGTTTTTTCCCCTGTTCCAGAGAAGATGAAGTGCATACTGTGAATGGCTGACCCTGCAACATTCTGTCTTATTGGCCCTAGCAAAATAGATGAGAAATCTATACAAGATGCTTTTAATGGAACTGGACTAAAAAACAATGCAATAACAAAATGACAGTTTTTGCAAGCCATGTATACAATGCATAATCTAATAATGTAATGACACTTTAACAAGCATAATCTTTATTCCTTATTCACAGAACAGCTCAACTGAACCGCAGAGCACTGCTGCTCCTGTGCAGGTAATAGTCAATCAGACAATCCGCAGAAAAACTCACACAACCTCGCCCCTCACTTCAGCTCCCAAATGGCACTTTATCTATGGGGTAAACATACAGAGTTCTGCACCGAATAGTGCAAAAATGACATGGAACAAATGTGAGCAGATCATTTTCCCACTAACATCTCACTTTGTGGGGTTAATGAATTAGTGCACATAATTTATCCACATCATTGTTTAAAGGGACATGAAACCCACATTTTTTCTTTCATGATTTAGATGGAAACTTTTTTAAAATTGTATTATCCAAATGTAATTATTTTTAAATTTGCATCCTTCTCATGTTATGCTTTGCTGAAGAGATATCTAGATAAGGTACCATCAGGGTTGCCACCTCGGCCATGTTTTCCTGGACACTTATGAGTTACACATGCTGTAGGGTGTGCAGAGGGTGTTACATGCATTGTGCTGTTTAGCACTATTCATGTGATGTCCAGAGGCACAATACATGTTCCCTGCAGCATGTGTAACTCATAAGTGTACAGGAAAGCATGGCAGAGGTGGCAACCCTAAATATCATGCATTTTGCATATGTCTGGAGCAGTACATGACAGGAAAAAGTGTTGAAATCTAGTGCTCTTGCTAATGTATAACATTGTTGCAAAATCGCTGCCAAACAATGCTGCAGGCACGTGCACACTTCAACTTACCTGCTTGCTTTTCAACAAAGGATAACAGGAAATAAAAAAAAAATGTGGTAATATAAGTCAATTGGAAAATTGTATGTTCTGTCTGAATCATAAAAGAAAAAAAAATCTGATTTATGTCCCTTTAACTGCTACATGTGTCACTTCAGCATTTCTCAATGCCATTACAAGTTTCTGGTATAAAGTTTCTGGTATTTTTTCTTCTGCTTGTGCGGCAGCTGTAGGCCCTTATTCACCAATGAGCAATCTGTTACTAGAGTTGACTTCTGACCATTATTTTTCTATTAAATATGATTATAGTGTTCTTTTATATGAAAGACAGAAAACATTTTGATTCGTCTTCACTATGCAAGAAAGAATAGTCTTGAGTGTAATGCCCCTTTAAATCTAGGCACGATACAGACACATTGTGCTCTGTTTATCATAAATCAAACCCATTATGTGCACTAGGATTTTTTTCACACCAATATGTAACCCAAGAGCTTGGCAAAAAATAAACTAAACCTGTTTAAACAAAATGTATCCCTTTGGTATTTATATGCCGGCAGCTCTGTTTTACACCATTTCCCAATAACAGCACTTATAGCATACACACAATACGGAAATATAAAGCTTACTTATTGCACCTTATGCAAACTCTATTTAACCCTTTGAGTGCTAAGCACTTTCCCACCTGGGTGCTAAGCACATTTGAGGGTTTTTTTCATTTTACATTACCTTTCCAATGGTGGGTCTTGGGAGTCTGTAGCTGCTTAGATGCCTGAGATACAGGCTTCTAAGCAGCATGCCCCCTTTCCCTATACAGGTGGCCCTCGTTTTACAACGGTTCAATTTACACCGTTTCAGAATAACAACCTTTTTTTCCAGTCATGTGACTGCTATTGAAAAGCATTGAGAAGCAGTGCATTTATTAAAATAGCCAGTAGGTGGAGCTGTCCGCTTTTGTTGCAGCAAAGCCAAGCAAGCTGAAATTAATCAGTTTAACCAGAGCTGAGCTATCAAGCAGATTTCAAAGGAACAAGATCTTCCTGTCTATAAATCAGTCCAGATTGGAATGCATAGAAAGAACTGTTTGCAGAAAAATGCAAGTGAAGTCTGTGTTGTGATTATTTTATTAGGTTTATAATGCTGTTTAGCAAATGTTTTTGTTCATTTAATTTAATTATATATTCTGTGTTTTGTGATTATTTTATTAGGTTTATAATGCTGTTTAGCAAATGTTTTTGTTCATTTAATTTAATTATATATTCTGTGTTGTGATTATTTTAATAGGTTTATAATGCTGTTTAGCATTTAAAGTCTTCATTTCAAAGCTTTAAAAATAATGTATTAGGTGTTACTTATGACAATTTTGAGAGGGGCCTGGAACCTAACTCCCTCACTTCCCATTGACTTACATTATAAACTGGGTTTCAATTTACAACGGTTTCGATTTACAACCATTCCTTCTGGAACCTAACCCCGGCGTAAACTGAGGGCTACCTGTATTGTCCATAGTCTTTTTACATAAAGTTGCGCTGTGACGTCACCACGCAAAACGGGAAGCCCCGGGGATGCCTGTCACTCTACAGGCACGATGCCGGGGTAGGAGCGGATGGGAGCCCCCAGATCTCCCTCAAGGTGGGAGAGTGCTAGCGACGGCTCTGAGCCGTCATTAGCACCTGAGTGAGAAACTCTGCGAAGGCTCAGAGCCGTCGTTAGCACTCAAGGGGTTAAAAGGGTAAATTACCAGCAATACAACATTATCAGAAACTGTGTGAGAAACTTATTAAAGGGACATGAAACCCAAAAATCTTTCTTTCATTATTCAGACAGAGCATACAATGTTTTTTTTTGTTTTTTTTTTTTTTTTATTATTTTATTTATAGACCAAAACATAATTCAAAGACAATGTAATACATTTGTTGTCATAAAAAGAAAAAAAAAAAGAAAAAAGAAAAAGAAAGCAAAAAACATTGTGGCATAATAACATCTAACAATTCTGTTTAAACTTACATAATGCTATGTTAACTCAATTTTAACATTCATAGATAAAATTATAATTCAAAGAATATAAAGTAATAATACTGCGTAGACGTTTATCTCTAGTAATGCTTTGGTTTTTTTTTTTTTTTTTTTACCCTTTTTCCTTCTTCTCCCCCCCTATCCCCTCCCCCTGCATGGAGAGAGAGAGGAAAAAAAAAAAAAAAAAAAAAAACTTATTACTACCAAATTTCCTAACAAGACTAATTCTGAATTTTGAAAAGGAAAAATAATATAATTTATTTCTGTGGGAGAAAATATCTTTAAATAAGCTGCCCATTTGTCAAAGACGTTTTTGATCTCAAGTTCATTATCTATATTCGTGTCTCTTTGCTCAAGCATACATTGCTTTTTCAAGCAATTCTTTATTTCAGAAATACTTGGAATTGCTCGGCTTTTCCATTTTTTACATATTAAATACCGGGTAGCAAGAATGGTGGAGATTACTATTTTTTCATTGTTTTGTTTACCAGGCTCTTGCTTTAGGCACAGTATTATCTGAAACAGCGTCAGAGAAAGAGGGGTTATTTTCAACACATTCTTAAGCCAATATTCTACCTTAATCCACAGATTTTTTATTTTGGGACAGTGCCATACCATGTGTAAGAAATCGGCTGCATGAAGTGAGCATTTAGGACATTTATTAAATCCCAGATTAGCACATCTAAAGCCTCTCTCAGGGGTGAAATATGCCCCGTGAAGAAATTTAACATGAGCCTCTCGCCAAGTAGCAGAAAGTGTAACTTGAGAGATTTTTCTGAGTGATAATTGGATAGTTTTAGCATCAATATTAGTTTGGGGAAACATTTCGTTCCAGCATAATACCAGTTTTGTGAGAACCGGTGCTCCTTTATTCATGCCCAAGGAATGATAGCATGGAGCAATAGAGTGATGACCGTTTCTAACAAGTACAAGCCAATCCTCTATTTTTCCCAGTCCCCAATTCCAACCTACTTCTCTGATCAGCTCCATAGCAAAATGTCTTAGTTGCAGGTATGCGTAGAAGTCTTTATTGGACAAGCTAAATTCCATTTTTAATTCCTGAAATGTTTTGATATATCCCCTTTCTTTGTCTATTATTTGATATACCTTATTTAATCCGGCATTATGCCATCTTTTGAAGACAGCAGAGTGTATCCCTGCTTGGAATTTAGGATTTCCTGATACAGGTAAGTAGGAAGAAGCTCTACTAGTAATTGAAAGAAGGCCCATTATTTTATGCCATGCCTTTAATGGGTTAAGAATTGTTTTGAGTCTTTTAATTTCTATTGGGATTTCCTTTGGCTCTGAATGGATCAGTGCAACTAAGTGATAAGGGCTGCAGATATTAGTCTCAAGTTCATTGTTTAAGATATAGTTATTGGATGTAATCCAATCCATTACTACTCGGGTAAGAAAGCAGAGATTATATAGTCTTATATCAGGTAATGCAAGCCCTCCGCACTCTCTTGGCACTGAGAGTTTCATAAAGGATATCTTAGATCTTTTCTTCTGCCAAAGGAACTGTATGAGTGCGCTATTAATTGTACGAATATCTTTTCCAAGAAGCATTATTGGTGTGTTTTGGAGAATATAGAGCGGTTTCGGAAGGAGAGCCATTTTAAATAATGCAATCCGACCTGAGAGAGATAGTGGTAGATTTTGCCAGGCTTTGAGTTTTTCCTTGATTAGTTTCACTACTGGAGGAATATTGAGATTGTACAACTCAGAAGTTTTAACCGGAATATGAATCCCTAAATACTTGAAGGAATTCGTAACTTGTCGAAAGGGGGTGTTTAATACAGAATTTTTATTTTTCTTAAGCCAAAATATTTCAGATTTTGTCATATTTGTTTTATATCCTGAGAAAGATCCGAATTGATCCAATATTTGAAAGAGTTTTGGCATATTCAGTTTAGTATTTGCCATATATAAAAGCAAATCATCTGCGTACAGCCCAATTCGTATTTCAAAATTACGCACCCTTATACCCTCTAGGCAGTGTCTTAATTTAATTGCCAGGGGTTCAATAGCAATGTCAAAGAGGAGTGGGGAGAGAGGGCATCCTTGACGTGTCCCTCTGCCCAATAAAATGGGGAGGGAAATATTGTTGTTCACTATAAGTCTCGTGGAGGGTTGGCTATATAAATTTCCTACAAAGTCATGAAATTTACCTCCAATACCAAAGTGTCTTAGTGAGGTATTTATGTGATCATAGAAAATTGAATCGAAAGCCTTTTCGGCATCAATTGATATAATAGCAAGATCAGATGCACCCTCTCCCCCCTCCTCCGACTTAGACAAAGCTTCAAAGTATTCGGTCACAACCAGGACTTCCCTGATTTTAGCAGCAGAGTTCCGGTTGTTTAAGAATCCTGACTGATCACTGTGAATAATTTTTGGGAGGACTCCTTGAAGTCTAGATGCCAATATTGCAGTTAGAATTTTGTAGTCGGAATTCAGAAGAGCTATTGGTCTGTAAGATTCCTTGCAAGTAGGGTCCTTTCCACTTTTAAGTATCAGGGTGGTATAGGAAGAAGAGAAAGAGGGCGGGATTGATTTGCCATCAATATAAAAACTATTAAAGAGGGTACAAAGGTGCGGGGCAACTTCATTAGACAAAACCTTGTAAAATTCACTGGGAAGCCCATCTGGGCCTGCTGCTTTATTTAGCGATAGCTTAGATATTGTTTTCTCAATCTCTTCCATAGAGATCGGAGTGTTAAGACTTTCAGACATTTCTGATGGCAATATGGGATATGTAATTTCGCTCCAGAAATCCACTGATTTTTGTGCATCGCTTACTTTAGTCTTATAGAGATCCTGGTAGTACTCATAGAATGCATCCAGGATCTCATCTGTATTTACAAGATGCTTCCCTTTATATTGAAGTGTGCCTATAGTTGACTGCTTTTTCTCATTTTTGACCAATTTGGCTAACATTCTGCCGGATTTGTTTCCAAATCTGTACATTTTGGACTTAATTTTTAACTCTCTTTGAGTCTCTTGGAGCAGTACAAACGTATCCCTTTCGTTTTTTGCTCTAACATACTTTGCCCAGTTAAGGGGGGTCTTATCAAGCAGATATTGGTTATAGGAGTTGATCAAAAAATGACATGATTCCTTTTCTCTTAGCCTAAACTTCTTACGCATACCCGCACTATATGCAATCATTTCCCCTCTCATCACTGCTTTCGCAGTCTCCCAAAATATCTCAGGGCGATTCAAATAGTCTACGTTAAACTGTACATATTCCTTGTATTTATCTGCAAGCCATTTTTTAAATCAGACGATAGATAGTAAGGAAAGAAGAAACAAGGAGACACAGAGCTTAGACGTAAAGGTTGCAACTCAAGAGAGATAGGTGCGTGGTCAGAAAGTAAAATTGGCATTATTTCAGATTTAACCCCTACTGAGAAAAGACGTTCATCGATCAAAAATATATCGATTCTAGAAAGAGTTTTGTGTACCTTAGACAAGCAGGTAAAATTTTGAACAGAGGGGTTCTGGAATCTCCATACATCCCGTAGTGCTAAGTTCTGTGTGATTTTTTTAAACATCTTATGTTCCAGATTATCTTTCTTTTGTTTTAGTTGTTTAGCATTCCTTCTTAACCCATCTATTGGACAATTTGGTGCCATGTTGAAATCGCCACCAATGATAAGATAGCCCTCCGAGTATGATAGAAGTTTAGCTTGTAAAGCATTCCAGAATTCTGGACTGAAGACATTGGGGCCATAAGTGTTGCATAGCGTAAATATTCTCTGTGCAATCTTTATCTTCAAGAGGACATATCTCCCCCCCGGATCGGCCTCAAAATGCAGAACTTCAGACCCAATTTTTTTTCCTATCAATATTGCTACTCCCCTCTTTCTCTTGACACTAGGTGCAAAATATACTTCTTTAACCCAGGATGATTTTAATTTTAAAGATTCTTCTGCAGTTAAATGGGTTTCCTGGATGAAGCCTATATCAGTTTGCGCTTTTTGAAGCTGAGTTAGAATCGCCTTTCTTTTAATAGGCGTGGATATACCACCTACATTCCAGGATACTATTTTACATTTATCTCCCATTAGATTCTTTTAGAAAAAAAAAAAAAAAAAAAAAAAAAAGGGGAAGTGGGTTTCCATACAGGGGAAGGATCAAGACCCTTGGCTCGTGTCAACCAGAGGACACGTGCCTTCCCTAACTTAAAGACCTGCATTTTTTTTTTTTTTTTTTTAAATTTACTCTGTGTTTACTTTACACTATAAGGTTCAGACACTCTATTCCTGAGTTGACAGGTCTAATGTGTTAAAAAATTGTTCAGCCATATGGGGTTCATCAAAAAAGTGTGTTGTCCCCTTCACTGTGACCTTAAGCTTATAAGGATAGATTATAGTTGATTGATATCCTTTTTGTATGAACTTAGAACAGATAGGAGCAAGCTCCCTTCTTTTTGCTGCCGTATCGGCTGAGAAATCCTGAAACATGAGAATTGTGGCCTCTCCTATGATAACAGGCTGCTGCCTACGATAGTATTGGAATAGAGTAAGTTTATCCTGATAGTTTAGCAGCCTTGCTATCACAGGTCTAGGTCGTGTTCTGCCTTTGTTTTCTATACGTGGGGGGCCAAGTCTGTGTGCTCTCTCCACAATAATAGGTGGGTGTGTGGATGGTATCTTAAGAACTTTTGGTAGTGTTTCTGATATAAATGATGCAAGATTTATATATTGCTGCTCCTCTGGGAGACCTATAATTCTTATATTATTTCTTCTGGAGCGATTTTCAAGGTCTTCTAACCTATTTTGAATTTTTTGTATGTTAGTGTTTGCATCTTCTAATTTAGAGGTATGTGATATTGCAAGATCTTCCAAGTCAGAGACCCTTTGCTCAGCCTCTTGCAGTCTATTAGAGAACTGCCGTATTTCCTGCGTTAGTGAAAGGATATCTTGTTTAATTTCAGTTCTGATAGCGTCAAATTTAGGAGAGAGGGCATCAGAGATGCTGGTGACCAGACTTTGAATATTAGTTACTTCCTGAGTTGCTGATATATTTACCAAAGTTGGCTGTATATCTATAGCAGATTCTTGAGTGTTCTTTAATTTCCTATCTCTTTGTCTAGCCGCCATGGCTGGAGAGTGATTTTTAGGTGCAGTGTGTAAAAATTTATCCATGTGCCGAGAGAGAAAAAAATAAATAAAAAATAATAATAATAATAATAATAATAATAAAAATAAAAAAGAAGAACAGTGATAATCGCTGTGTACGTGTGCTAGTTCAATTTATTGTGGTGAAAGAGATAGTGAATTTTATGAAGGAGGCTAAAGCCTCGTGCATCCAGTGAGGGGGGGTGTGGTCTTTGTGACAATTCAGTGAAGGAAAAAAGAAAAAAAAAAAAAAAAAACCCACAAGGGAGTGTTTTAGTGGTTGTGCAGGAGGTCCAGCCACGAAGGTAGAGGCAGAGGTATCCTTTAATTAAAGATATACAGACGGCGTCCAACTTATTGATATAGAGGCAAATGTCGGTAGTTAAGTTGCTTAGAGATCTCCTAAATTCCCTGAGTGTAGTTTTGTCCCTCCCTTTCCCCCTCTTCTTCTCTCTCCCTTTAAACAAAGGGGGCACTAATTATTTTAATTCTGCAGTTAAAACAGAGTAGTTAAACAGTTTAAATCTTATTTCAGAAGGCTATGTGAACTTCTCTTCCTTCCCAATGAGATTTAAATATAATTTTGGTGTTTATGAGGAGGAAGCAATTCCCTTTATAGACAATCAAGTTGAATAAAGTGTTGTGTCAAAATTACTCAGTAACCAGGCTTATTTCAGATGTACCTATACAACCTCTTATAAAGGGAGGGTTCTGTTTCTAAGAAAAACAGCTGAGCAATATAGTCATAGGTCTAGATTACGGAATATACTCTAAGTGTTAGTACTCTGTACAAGTGGTTATAAAAACAGAATTGTAATTTTATCTTATTTTAGTGAGTATAACACTTCAGATATTTGTTCCCCTACGTTCTAAATGAGAATGACCCAGTTGGGAAACAACACACAAATAGATGTACTGAGTTGTCCGATCTTTTCTAAGATTTTTAAACGTTTGGCAATCAATCAGATATATATATATTCATTCACATATAAAATCGTGAGTGTCTTATATTCAATCCCTCCCTTCCCTGCTCAAGCAGGGGTATGTGAAGACTCCCAAGTAGTGCAGAACATATTTTTTGCCATTATAAAGCAAGGGAGATTTAAACATTGATTTATAGCTCGTTTCTCTCCTCTACTTTGTAACATTCAGGTTTTTACAAAATAAATTAACACATTGTATACAGAGGGTCCTCTGATAACTCATCAAGCGGTTTCTTGCCGGTGTGTAACAATAGACTAGAGGAGAGACAACAACAAGAAAGAAAAAAAACAATGTCTCAATTTGATAGAAGCAAAGTAATTATGTCACTTATCCTTTGCAAGGTGAAAGGAAAATCCTTAGCCCTATGTATCAGTGATGAAAGTTAGTTTCCACAAAGTATCGGTTTAAGTCAATGCCAGCTACACGACACTTCAGTTTCCTAATCACACTCTTCGTCACCTTAATTGTCAGCAAGTCATACCCAGCTAGTAAGAGGTGACCGAGGGAGTTCCAAGCTTCAGAAGGCGTGCAGCCAGAATCCCTACGCCAGCCAGCGCATCAACAAGCAGAAGTAGAAAACCATACGTCAGTGGGACCCTTCACCCAGCGACTCAGCGGATCATGGGGTTGATGCGGAACACCGGACCCAGCAGACTGCGACCCCTGTTTATAGTCCCGGTATAGGAAAAGGGAGACCACAAGCCAGACACGGAGGGGTCCGCCGGGAGACAGAGACCGCCCAGAGAAAGAAACTTGCCTCCGCTGTCCGTCAGGTTAGTGAAGGAGGTATACGTAGGTAGCCTCCGTCTTCCACATAGTATTAACGGAGTAAGAAGGGACGGATGAAAGAGAGAGCTCCCGAGCAGTTCTGGTGAAGAATCAGGCAGGGTATCGGATGCCTCAGTAATAGATCAAGTAGGTGTAAAAAAAATACTCTCGGCCTCCCACGCAACATCGGTGGGGGAGGTAGAGAGATTGAGCGAATTTCCAGGTGACTTGACACAGCCCCAGGCGTAGTTCCAAACACCTCGCCGGCAAGGCTGGAGAATATGTGCAGGTAATCTCAACCTCCCATGCAACACCAGTGGGGGAGGGAGAGAGTTTGGACGAATTCCCAGCCAGTTGGAAACTAGGTCAGGTAAGGCTCCGAGCACTTCACCGGTGGACTGGGCAGGTATATACAACTCGACCTCCCACGCAGCACCAGTGGGGGAGGGAGTAGATTTGAGAGAGTCCCCAGGCAGCTTAACAAAGTATCAAGAGAGGTTCCAGATACCGCTCAGGGAAACCAGGCAGGTGTGTGCAGATAATCTCAACCTCCCACGCAACACCGGTGGGGGAGGGGGAGGAGAAAGCCTCAGTTAGGTTACTTTAAAGTCTCAGGATTATTATTTAACAACTTGTTTATCTCCCTTCTCTCACGGCCAAAAAGCAGAGGGAGGGGGTTTCAGGTGAGCTGCGTGAATACCTCCAAGTATCTAAGGAGACAACATGGTGTATGCAGGTCTCTAAGAGCTGACTTAATTCTGTCAGCACAGTGGGCTGGATATCCACTGCATGGTTCCGATAGCGGTGTTACTGCTGTCCAAAAAGGCTTCTCAAGAGTCTAAGCTCGGCACGAGTGTGGGAAGCCCCGCCAACAGCTAGTGGACTAGAGAATAGCTGCAGAGAGCTTCTGCAGGTAGCTCCTCCTCCGGAAACCAAGAGCGTGCCAGAGCATACAATGTTAAACAACTTTCCAATTTTCGTCTATTTGCTTTATTCTCCTGGTGTCATTTGTTAAAGGAGCAGTAATGCACTACTGGGAGATACTGTAGCTGAACACCTCTGTTGATAATAGAAGTACACTGGAAATGTGTTTAAAACTGCACTATTTGAATCCTGAAATATTTTTTTTAACTTTAATGTATTTTTTTTTTTTTGCACAGAAACTGAAGAGACTTTTCATTTAAAGGGACAGGATTTAGACAATTATTGTTTTGGAAGAAGGTAACTTATTTTTGTATTTCACTTTTCATTTAAAGGGATATGAAACACCACATTTTCAAATGTACTTTTATCAAATGTGTTTCGTTCCCATGATATTCTGTGTTGAAGAGATACCTAGGTAGGCACCTGGAGTACTGCATGGCAGGAAATAGTGAAATAGACATTAAACACTAAGGGCTAGATTACAAGTCGAGCAGATCATGATAACCAATATCGTGCCCACGCTAGCTTGTGCGCATATTACAAGTTGAAAATAAACACGATTGCTCGAGGTCAAACACTAGTGGAGACCTAGGTGTAGATTTAACAAGTGCCGGGCGGACATGATTCGCCCGACACTGCTAAATGCCGACAGAATTGTGAAATGCCGCCCCCTGCACATTCGTGACCAATCGGCCGCTAACAGAGCGTGTCAATCATCCCAATCAGATCGGATCGGGATGATTGCAGTCTTCCATGAGCAGCGGTCTTCTTGAATTACATATCAGGCAAGCCTGAAACTTCGGGCGTAAAAAGCAGCATCCGCTGCCTGTTAAATCTACCCCCTAGGATAAAGTGTAAGAGTTAAAAAAAATATAAGCACCAAACACAGCATAAATACAATATAATAAAGTGTTACACTCATATATAAATTATCTGATAAACATTATTCCTATAAATGTTAAACTACATTTATATAAGGGTTAAAAAGGTGCCAGGTTAGCGCACAAGTGATAAAGGTTAGATTTCTTGTTGAAAGCGCACTCCATTGAAGTCTATGGGGAGAAGAAGTTAAAGCTGTCGCGATATTTGAAGTCCTGAAGATAAAAGTTTACTTCCAGCAGTGTTTGCGCATGAGCAAAAGTGCTAAATAACACACCACTTGTAATCTGGTCCTAAATGCATTTTATAAGCATAGTATTGAGGTTATTATTCACCTCCATCTAATCATGGGTGCTGCCATGTTGAAATCTATCTTTCACTACATTCCAGTGCTGATGTGTTTGCACATAGGTTCCAAAATGGCAGCACCCATGATTAGAAAGTGTTTAGTGTTTTCTCATCAGAACCCCTAAAAGACAGTAATACATTTAAAAAATACACTCCAATTTTAAAAGAAACAAATAACACACTAGGGTACAAAGTCTTTTTAAAGTAGGAAAGTATTATATACAGGGATGGAAAAAATATTTCTATAGTTTACTGGTCAGGAGACAAAAAAAATACTAGTGGACTAGTGAGAATCCCTGATATATATAACATTATCATTTTAAGTTTCATCATAATAATACAATAAGGGTTTATGCAGGGGTCTAACAATAGTTCAATGGATACCTAGGACAAAATATGTAGCAGATACCCCCTCGGTCACTTCAGTTTGTTTTAAGCCACTAAAGTTTGGAACTTGGATTCTGTCAACTGTTGCTCTTCCGCTCCTAGCCGCCTTCAGTTTAATAAAATAATGTGTCCTGTCAATCCAGCTGATTTCACCCACCATTTACATTCTTGTCAGCTATTTTTCATTGCATGTAAACTGTAGGTGGGTGTGGGAGCTACCAGGGTACTGTAGAGCTGGAGGAACAGGGCTCCCTAAAGGTCCAGACTCTGTCTTAACTGAGACCCCTATAGTTACGCCATGTTCTTTTAGCTGTTATGTAAACGTCAAAGCAATAACGATCAAATGCCACTTATTTCTCTTTAAAAAAACAAACGTATTTGGGAGTATCCTAATAAGTAGAAGTGAGTGTAAACATTGGTGGAATTAATTAAACATATGCCTGTGTAAACATTATGGGGCATATTTATGATTGTGCGAGCGGACATGATCCAATATGTCTGCTGAACATTGATAAATCCCGACAGCATACGCTGTCAGCATTTATCATTGCACAAGCAGTTCTTGTGAACTGCTAGTGCAATACCGCCCACTGCAGATTCACGGCCAATCGGCCGCTAGCAGGGGGTGTCAATCAGCCCAATCGTATTCGATCAGGTTGATTTCTGTCGATTTCTGCCCGCCGCCTCAGAGCAGGCGGACAGGTTATGGAGCAGCGGTCTTTAGACCGCAGCTTCATAACTTCTGTTTCCGGCGAGCCTGAAGGCTAGCTGTAAACACGGGGCATCAAGCTCCGTATGGAGCTTGATAAATATGCCCCAATATATTTTATTTTTTTACTGTTATTAGGGAATTTGGGTCAGTATAAGATTATAGCTGGCAGTATTTGAAACATTTCCAGGCACACTTTGCAACAGAACAATTAATAAAGCAGGTTATATGTGTGTATTGAGCTTGCCCACTGGTGGTTTCCATAGCCACTACCCAAAACAAAATTATACATACTATGTACAAAATATTAAGGCAGAGTTAACACAGCTGCCGATCATCAGAAGGTGTAAAAATGGTAAAAATATCTATTTTCAGAATCCCACATCATCTTCCTTTTTACACACAATTTACATATTTTTGCAAAAAAATTGCAGGTGATAAGTGCTAAATGGACCTTTCCAACAGGTTTGCGCATATCAATCACTATTGTATATTCCGATAGAGCTGACCGGTATACAAATTAGCATATGTATTTAATAGCCATGCATGTGACACCTTATGCAGCTAACGAGATCTGTAGGAAACTTGAGTTACTGAAATCACAACGCCTAGAAATTACATTTATTAATTCCATTCTTAAAATGTTTTGTTTTATCTTATACTCATATTTTTGTGATTGTAATTTACAGTACTATCGTCTTTTTAAAGGAGATTTCTAACAGAAATCATGTTGTCGGAAATGGGGTTTATCTGTTTACTGTTCCACTTTGTTTGTTGATAATCTTGAACTTTTATATGTTTTTCAATAATTGTTATTTACAGTATCTAGGACATTGTGTTTCCATTTTTTACTGTAATAGGAATATTTTTTGGCAAAAACAAACTTCATTCTGTTCAATGTGGTTTGGAATTTTTGGCGATATTTAAAAGCTTGTCACTTAGCAGTTTTACAATTTACTGTATGAGATTAAGAAAGGCGATATCAGTTCTTCTTTCTTTTTATAGAAAATAATTTCCCGCACTGTTCTTGATTTCAGATGAAAATCATGCCCATTTGCAAATTACATTCAGATTGTTTAACGCTTAGGATGGTTAATTGTACACGTGTAAATGTTTATTTTGCTCATACACTGTATAAAGGGATCAATCCAAACACCACAATGTTTTTGGATTTTTTAATGTTGTTTTTAAAAGTATTCTATATTAACACTCATTTAGATACCTGTATTTTTTAATTAGCTCAGAGAAACAAGGACATATGAGCCCTGATATCATGAACACAAATACTAGTTACTGTCAGGTGATCAATATTACTCTGACAATCAATTGACAGTTTTAAGAACATTTCATTAAATCATGGGACCACCATCTCCTCTTTCAAATGAATGGTCTTATGATCAGTACTGTTAGGTGTCTGTCCAAAAAAACAATCACCTGAAAGTTAGATTAGCGCCGGACCACTCATTTGGATTTGTTGGTGCTCTACAAATAACTGATAGTAATAATGATAATAATAATAATAATAGATATTTGTCACTTGGTTTAGGTTTTATTCTCAAACCTGTGAGGTCCATATGCTCTTGGAATACCTTGTGTTTGCCTTACATATCTTTTCAGGTTTAGATGTGCATATGACACCTAATGGCACTTCAATCAACTGCCAATTCCTCACCAGCTACTAAACTGCATATCTTTGCCGATATCAAAATAGAATGGAAGGCAGCAAAAAACCTGAAACCCATGGGTTTGCATACCATACTACTTGTGAACCCAGTAAAATGTGACTTATTATTATATACCTACCAATCAGTACCTGAATAAACTCTGAAATCAAAACCTGCTGAGTGCACTTGGTGCTGATCTTTGGCTTTGAAATAAAATGGCCTAAAGGCACATTAAACCTAATTTTTGTCTTTCATGATTCAGATAAAGCATACAGTTTTATACAACATTCCATTTTACTTCTAGTATGAACTTTGCTTTATTCTCTTGATGTCTTTTGTTGAAGGAGCAGCAATGCACCACTGGGAGCTAAGTGAACACATGGAGGGAACCAATGACAAGAGGAAAATAATGAATATGTGCTAAAGCTGTGTTGACGTTCTAGAAGAATATATATTGATCACATTGGTAGAATAACACATAATGTGCTATACACATTAAGACTTCTTGAGAAAGTTTGCCCGCTGTCAAACGAAACGCATAGAAGCACGTACACGCAGCATCCCCTACGAGAAAGGAGTACCCACGTGACCAACCTAGGAGGACGCCACACATGTGACCGAGCACCAGAGGAATTATACAAAGGATTGGGGCTGACCTGAGAGGCTCCCCAATCACATTATAGAAGGTAGTAAGAGATTTTTTTTATTTATTGTGAGTGCATTACTTTACTGTGTCTTAGAAGCGATATTCATGTAATTAAAAAACTCTTGAATCAGAGATGCACTGTGCTCATATCTTTTACATTTTCCTGCCCTATCAACAGCTTTGTTAAAATAGATCGGTCAGAGCTGCAGCGGCACACAAGGAATTAATTTGTATTCAGTGGAACTTCAGCTACTTTTGGAATTTAAATAATCACTTTTTATGTGTATCTCAAATCATATTTTAACTTTATGTTTGATTTAGGTATTTTAAGGATATAAACACAGCATTATAATTAGGGATAGAAATGATATAGACCCAGTTCTGAAGCGCTTAGATAAGAATATATATTGTTTAACTATACACAACATACATGCTGCACATACTTTTTTCTTTAATAAAAGCCCAGGAACTTCAAAGGTAAAAGAGAAATTTAGTGCAGTTCCCAAACAAACGTTAAAAATATAATAATACAAATATTTGGGAATTTTTGTAGTTCTATGAGAGGAACTTTTTTTCTTTCACCTCTGTCCTCTCTACCCAATTAAACAGACAGTCTACTCCAGAATCTTTATTTTTTTAAAAGATAGATAATCCCTTTATTACCCATTGCCCAGTTTTGTATAACCAACATCGTTATATTAATACACGTTTTACCTCTGTGATTACCTTGTATCTAAGCCTATGCAGACTGCCCTCTTATCTCAGTTCTTTTGACAGACTTGCAATTTAGCCAATCGGTGCTGAACTAGTGCTGTTTAGCTGTAAAACTGTCAAAATGCATAAAAAATTAGAAATTAGCATATGAGCCTACCTAGGTTTAGCTTTCAACAACGAATACCAAGAGAACAAAACAAATTTGATACTTAAAGTAAATTGGAAAGTTGTTTAAAATTGCATGCCCTATCTGAATCATGAAAGTTTAATTTTGACTAGACTGTTCCTTTAAAAATACCCATAAAAACAAAGGTTGAGTTTCTATACATTTAATAGATAGCTTATTGATTTTACAAATAACTTACTGGCAGCTCAAAGTATGTTTCTGTCTCTGCTGCTTCTCCAGCCTAGAAAGGATAAACTAAGAGGGGAAAAAAGGCAGGAAATGAGCATTCTCTTGAAGTCTTCCAAATTCAAAATACTTTGGGAGTTTAAAGGGACAATTTACTCAAAAATGTTCTCCCCTTTAATTTGTTCCCAATGATCCACTTTACCTGCTGGAGTGTTTTAAATTGTTTACAAGCATTTCCATTACCCTTATATTGGCATTTGAAATAGTTTATCCTGTGGTATCCCCACCCATCCTGAAAGTTTTTGGACTCACAGCCAGTAGAAGAAACACAGCCAGTAGAAGAAATTATACTCCCAGTGGGTTATAGAAGAGATAAGGTAATTAAATGTTAATTATCCATTTTTCTTTCCAAGTATTGGTGATTGGTTTATGGACAGATATAAGATAAAGAAGCAGGTATATGTACACAATGTGATAAAGTAATGAGATCTGATTATACCTACAAGCCCAACCCATTTTATTAGGTTGTGGCTTTAAAACACAAAATCAGTTAATTCATATACACAAATAAGCATTAAAAAAGCAAATCTCATACATTTTATACTCTGCAGCTAATAAAAAAGTAATTGTTAACACATTAAGGGAAAAACAATTTTATAGTATACTGTCTCTTTAATCCTTTGCAGTGGAAGCTTTAGAGGGCATCAACAGAGATTTTGATTCTGGTTAGGAATCTGTAGGTAAATCTTTAAATCAAAATGATGCTTTTTATATAGGGCTTCAGAGAGGCTACCATCTTTGATTTGATTTGCACTTTTTTCTATTCTTATAACATTTTCTCCAAATCTATACTTTGCATTCAACAGCCAAATATAGCAGCTTGGACTGCAGGATTTATAGGACAAGGCAGGGGAGGCTCCTCTATAGGCGCACATGAAAGAAGGAAAAACATTTTTTGGCTGAATAAATATAATTGTTCCCATAGCCCCCTTTAGGAAAAATTATATTTAATTACTCAGCCAAAAAAGGTCCAAGCCAGAATGTGTTTAAATAAAAAAAGAGTAGATTCTAGATGCCTGGCATATCCCTCTGCACTAATGCAAAAGTGCCTGCAGGCTTCGCTCCAACCCAGCCCCTTTACTTCTCTAATCATACAGTTTATGCTGTGCGAGTGAGACACCAACGTCACCACTCAGGTCACGTGCCGACGGTTGACGAGGCTCCTCCTCATCGGCACGAAAACTTAGTGCGGGCTAGTCGTCTGAGCTGACAGGAGCTCATTTTGTTAGCACTCCACTGAGAGAGACGAGTGACTCATTTTACTAGTGTAGATACTAGTGTGTTAATACAGACTGTATTATACAGTTACCAGTACCACAAGCAGAGAAACAAGTGCAGAGCAGAGTCTCAGAGTCAGACTCATTTTACTAGTGTAGATACTAGTGTGTTGTTAATACAGACTGTATTATACAGTTACCAGTACCACTTACTAGCAGCGCAAGCAGAGAAAGAAACAAGTGCAGAGCAGAGTCTCAGAGTCAGACTCATTTTCATTTTGCTTAGCTGTGCTGCGCTGCTGTTAATATTACTAGTATATTGGTAAAAAGTTATTTTTTTTGTACAAAAAGCAGTTAACTGCTGCAGATAGGTAGAGACTACAGTAATTTTGTAATTTATTAGCAGAGAAAGAAACGAGTGCAGAGCAGAGTCTCAAACTCATTTTTATTTTACTAGCTGTGCTGCTGTTGTTAAAGGGACAGTCAACACCCGACATAACAGTATCCCATATTTTCTAAACACAAAGTTTCGCCTGCATACAAAGAGAGAAGCGCTCTACCAGGAACGAACAACAGCTCAGTGGCTTGTTCTATGGCGATTTACCACCCGGAGGCAGCCTCTTTTAGACCAGTGTGCTTTTCACAGAAGAAAACTTTCCTGAAGTATATCAGTCTGATCCCGCCAAGTAAGGTCAGTCCAGCCCCGAAATACCAGGCAATCCTCATCTGAACAAGGAACATGACAACCCCAGACGATCGTTTCGGCCTCCTATGGGCCTCGTCAGTGAGGTGCAGCCACATTCCTCTAAGCACACTGGGCAAGGAGTCCACGTCTGGTTTCCCCCATCACCCATCTGGTTTCGCCTGCACCGCACTCCTTCTGTCTTACCTACTTCTTTCTCCTAGTAATCATCGACGACACATGCAATAATCTGATTGAAATATGGCCGCCTAACTCCCCCCACCGTTACGTAGATACCTTCTTTTTGAAAGCATCCGCCAATCAGAATGCAATCCTCGTTCACAGAGTTTAGCGCATGCGCAATTGCATAGGAACCAAAAAGCGGAACTTTATTGCGCAAATATGTTTCTGCCGGATTCAATATGTAACAGTTCCTTATTACGCTAATACGAGGTAATTGTCACGGGCATTGAAAGTTTTATTTTTGCCGTTCTCAATGTTAAAATCTATATAATTATTTTAATTCTATTAGTTCAAATTCATTGTTAAGTCATCTATCATCTGACTGCTAACAACAAATGGGCATGCGCGATGACGTATGATGAGCGTCATCAATACTTACATGAACGTGCCTGTAATGGCATAGAGATGGGGAAGAAGGATGAAGGGGAGGAGTTAGGCGGCTATATTTTGAGCTAAATATAACAGATAATGTGAACGATTACTAGGACGAGTGAAAAGGTAATAAAGAAGGGATGCGGTGCAGGCGGATCTTCTATTGTGTATAAACAATATGGGATCCTGTTATATCGTGTGTTGACTGTCCCTTTAATATTACTAGTATTGGTAAAAAGTTAGTTTTTTTTTTTTTACAAAAAGCAGTTAAGTGGGGGGTTGCATAAAAGCAGAAAACATCACCTCATTCATGTACCTGATGTCTGTAAACTCCTGATCTAAAACAAACTCCAGACAGAAATCTCTCTGGTGGTTTTTTTGTTATAACTATAGATATTATAGAGAACTATAGATCTTTGTTTGTAGTATAGCAGTTATTTTTTTTATGTTTGAGTAAACAGTTAAAGGACCATTAAATACAGTTAAATTGCATAATCAAGAAATAAAAAAGTACTTAGAATTTTAAACGAGCAACACATTGTTTAATGGAAATATCAATTTGCCAGCCCCCTGTATCATGTGACAGCCATCAGCCAATCACAGAATCGTATAGGTATACACTTAACTTTTGCACATGCTAAGTAGAAGTTTGTGACTCTGAAAGTGTGCATATAAAGTACCGTACACAGTTTAATAATGGAACTAAATGAGAAAGTCTCTTAACACTGCATGTTCTATATGAATCAGGAAAGTTTAAATTGATTAATTTCCATTTAAGGGTGCCTATATTACTTTTTAGAATGTAATATAAACAAATGTCAGTGACTAGCTGCACTACCATACATCATTTCTAAAACAGTAGAATTTCCCAAAACTTGCTACTGCTCAATAACACAAAAAGTACTTTAACAGTTTTAAATAGACACTTGTTTACATGCAGAAAACACAATAAATCTTCTGTTACACTTAAATTGAGAAAACAATTTCAGTTCCAGGAAGGTTATTTTTTCATTGGACCTTATTTTATAAAGAGAAAACAAGAACATTCTGAAATGTCCTAACTGTTTTGGGGAAAATAGTGCATTACAGTCCAAATAGCAGCACAATCAATACTACTGCAATACTACTGCACAATGTGTTAGTTATCTGTCAGGATAATCTGTTTATTAGCAGATCTTTCTATTGGCCAAGATCTCATAGCAAATTTAGTTCCTGCATTTTAAGTGCTCAAAATAAAATATCCCAGAGTAGGTTATAATCTCAGCTAAACATCTAACCTAGTGACTCACAGATAAAGGGATTAAGAGTTTTGTACTTTCTACTTTTCCCATAAGGATCAAGTGTCGATTTTGTCCTCCCTCCAGGTACTCACTGCACTTACAGTGTCAGCCAATTCACCGGCTTGTCCACTACCGCTGTAAATTGGAATTGTTACCAACTACGTTTACTTTTGAACAAGGGAAATGTAATATGTTTATATTTGCAGGAATATCTGTAAAATAGTATAGCTATCAATATATTTATATCTCAATATATTTATATGTATATAGATATAACTATAGGGAAAATGTTAGGGTGTAAAGAGAGTGGGCAGAATTGAATGTACATAAGAAGGGGGAAACGTTAGTGTGTGTGTGTGTGTGGGTGTGTGTTAGGGTTGCCACCTCGGCCATGTTTTCCTGGACACTTATGAGTTACACATGCTGCAGGGTACGCAGGGAGGAACATGAATAATGCTGTCCAGGATCACCATTTTTTTGCTGTCCAGCAGCACAATGCATGTTTCCCTCTAAACACCCTGCAGCATGTGTAACTCATAAGTGTCCAGGAAAACATGGCCGAGGTGGCAACCCTAGTGTGTGTGTGTGTGTGTGTGTGTGTGTGTGTGTGTGTGTGTGTGTGTGTGTGTGTGTGTGAAAAGGGGAGAGAAGTGAAGTTGTATGAGGAGAGTATGGGCTCGATTTATCATCAACCGGCTGACAGGGGTGTACATATTGGGGGTGTAACTATAGGGATCTCAGAGGTCACAATTGAGACTGGGCCACACCTCTAGGAGGCCCATTAGTAGTGAAATTGGTACAGGGGGGGCCTGGTCTCCACCTACATCATGTCTGGCCTCTCAGTTTGTCTTTCCAATATCATGGCAGTTTTTTCAAGATGACCACCACAGTGTTTCTGTACAGAACAACCATACACCATATTTATACAAAAAGGCTGCTCAAGTGCATATTCTCTGGCCCATACTAAGGGGAAAGGATGACTCACAGTCCCCAGGGAAGCAGCTCCCTTTCTTTTGTGGCTATTGATCACAAACAGCCAGAGTGGGCAGTTGAAATAAGGGGCCCTATAACAGCCTTTGTCATGGGGCCCAGCGTGCACTAGTTACGCACCTGTTGACACCCTTCTGTTTTCTTTATAACCAAACCTTAGCGGTGGGTTTGGACATTCATAGGCAGGATTAGGGCAGACACAGGTTTCTTTAACAGAAACCAGGACATACATACTATAATTAATGTTGCAGGAGGGACAGCATGACATCCCCACAAGATATGATGAGTAGGAGCTCTGAAGACTCTTCACAACAAATACACTGTTTCTGAGAAAACATCAGAAGAACTTTTAGAGACAATTCCCCTTCTTGCACCCCCAGGGGACACCACTGCCTGTACTGGTATGACGGTCTCTCTGCAGTGCTTCCCTCTTGCTTATTCTAAACAATCTATTGATTTGAGAAAAATAGGTTACAGATTTTTTTTTTACCTCTCCATGGTACAAGCACAATTTTAACACAAAGCAAAATATGTGAATGTCCCTTGGAGTTTTGATCTTGACAAAAGACTTTTATTCATATTTCTGAAAAGATCATATCTTAACAACTAATGATATTCATGCACAAATATTACTACTGCTGCATAGCTCCTCTTCTGCAATTTATACTAGTAGTTCCCAACAAGCAGACTACTGGAGATTATAATCACTTGAGGATGTATGGTGTCAATGCTTATCCTGGTCATCTGATGGCATTAAAGGGATACTAAACCCAACATTTTTCTTTCATGATTCATAAAGAGCATGCAACTTTAAGTAACTTTCGAATTTACTCCTATTATCAAATTTTCTTTCTTCTCTTGCTATCTTTATTGGAAAAAGAAGGCATCTATGCTACAGAGCCAGCCAATTTCTGGTTCAGAACCCCGGACATCATTTATCCACCAATCAGCAAGGACAACCCAGGTTGTGAACCAAAAATGGTCTGGCTTCTAAACTTAAATTTTTGCTTTTTAACTAAAGATAGCAAGAGAATGAAGAAAAAAATGATAATAGGAGTAAATTAGAAAGTTGCTTAAAATTATATGATCTATCTGAATCATGAAAGATAAAATTTGGGTTTAGTGTCCCTTTAACCAATGTTCAACAAATGTGTTCCAAACCAAAACGCCAGCAAAAAAAAAATCATAAGTGTTACAAACTATGCAAACATTACAGATTAGAAGTACTAGTAGTGCAAACATTGCAGGTTTAATTTGTTAGATTATGTAATTTTCATTTTCACAGCAGGGCTGGGCCAGAGTGCAAATTATGAGCTGCAGTCACATGACCCTGCCAATTACTGGGTCGCTGCAATGCTTGAGGATCCCAAACTGGACTTTACATACAAGTGTCACCCCTTTGTGGGATTAAATACATAGAAGCTTGAGTCACTAGAGCATGTCATTCTTTTTTTTATTAAAATGTCCATTTAATAATATAATAAATTAATGGCTGAATTAAAGCTACACATTTTAAAGATATATTTCCCAAACCAACATTACACACAAGAATGACCACGTGAAAAACAATAAAAACTCATGCTTTAAAACTAGAAAAATCTGCAGCCATTACTCATCCACCATACAAAATGTTACCCTATTAGTAGAGAAAAGGAGAAAAAAAGTTCAGATGATATCATTTTCTTTACTCACATGCCCATGCAGGTCTCTCCACTAGGTATTTTCCTCCGTTACTATTGGCCACTCCTCCTATTTATTCTCCACACACAGGCAAGACATATTGGGACACTTGTTGCCTGCATAGTGGTCTAGCGACACCTAGCAGCCAGACTGACTATCTGCAGCTTTAAAGCTTTCAAGAAAGAAAGGTGAAGTATGTTTTCTTCTGGACGCCAGACTGTCATTTCTAATCACCATGGTAACCCGTATTTGTCGAGCTCTGCATTCAATTAAAAAATGTTTTAACATGCACAAAAAGGGAACACAACACATATTAAATGAATGCAGTTAAAGCTCTTCATTGAAACTAACAGGAAATTCATGGTATTATATATATATATATATATATATATTTATTTATATATATATATAAAACCCTTTCTTATAATTAAGAGCAATCATCTTACATGAGGTAAAATACGGTGTTAATTTATAAAAACAAAGTCATAATTAGTTTTGTTTGTACTGAGTTTTAAGTTAAAGGGACAGTAAATTCCAAATGAATCTTACTTGATTCATATAGAGCATTTCAATTTAAACAACTTTCCAATTTACTTTTATTATCAAATTTGATTTTTCTATTGTTTTTTTGTTAAAGGCTAAACCCTAGGGGCAAAATTACGCGGTTTTGCTAGCACATATACGGCGCACAATTTTTACTCCCATAAGCTAACATAGAACCGCGTCGCAAATCGGTATCACATATTCAGCGCAAGGACTTACGCAGCGAAAATGGAGAAATTTTACTCCATTTTCACCTCGCCACACATAGGCAGGCGCAGCAAGCCTTGCTCTGAAAATGTGAGCACCGTAACGCCCTGAAAATATTAACTAACACCTAACAAATGCGCAATATCTATCTACCTGTCAAACGCCAACCCCCACAGCAATAACTAATAAAACTATTAACCCCTAATCCGCCATTCACCCACATCGCAATAAACCTAATAAATCTATTAACCCCTAAATCGCCAAACCCCACAACGCAATTAACCTAATTAAGCTATTAACTCCTAAACCGCCAAACCCCCTACAACCCAAATAACTAATTAAATTACTAAGCCCCTAACATAACACCCCCTAAATTAACCCCAATTACCTAAATTAAAAAATACTAAGTTACAATTACAATTAAAAACCTAACATTACAGAAAATAAGAAACCAAATTATGAAAAATAAAAAAAATGTAACCTAATCCCTAGGAAAATGTAAAAGCCCCCCAAAATAACCCCCCCAATCTAAAACTAAACTACCAATAGCCCTTTTTGAAGGGCATTGCCCTAAGTTAAATATCTCTTTTGCATTAAAAAAATTCTAAGTCCCCCCTAACAGTAGCCCCCCCACCCACCAAAAGCCCCCCCAAAAAAAACCTAACACTAAAGAAACCTAAGCTACCTATTGCCCCAAAAGGGGCATTTTGTATGGGCATTGTCCTTAAAAGGACATTCAGCTCTTTTACTGCCCTTAAAAGTGCACTCAGCTCTTTTTCAGTGCACAAAATCCCTATTCTGAAAAAAACAAACCCCCAAAAAATAAAATCCTAACCCTAACCTCAAAATAGGTACTCACCGTTCCTGAAGTCCGGCGGAGAAAGTCCTCTTCCAAGAGGATGAGAGCTACTGAAATCCTATTGGCTGATTTGAACTGCCAATAGGATTTCAGAAGTTCTCATCCTATTGGCTGATTGGAATTTGAAGAATCAAATCAGCCAATAGGAAAGCAAGGTACCCTATATTTAAACGCGTACCTTGAATTCAATCCTCAGTGTGTGGCGGTGATCGTACGAAAAGGATCTCCATGCTCGATGGCTCCGCGGTCGACGGTCTTCTGTTCCGTGCTCATCTCTGCTCCGCATTGGCTGGGTCCTAGATGAAGATAGAAGACATTGCCGCGATGGAAGAAGATATTGCCGCTTGGAAGAAGTCTTCACCTCTTGGAAGAATATTTATACCGCTGGACTTCAGGAACGGTGAGTACCTATTTGGGAGTTAGAGTTAGGATTTTATTTTTTGGGGGTTTGTTTTTTTTAGAATAGGGATTTTGGGTACTGAAAAAGAGCAGAATGCCCTTTTAAGGGCAGTAAAAGAGATAAATGCCCCTTTAAGGACAATGCCCATACAAATGCCCCTTTTGGGGCAATGGGTAGCTTAGATTTTTTATTGTAAGGTTTTTTATTTTGGGGGGTTTGGTGGGTGGGTGGGGGTTACTGTTAGGGCTATTGGTAGTTTAGTATTAGATTAGGGGTGTTTTTATTTTAGGGGGGCTTTTTTATTTTCATAGGGATTAGGTTTAATTTTTTTAATTTTTGATAATTTGGTTTATTATTTTCTGTAATGTTAGACTTTTTTATTTTTTGTAATTCTAGATTATTTTAATTTAATCTTAGTTTTTTTTTAAGTACTGTTAGGATTTTTTATTTAAATTGTAATTTAGTATTTTATTATTTTATGTAATTTGGGGTTAATTTAGGGGGTGTTAGGTTAGGGGGCTTAGTAATTAAATTAGGTTTATTGCGATGTGGGGGTTTAGCAGTTTAGGGGTTAATCGATTAATTAGGTTTATTGCGAAGTGGGGGTTTGGCGGTTTAGGGGTTAATAGATTAATTAGGTTTATTGCGATGTGTGGGTTTGGCAGTTTATGGGTTAATACTTTTATTAGGTAGATTGTGATGTGGGTGAATGGAGGATTAGGGGTTAATAGTTTAATTATGCATATTGCGTTGTGGGGGTTAGTCGGTTTAGCGGTTAATACATTTATTATTCCAATATGGGGGTAATTGCGGACCCACCTTATTTTTGGGAGGTGGGTTAGACTTTTACGGAGATTTGATATTTATTTTTATTTTCTTAGGCGCCGGCAGTTTCTAAAGTGTTGTAAGTCACTGGCGACTCCAGAAATTTGTATTTATGCACATTTCTGGACAT
Organism: Bombina bombina; assembly: GCF_027579735.1. Classification (NCBI taxonomy): domain Eukaryota; kingdom Metazoa; phylum Chordata; class Amphibia; order Anura; family Bombinatoridae; genus Bombina; species Bombina bombina. The sequence goes on from NC_069501.1 coordinate 662,308,321, forward strand.
TGCTAGATTATCCGATTTATAGCACTTTATGAACTGCCGGCGGGGTTTATGTGATTCCCCGATGTGCAAGGTGAAATTATGGGCGGCACGGGTTTCAGCAGTTATGCTGAAGCCTGCGCCGCATATGAAATATCGCCCCAGGTAGGCTCATAGGCTGATTTCTAAGACTCTGCAGTCCACCTCTTAGCTCACAGTCTGGCTGTGAATAGCTAATAACATGTATTGTCTTTTAATGTGTGCTATATAACAGTTTTGGTTATGCAAAACTAATGGTAAGTAAAGGGATTATCTATCTTTTAAACAATAAGATTTTTACTGTCTCTTTCATTCTCTTGAATAACAAGTAAATGTTTAACCCCCTAAGGAATGGTTAAAAATTAAAAACACAGGGGGCAGCCGCATGTCCGGGTGGCAGCCATGACTGGATGCTAAAATAGAATCTCCAACTATCCTACTGATAATCTGCCTATTATCTAAGAAACTGCATAGAATCCAAGAATATATCATACAGATACCATATTGTGACACAGAGCTGTATCAATAGATACTAATTTCAAGGAGCTCGCATTATCTGGTGCCCTATCCCGGACTGACAGCTAGGCGGTGGCCTTACAACATCATCCCTAACTTCTCCCCCGGCTATCCGGATTAAGCAGGTCTATTTAACTGCTGATACCAAAGCTAGATGGTAGAAATTACCTAAATATGGATAAGATTTATTATAAAACGATTCAAGACCTCTTGGCCACTCTGGCTCGACAAGTGGACAGTAACTTTACCCATTTACTATCTCTAGTTAATCCTCAAACTAAGGAGTGTGCGAACACGGAACGCAACATGGCGGCTGTTACAGAGTGAGATGAACTACGCAGCACTTCACAATCCTTCACCTGCGTTAAAGAGCCTGCCCAAAATTATTTGCTACTTACTGGGTTGCCAGGAGCTGATCCCAACATTGGGTGTCCTGAAACACTTAATTCCACAGCTGCTGAGCCTTGGCTTGTGAGCACAGCGGAGGTGAAACCACTTCAAGATCGGGCAGATGCGGCCGACTGCCCACAATACAAGATGGACCAACATTGTGCTCCGGAGCTGACCTGTACTCGTGAATCCTCCCTAGTGAGTACTGGAGTTCTATTGAAGGTGACATTCAGTCCTCACACTCTTCTCCGCTCCTCGTTCCAGGTGGATTTGCTACGGATGAGCATTCATACCCACTGGTATTATTTCCTTCATTGCTCCGACCACCTTTTTAATTATTGCAGCCCTGCAACTGTGGCCACCCGTGTTGGAATCGGGTAACACTGTCACTGCTCCAACATGCGAAAAGGACTATATAAATTTTGGATATCGTGCTTACATATCCCAATGATGACTCTAGTCTGAAAAATATATGTATGTGTTGAATATTCTTAGACCTACATAGTTGGTGTTGTGAGGCAGCAGTGTATATTTTTATTCAAACAAGTGGATCACAACTGCAGAAAGGTAGAATATGTTGTTCAGAGAGGTGTGTAAATTTTATCACTCTGTGATGTATCAGAGTTGTTCTGATTAATAGGTTACAAGAGAGTATACAATATAACTTCCTGTAATTCTTGTGTCCAGTATTGGGTTTTAATGGGCTGATTAATCCAGTAATAAGAAATTCAACAGCAGGATTAATATGTACTCTGGGAGATGATTTTAACAATGCTTCAGTTCCTTTTACTTCCGCTACTGACATCAGTTGTTTGAGTGAGGAGCGGAGTACGTTTCTAGAGTGGAGCGTATGTTCCAGTACTGAGGTGGTGATAGGGGCGTGTACAACCTTTGTTTTCAGTAGTGGTTCAGTTGGTGACATAGAGGAGGGAACTCCCAAACAGTGCAGCAGAGGTTTACTTGAGTCACGGATCGTGATGTCGGTTCAGGGGCGGATCAACCCGCAGGATGTAGTAACAGTATCAGGTAAGGAAAGTCAGAGAATTGAATAAAGTATTTATATCCGTTAGAAAACACAAAGTTATCTCAAACTGTAGACCCAGAAATGTAATACAGCCTGGAGAGAGAGTTTATAGAAGATCGTAGGGCAATCCCTGAAATGCGCTCTGTGTGAGTATCGCAGCTGGGAGATCTGCCTGATAATCCTGTGTAAGGAGAGGTGTAAGTCCAACACAAACCAGATTCTTCCCAAGAATAGATGCGAATATCAACTTGTATATTAGATGTTTCCTTTGAGGACAATGACTGTAATCCGAGAGATTTCAGCTAGAAAGCCAGAGCTATTTTGTAACAGCTTGTTCAAACGAGCAGCAAGGCTACACAGCTTGACATTAATTGGCAAGTGGAATAGGGAACTATTGGATTTTAAGAGGATCCCTTAAAGGTGTATGCAGCAGTAGGATGGAACCTGACATGTGTTAGGTCAAGCCCCATTTACAGGACGTTACTTAGTTTACACACTCTATTCCCTCATATGTTCTGTTTTGTATTGTGCTCTAAGCAGATCCTGAATATCTAGATGCCTGTTCTTCTTATTGCACTTTATTGAGTTTTAAAGCTGTAAACTCATCTAGTTAGTGCTTACACAGCCAACCCTAAAACTGGATAATTACACTAGCTCTCATTCTAGGTTTAAGCTAGGTTTAATCTATATACATATTAGTGCGCGTCTAGCTCTCATTTAATATTAGAGCACTCAGGGCCGCCACTAGAAATTTTGGGGCCCCTGACTTAACCATTGATCAGCCCCCCCCCCCCTCCTTTGACATGTGCAATTTTGACCAAGTGACTAAAATGTATATGCACTTTATTCTTAAGTGTCTATTTAAACTTGGAAATGTTGTAAAGGTAGTAACATAAAAACACACAGACACACTTATACACTGAAACACACGGATACACACTCACACATAAGGATTCACATATAGACACTCTAGCAGACACACAAAGAAACACACTCAGTCACAGACACCTAAACAGACACTCATCACTTGTTTACATTGACCTGACAAGTAATGAGGTAAACTACAGTTTTGTAAAAAAAAAAAAAAGGAGATTTAGAAAACAAAATATGGAGTTCTGATTATCTTTTTGTAAAGGAAGATGCCAACTAAATGATGACAACAGCATGCAGTGGCTGAAAGGAAGGGCCCTGAACTGCCTAAACAATAATTTAAAGGTTAAATGGTAGATTGGTGACTTCCGGAAAGGTCTCATTAGTCTCAAAGTCTGTAGAAAGATTTAAATAATCAGTAGTAAGGTCAAAATGTCCTAAAAAGGAACATACAATAGACACACACACACACAAACTCAAACTTGCACATACACCCAAGGAAACACCGACAGAGACAGCCTCAGAAAACACACAAAGACATACACACAAACACAGAGATACCCACATAAAACACACAAAGACATACACACACACACACACACACACACAGAGACAACCACATAAAACACAGAAAGACATACATACACACACCCTCACTGAGACATCCACAGTTAACACACACCCTAACAGAGACATCCACATAAAACACAGACATACATATATACACACACACACCCTCACAGAGACACCCACAGAAAACACACACCCTAACAGAGACATCCACATAAAACACAGACATAAATATATACACACACACACACCCTCACAGAGACATCCACAGAAAACACAGACATACACACCCATCCTCACAGAGGCATCCAGAGAAAATACACAAAGACAAACATACACACACCTTCACAGAGACACCCATAGAAAAAGCTCAAAGACATTTGCACACACCCTCACAGACATCCACAGAAAATTCACAAAGACATACACACCCACCCTCACAGAGAGACCCACAGAAAAATAATACATACACACTCATAGAGACACAAACCAAAGCACAAAGACATAAACACAGACACCCACAGAAACACTCACAGGAGGAAACATTTATGCACATTGCATCCCCTAAATCAACAGTGTGTGACATGCATGATAAAAAAAATTGCAGAAATTAAGAGATCACTTTTTAAAGAATCATATTTGTAAATGTGCAAACAAAAATAATTCTGTGAATTCAAAATTGTATATTAATGATCTGGGTAGATGGCTAGATGAAGAAAAGTACTTTTAAAAGGTTGACATATGTTTGTTTGATTTTTACCCATTTTCCCCAACCAAGAGCACCACTTCAAATATAGTGTACAAATGTTCCCATCTGTCAGCTGTACTCTATATGGTCTTGGTGGAACCAAAAGCTGTGGCACTCATACCATTAGATCTGGTTAAATGCAGGATTTAGGCTTGTTGGTATGTATTTCAAAATTAAGTCAGCTGTAGAGTAAACTGAACAGTTTTAAGTTAACCTGTCTCATTTCAAACACTGAGCAATCTTAGTCTGAGAGTATAACATGTTATACAGATGTAAATATCTTAGATAAAATGCCTCCTTGTATCTGGAAAGTCCTTGCATAAGGGGGCAGTAAACTGGAATGTAATAAATATATATATATATATATATATATATATAAGTAAACAAAGTCAGATGCACTCTCAGGTCTTTTCAATAGATTCTTTAATGGAACGTTTTTGGGGTTCACAACCCCTTCATCAGGATGCTGATGAAGGGGTTGTGAACCCCGAAAACGTTCCATTAAAGAATCTATTGAAAAGACCTGAGAGTGCATCTGACTTTGTTTACTCATATTGCTTATATTTGCCTCTTGGTGGGCTGAGCTGGAAATTGCTTGAATATATATATATATATATATATATATATATATATATATATATATATATATATATATATATATATATATATATATAAATATAAAAATGCATATCTGCCAAAAGGGCATCTACCATTTGTGTATTGAGGAGGAAACATTTCTGCATGGTTTTAAATATAGAATTTCTACAGCATTGTCAAATAATCATAAATACACTGCTGCTAAAAAAAAATGTGTTTTTATGGACCCCTGGCCCCACCATACATCTACTACCACACTGAAGTTACAATCCGAAATTGCACAAAAAAATAAAAAAACATTTGCTAAGTAAGTACTACCTCCTCTGCAAATGAAAGTTATCTGCCATCTGACTCAGGCACACACTGTACAAACAAAGTGCCAAGTCTGTCTCACACTGTGCATAGTGGTTTAATGCACACTAAGAAATCCTCTCAAATGCTAATACTTTACTCCATGTAAAAACATTTCCCATGCTCAATTAGCACTCTGCTGTAGTACCCACTGGTGGCTGCCAATATCTAAAAAAAAAAATATTGTTGTTTGTTTCTGCCATATGGGGCCCCCCTGGCCCATTGGGCCCCTGACAAGAGTCACCCCTGTCACCCCCTGATGACGGCCCTGAGAGCACTGTACCTTCTTAGAGTGTTTGGTTTTGAGGACCCAAGCTAGAGGAAAATTTATATTTTCATTCCCCTTTCAAGCTGTCAGCACTATATCGGCTTAAGCCTCCCACAGTTTAATCACTGGGAACCCCATAGCACTGGAAGATTATTTGAGAACCCTCACAGACATAAAGCAATAAATTAAGGGGGATTTTTCTAATGCATAGCAAAAGAAAACGTGTGTACAGAGGTAGCACTCCACAACACTATGGTTACTGAGCAAAAAAGGATTTAAATGAAAACACATATGAAAATCCTCCAATAGAAGGATTAAAACTTAGCTTTTAATATTAATTAAAATTAAAATAATGGTGTGCATTAAAAACACAGAACAGTGTGATGAGTGCATCTACGATATGGCTAAATCCTAGGGGGTGTAAGTAAACCGGTGGAGCTGAGGTATTAGATACAAAATGTGTAGTCAGCTGGTGAATAGTGTGCTGAACTGATAAATACAGTCGAGTTTACTATAATTAACTGTATGCTAACTGCGTCACAATGAGAGATGTAAAGATAAACTCCACTATATATGTGTGCTGACGATCATGTACATTGTACACGTAATCTAGCAGTCCCACTTCAATAGTATGACAACATCAGTAAAAACAGAAGAATTGCCGTATTATTAAGATGTGTATATATATATATCTCAGTTTCCTTCCCAAATCAAACACCCAGAGAACTGGGTCAAAGTAAAAAGGTACTACCGCTAATCCTAATACTATTGTATTAATTACAAATAAGGTATCTAATCTTGTTATTAATAACAGTAGGTGGAGCTATAACATGTACGGGGGTGAAACAATAATGCACAATATGTGTATCTATGAAATACTAACATTTCTTCTCCTTAACCAACTGGCGTTGCACTATAGCATGAGCCATGCTCGTAAATATCTCAATAGATCGTTATAATGAGTTGCTGGAAATGCCAAGTAGTAAGGTTAAGTTAGTAAATAAGTATATAAATGTATTGTCCCCCAGTGTATCAGCTTGACCAGAGGCTGAATTATTCAGGCTATGTTAAAGCTAATCGTCTCGCTTGCCCTCGCTCCCACTGAATTGACAGTGTAATTATGGCAATGATCAAGACCTGCCTGAGAAAATACTTGTGGTGCTAGAAGACGGATTGTGTAAGGGCTATACGTATGTACTATACTAGAGTACTCGATTATGTAGTGCCCCCCTGGGAGAACAGCTTCACCAAGTTAACGCTAACCCCAACGGTACTGATTAGTTGTTAGTAAACATTATTATATGGTGACACAAATTGTCAACCAGTAGTTCCAACTTTTAATCTACAAGGATTTAACTTATTTGTAAGTGTAAGAAAGCATTCATTCACACTTCTGCAGTTAAAAACGGAGACAACATATCTCCGCCCTGACATGTTTCGCCTTTCGGCTTTATCAAAGGTGAGGCGGCCGCCTTCATACTGGATATTTATAGGCTGGATATCATTATGACGTTAAATCTTGCAGTTACCTGATAGGTCCCTACTCTCTTTAGTGTGATAGGTCTATTCAGGAGGTGTGTAAAGCAGACCAAGCAAGATCGTTTGTATCTGCATAGTTACCTAGCAACTGTCTTGCAGGAAAAATTATTATTACATAATAACATTGCGGCTAGAGACAAAGGGATAATTCTCTATAGTTATGGCACTCTTATCCAATGTATTCGGCTACTAGTTAGGATCCTGTGTTTAAGTACTACAGGATCATCATTGTTCATGTTTGGTTTATATCTGACAGTATATGTCATATACTGATTCCTAATAACCAAGTTCAATTTATTTATACCCTAATATTGAAGGATGTGGGTAGATGTAACAGTGTCATAGCATAGCGCAAGATTGCCTAGGTCACCAGGAATGGAAGGACATCTAAGAGCAGATAGATATATTACAATGTTGTTATGAAATTCATGGAGGATGAGATTAATAAATTGACCAGAAACCCGAAATGTGCTACAGACAGGGAGTCACTATATTGGTGCTTAAATGAACTATTAACTAATATACTCAGGAAAAATTAATGAGCAATAGAAAGGGGAATGAAGGGCAAGAAAACCCCTGAATGGGGTACCACTAGCGGAAAATAGACCACAAATCTAGAAAAAAGGTGTGGAAGTGAGGAGCCACAAAGACATAATAAACCCCCTGATATACAGGCTGGGTCGAAGTGTAACAGTGTGCTCTAATTTACAGCTAATTTAGAGCATAACAATTTAAAAAACATAAAGTGAATACATTAGGGTGAATGCACTATTGGAAAAAACGAAAAATGACATTATAAAATATAAAAGTGGAGATATAACAATTTTGTTTAGTGAATATCAGTGATGTAGATGTGTTTTATTGGATATCTTAACCAGTGCTAATAATAGTACATTATCCTAGAAAACAATAATAATTATTTTGTTCATTAAGCCCATTGGGATGAACACTGTTGAGTAGATATATCCATCTGCATTCTGCTCTTAATAGAGCTTGTTCCAGTTTACCTCCTCTGATTCCCAGTGAGATTTTCTCAATCCCCTGACATTTGAGATGTCTAAGCCTGGAATGGTGATGTAATAAAAAATTGGACGCAACAGAGGATATCATTTTACTATCCTCTAGATCTTTAGCAGCATTCTTGCTATTTCTAATATGTTCTTGAAGTCTAGTGCACAGTTTCCTGCTGGTTTATACCTACATAGATCTTTGAACAGCTGCAATATAATACATATATTACACTTTCCTTGGAGCAGCTAATGTAATTTCTCATTTTGTGTGTATGTCCGAAGCGATCTTGAATCATATTGGTCTTTTTAATGTAGTTACAAGTGGAACAGGTACCACATGGGAAAGATACAGGAATGGATCCAGGAATGACTGCCGTTTTTTTTCCCCCCACCTGATAATGGCTACTGGATATCATGTTTTTGATATTTTGTGTCCTCCGGTAGCCTATTTTAACTCAATCACCCACAATTGGCTTCAAATCCTCATCCATCGTTAGCAGATGCCAATGTTTATTCATGATTTCACTTATTACGTGGATTTGTGGATTGTATGTTAATATTAGCCTGGTATGTTCATCCTTTATCTTGTTTTTTTTCTGTAGTAATTCTGTACGGTTCATGTGTAAAGCTCGAGATTTTGTTTTTTTTTATACTTCTTCTACTGTACCCTCTCTCCACCAATTTAGTTTCCAGTTCTTTAGCTTGTAAATTGAATAGTTGAATTTCACTGCAGTTCCTCCTTATTCAGAGAAACTCGCCTACGGGTAAGGATTTAGTGGTGCCTGGTGCATGTGCACTGTTTTTATGCAGTAAGCTGTTGGTGGCGGTTTCTTTCCTGTATAAGTTAGTTTGAATTTTACCATCTATATCTTTAAATATAGTTAAATCCAGGAAGATAATATCAGATTGGCTTATAGTATACGTCAATTTGATATTTAGATTGTTCTCATTCAGTTTCTGGAGAAAGATCTCTTGATCTTCTTTACTCCATTCCCATAGAAACAGGATGCCATCTATGTAACGAATCCAAAATGGTATTAGGTCTGTCTCCACAGTATGGGTATCTGAAAAAAACAATCTGTCTCTCCCACCACCCCAAAAATAAATTGGCATACGTAGGGGCACATGCTTGGCCCATTGCAGTACCCTGTACCTGTAGGTAAAACTGATTGGCGAAGGTGAAGAAGTAAAATTTCAATATAAATTCCAAAAGTTGAAGGATAAACTTGTCATGATCAGGATCTTCCTTGGATCCTTGTTCTAAAAAGAATTGTACAGCTTGGAGACCCTTATTTTTTTCTATGGAGGCATATAGGGATTCAACATCCGCAGGTACCAGCCAGGTGTCTTTTCTTACTGTGATGTTATCAATTCTTTGTAATACCTCCATAGTATCTTTAACAAATAACGGTAGGGCCTCCACAAATTCCCTCAGTCTGTGATCCACATATTGACTAACACGTTCAGATAGGCTTTCATTACCTGACACAATGGGTCTGCCAGGGGGAATGTTGATATTTTTGTGGATCTTGGGGATGTGATAAAATGTGGCAATTTTGGATTCTTTGGTCGAGAGAAATTTTACTTCATCAGAGTTAATTATTCCCTTACTTTCAGCTTCTTTAATGATGTTATTATAAATTTTGCTGTACGATCCACTGGGATTATTAAATAACTTCTGATAGCATTGTCTGTTTTTCAGTTGCTTCTCGACCTGTTTAATATACATAGTAGAGGGCCAGAGGACTATATTACCACCCTTATCAGCCTCCCAAATTATCACATCATTCCGTGTCTGGATTTCTTTTAGAGCCTGTTTCTTTTCACATCTCAGATTTTGTGACTGTGGTCTAATTTGTAGCTGGGAAATTTCATGACATATTACTTGATTAAATATCTCCATGGTTTGGATTCTGTCTCACTATCATTCATTAGACTTTCCAAGTTTTTTTAGTGCTAGAGTATCCTCATCAGACATCGTGGGATCAAACTTTTAGCAAAGAATTTCTTGAGGCTTAATTTGCACACATACAGTTGTATGTCTTTGATGACTTCAAATTTATTAAACTGACCAGTCGGGCAGAAGGATAAGCCCTTTCATGCATTGATAGATTTATAATTTTAATGAGTTAGTCTCATCTGTGAAAATGGACTTGGTGCTCTCCTCTGGGAGTGTCCCCCCCCCCTGTGAGATGATCTGGAGTGGCCCCTTGTTCTGGTTGGTCTTTTGTTGGTATTTTTTCCCCCGTCTGGGGGTTCTACCTCTTCTGATGTACCCTTGTCTAAAAAAGTTTTCCTTTTATTTCTAGTTGGTAGCGTAAAGGTAGAAGTGGAAGGGTTAGAAGTGGTGGTACTAGTCTTACTACTTTCATTATCCTTACCATCCGTATCGGATATATCACTTTGAATTATATTTGCCTGTGAGGACCTAGAACTGTTTTTATAAAAAAATTATCCTCCTCATTTATACACTCTTTTTTCTTTATAATCAAGAATGTCCCTGAGTAATTTGCCTTGTTTAATATCTCTTAATTCTTTGATATACTGATCAAGTTATTTTTGATAGCTTTTATAAATTTTTTCAAAGTCAGAATGGGTTTCAAATGTTTTTAATTGGTTATACTGTTCCTGAATTAGTGTTTCAAGCTTATCATATTTGTCCTTATCATGTTTAATTAGGATGTTCATAAGCTTAACCGAACATTCAGACAAAGCAGTTTCCCATTCCTCTGTTAATGTCTGATTCTCAAACTCAAATGCAGGGAATAATTGGATTCTTAATCCCCTGGGTATTAGTTTCTGTTCAATATATTTATCAAAGAATTGTTGATCACACCAGACCTTTTCCTGTTTAAACATATTTCTATGTACTTCTTTAAGTGTGGATTCAAGAGACATAATATGAGTAAAACTCTCTGTTGTATTGCCTTTGTCTAAGTCAATAGTTCTCTTTGTATGTCTTGCCGTTCGGTCTTTTCCAAGAATATCCACCATATTAAATATAGGATTTTGCAGTGTTTATCTTTAAAACTTTAGCCTATTGCTTGGTTCTGGCAGTATTTTTCAATGTGTATTAAATATTCACATCTGTATGCATAAAGAAATATTTGTAAGAAACGTGTGCTCTATCGTTGAAGAAAACTGTTGATACAACACAGTATATTGCACTAGTAAACAACGGGAAAGAAAACGATGGCACTACAAATTTTGTGTCCCTCTTGCTAATTGTAATTATATTATACCCTTTTCAATATAACAGGGGTTAGTGAATGTTCAAATATGAGGACTGGGGATCAGGGTGCTGTACATAAACAGAAACAGAAATAGGGGGGATTTTTCTAATGCTTAGCAATAGAAAAAGTATGTACATAGGTAGCACTCCACAACACTATGGTTACTGAGCAAAAAAGGATTTCAATGAAAACACATATGAAAATCCTCCAATAGAAGGAGTAAAATTTAGCTTTTAATATTAATTAAATTTAAAATAATGGTGTGCATTAAAAACACCGAACAGTGTGATGAGTGCATCTACAATATGGGTAAATCCTAGGGGGTGCTGAGGTATTAGATACGAAATGGGTCGTCAGCTGGTGAATAGTGTGCTGAACTGATAAATACAGTCGAGTTTACTATAATTAACTGTATGCTGACTGTGCGTCACAATGAGAGATGTAAAGATAAACTCCACTATATATGTGTGCTGATGATCATGTACACGTAATCTAGCAGTCCCACTTCAATAGTATGACAACATCAGAAAAAACGGAAGATTTGCCGTATTATTAAGATATATATGTATATATATATATATATATATATATATATATATATATATATATATCTCAGTTTCCTTCCCAAACCAAACGCCCAGAGAACTGGGTCAAAGTAAAAAGGTACTGCCGATGATCCTAATACTATTGTATTAATTACAAATAAGGTATCTAATCTTGATATTAATAACAGTAGGTGGAGATATAACATGTACGGGGGTGAAACAATAAAGCACAATATGTGTATCTATGAAATACTAACATTTCTTCTCCTTAACCCACTGGCGTTGCACTATAGCATGAACCATGCTCGTAAATATCTCGATAGATCGTTATAATGAGTTGCTGGAAATGCCAAGTAGTAAGGTTAAGTTAGTAAATAAGTATATCGCTGTATTATCCCCCAGTGTATCAGCTTGGCTGATAGTACATTAACCAGAGGCTGAATTATTCAGGCTATGTTAAAGCTAATCGTCTCGCTTGCCCCCGCTCCTACTGAATTGACAGTGTAATTACGGCAATGATCAAGACCTGCCTGAGAAAATACTCGTGGTGCTATAAGACGGGGTTGTGTAAGGGTTTATGCACTATACTAGAGTACTCGATTATGTAGTGCCTCCCTGGGAAAACAGCTTCACCAAGTTAACGCTAACCCCAACGGTACTGATTAGTTGTTAGTAAACATTATTATATGGTGACACAAATTGTCAACCAGAAACTGAATGAGAACAATCTAAATATCAAATTGTTGTATACTATAAGCCTATCTGATATTAGCTTCCTGGATTTAACTATATTTAAAGATATAGACGGTAAAATTCAAACTAACTTATACAGGAAAGAAACCGCCACCAACAGCTTACTGCATAAAAACAGTGCACATGCACCCGGCACCACTAAATCCTTACCCGTAGGCGAGTTTCTCCGAATAAGGAGGAACTGCAGTGAAATTCAACTATTCAATTTACAAGCTAAAGAACTGGAAACTAGAATGGTGGAGAGAGGGTACAGTAGAAGAAGTATCAAAAAAGCAAAATCTCGAGCTTTACACACGAACCGTAGAGAATTACTACAGAAAAAAAACAAGATAAAGGATGAACATACCAGGCTAATATTAACATACAATCCACAAATCCATGTAATAAGTGAAATCATGAATAAACATTGGCATCTGCTAACAATGGATGACGATTGAAGCCAATTGTGGGTGATAGAGTTGAAATAGGCTACCGGAGGACACAAAATATCAAAAACATGATATCCAGTAGCCATTATCAGGTGGGAAAAAACAAAACGGCCGTCATTCCTGGATCTTTCCCATGTGGTACCTGTTCCACTTGTAACTACATTAAAAAGACCAATATGATTCAAGATCGCTTTGGACATACACACAAAATGAGAAATTACATTAGCTGCTCCACGGAAAGTGTAATATATGTATTATATTGCAGCTGTTCAAAGATCTATGTAGGTATGACCAGCAGGAAACTGCGCACTAGACTTCAAGAACATATTAGAAATATCAAGAATGCTGCTAAAGATCTAGAGGATGGTAAAATTATATCCTCTGTTGCGTCCCATTTTTTATTACGTCACCATTCCAGGCTTAGACATCTCAAATGTCAGGGGATTGAGAAAATGGGCTTAATGAACAAAATAATTATTATTGTTTTCTAGGATAATGTGCTATTATTAGCACTGGTTAAGATATCCCATAAAACACATCTACATCACTGATATTCACTAAACAAAATTGTTTCTGTTGTTTGAATTGTTATGCTCTAAATTAGCTGTAAATTAGAGCACACTGTTACACTTCGACCAAGCCTGTATATCAGGGGGTTTATTCTGTCTTTGGGGCTCCTCACTTCCACACCTTTTCTCTAGATTTGCGGTCTCTTTTCCATTAGTGGTGCCCCATTCGGGGGTTTTCTTGCCCTTCATTCCCCTTTCTATTGCTCATTAATTTTTCCTGAGGATATTAGTTAATAGTTAATTTAAGCACCAATATAGTGACTCCCTGTGTAACACTCCTGCGGAAGTCTGTAGCACATTTACCCTCACAGTGAAATTTCGGGTTTCTGGTCAATTTATTAATCTCATCCTCTATGAATTTCATAACAAAATTGTAATATATCTATCTGCTCTTAGATGTCCTTCCATTCCTGGTGACCTAGGCAATCTTGCTCTATGCTATGACACCGTTACATCTACCCACATCCTTCAATATTAGGGTATAAATAAATTGAACTTGGTTATTAGGAATCAGTATAATATGACATATACTGTCAGATATAAACCAAACATGCACAATGATGATCCTGCAGTACTTAAAGGGCCATTAAACCCAAATTTTCTCTTTAATGATTCAGATAGAGAATACAATTTTAAACAACATTCCAATTTACTTATATTATCTAATTTGCTGCAATCTTTAGATATCCTTTGTTAAAGAAATAGCAATGCACATTGGTGAGCCAATCACATGAGGCATCTATGTGCAGCCACCAATCAGAAGCTACTGAGCCTATCTAGATATGCTTTTCAGGAAAGAATATCAAGAGAATGAAACAAATTAGATAATAGAAGTGAATTAGAAAGTTGTTTAAAATGGTATACTCTATCTGAATCAAGAAAGAAAAAATGTAGGTTTAATGTCCCTTTAAACACAGGATCCTAACTAGTAGCCGAATACATTGGATAAGAATGCCATAACTATAGAGAATTATCCCTTTGTCTCTAGCCGCAATGTTATCATGTAATAAAAATTTTTCCTGCAAGACAGTTGCTAGGTAACTATGCAGATACAAATGATCTTGCTTGGTCTGCTTTACACACCTCCTGAATAGACCTATCACACTAAAGAGAGCAGGGACCTATCAGGTAACTGCGAGATTTAACGTCATAATGATATCCAGCCTATAAATATCCAGTATGAAGGCGGCCGCCCCACCTTTGACAAAGCCGAAAGGCGAAACATGTCAGGGCGCTTGGAGATATGTTGTCTCCGTTTTTAATTGCAGAAGTGTGAATGAATGCTTTCTTACACTTACAAATAAGTTAAATCCTTTTAGATTAAAAGTTGTAACTACTGGTTGACAATTTCTGTCACATTTACTGGGGATATAAACCATGTTACCATGTTATTATTATAACATACATTTTCTTTATGAAAATTAAAGCAATTTCATCTTTGGCCTCATCTCCAAAAACAGGGACATAGACATAAAAAATAAATAAAGGTTTAATGTGTATATAGAGCATACAATTAAAGGGACAGTAAAGTCAAAATGAAACCCTTATGATTCAGATAGATGTCTATTATCAAATGTGCTTTCTTCTATTATTATCCTTTGTTGATGAGTAAACCTAGGTAGGTTGATAGGAGCTTAGGAGCATGTAGGTGTCTTTAACGTTCTATGGCAGCCGTGTTAGCAACTATTTATATAATTGCTATAAAAATTGTTGCAAACAGTGCTGCCAGATGGCTAAAGATGGCTGCGGAATCTGTTGGCGCTTTACAAATAACCGATAATAATAATAATAATAATCTGTGCAGCCCTAAACTGATTACTCTTCAACAATGGATACCAAAAGAACTAAGCAACCTTGATAACAGGAGTAAATTGGAAATATGTATGCTTTATCCTACCCATTTAAAAGTGAAAGTAAAGTCAAAATTAAACTTTTATGATTCAGATAGAAAGTGCAATTTTAAACAACTTTCCAATTAACTTATATTATCAAATTAGCTGTGTATTATTGGTTTCTTTTCTTGAAAAGCATATGTACATATGCTCAGCAGCAGCACATTTCTCTCTTGTTATTGGCTCACCAGATGTTTTCAGATAGCTCCCAGTGGCGCATTGCTTCCATTTCAACAAAGGATTCCAAGAGAATGAAGAAAATTTGATAATAGAAGTAATTTGGAAAATTGTTTCAAATTGCATGCTCTAGCTGAATCATGAAAGAAAAATGTTGGGTTTTGATGTCCCTTTAAGATAAACTTTGTTTTTACTGTCCCTTTAAATTACAGAAGTATTGCATAAACAACACATACATAATACAATTACAATGCAATAGCACTTTCATATGAGCAGTCCATTTTTTTCTGACAAAATTAAATTTTTACTTTAATGTCCTTTTAAAACAAAGAAACAAACACACCTTTCCAATTTACTTGTCCTTTGTTGAAATTCAGGTCCTTCGCATGAGAGATTTTAAAGGTAGGCTTAGGAGAGTACACCTGTCTTAAGCACTCAATGGGTCGGATATTCAAATCCTCGCTGGCATAGTGAGAAATCACACAACATCTTTGTGATTTTTTTAGACCCTGTATTGGAATAAAGAAGTCTCTGTTTCACATACAGAACACTACATAGCATAAAAATATCCCAAGATAAAATTTGTGTTTCTAAATTTTTGTTAAGGACCTTGCTGTACCGACGAGACCTTACAACCAACCTTACATATGTGGCCATAATCACTATTGACTTTGTCTTTTTGTAACAGCATAAATACTCCGCCATACTTGGATTGCTGCATCTTGCCACTTATTCGATACTGTGTATAATTTGTAATATCTGCACATAGTTTAAGTCAGGAGGTTAATCAAATTGATTTCTTAGAAATATTAACTTATTCTAGATACATTTTATCATTTTTTGGGGAGACGTCCCCGTTAGTTACATAGTCTGTAATTATTTTAACCTATTTCACATCATGTTTTTAGCTGGTTGTTAGGATACAATACATTGGATTTATTAATTTATAAGATTGGATCTATTAATTTATAAGGTTGATCACGGTTATTTTACTCATCACGTATTTTTATAAGATTTATCTTTAGCATCTATTAATTTTTATATACAAACGCCATTTTAGTTTGTGGATTACTAATATTTACACTTTATGCACTTTATGAGAATTAACTTTTTGCACAGCATTTATATATACCTTAATCATCTTTTAATATAAATAGCACATTTTGCACTTAACTCACTAATGATAGCCCAGATATCAACAATTACAACATAAACAACTAGCAGTAGATTCCTTATGCTTTCAGCACCCTCACTCCCACCCCTTTTTTTTTTTTTTTCCTTAAATCTTCTCACCTGAGCGGCAAAGTTTTGAATATCAGGCCCTATGACGGTAGTATTTTCAACAATGTTATACATATATTGCTGAAGACACCTACAGACTCATATGTTGTCATGGAAATGAGTTACGTTTCAACCAAGAGCTATAATTGATTATAGAAGAACATATTTTTTTTGTAGAATTATTTTAATAATAAAAGTCCAATATGTCCCTTTAATTTTGCTTAGATGATAGCAGATGTTATTAGATGCACAACACAGAGATGGATTCTTCAAAAACAATATTCTGTGTATCAAGTATCCTGTAATATTTAGCTCAACTACAATCACATATTTTAACACAGCTCCAATCAAAATCTGTCATCACATTCTGACACCACAGAGCAAGAACCATCCTGTTAAGCCTCCAATTCACAATTATAAAACATGACAGACTTTCACAGGCCACTTACTATATGCAGCCTCAGCAATTTTATGGCTATCACCATGCTTGATTGTAAACAAAGAAGCAGTGCCGAGCAAAAGCAAATCGATTTGTCATGCTGAATTAAAACCTTAATTAAATAAAATGATTACCAATCATTTCCTTGCTGGACTGGTAAACTCTAGATTAGAATGGACAAGGGCAGGTGTAAACTAACTAGAATCAATGTAGGGATGATATAACTTAAGAAAACAAATGTTATCTTTAAGCAAACCTAAATTAAGTTAAGTATTACATGTTAATTAACTATTTAAAAAAATATTATATGTATATATATATATACAGTATATATATATATATATATATATATATATATATATATATATATATACACACACACACATTTATGTATACAGGGCGTAATTAGACTTCAATGGGCCCCAGGGCAAACGCTGTGACAGAGCCTCCCATTTCAAATGACGAAAGCACCATGAACTCCTAATAGTATATTTTTCTAGTTTCAGCATACCTGATAAGTAATAAACACCTATATCACATGGAATTGGAGATGTTTCTCTGTGGCTGTGACTCATCCTTTTATATTGGTAGGTCCCCACTAGAAGATATCCATGTGCACAGACTTTCTATAAAAATAGGGTGGCATTTTTTTCTGTACAGAAATACAGTTGTTGCCACCTTGGAGACCCGGCCACCATCTTTGTAAAGGCAAAAAAATCCATAAACTTTCCTTACACTGTGAGCTCTGATTTGCAAGGGGATCACCCCTGTTTTGTAAGATGGCCCCCTAGAGGTGTATGCCCAGTCTCAGTTGCAACTTATGAGACCCCTTTAGTTATGCCCCTGTATGTATACCTCGCTAAACATTCTCTGGTAATTCGGCTTTACCATGATCTTGTAATACCAGATTGTGCTCTATCAATAGTGCTTCATTTGCAATCTGGGCAATAATATGTAATGCAGTCTTGACTTCCTTATTGAGAAAAATCAACCATTCTGAAGTATTTTACTTGTAATACTTGCATCATTGTTTATGTGGGATCGTGTTCAAAACTCATTGAGCCTCACTTCACCTTAATTTGTCAGCCTATCACCAATGCGCGTTCCTGCCATTAACACGTACAGCTGTGCTAAGTGCTCCAATAAATGATATCTAGCAATGCGGAAAAGCAATACTTAAAATGAAAACATGTAGGAAACACAGGTTCTAGAAATGGGTGCAATAGTTAAGTATTTGCATGTCTGTTTTGTTATGGTCTCACTAGAATGCAATTGGTCTCACAGATGCCAACAAGTGGTTGACCAGGGCAGTCTTGTCAACCTCAAATCAGCATATGGGATTTAAAAAGACCTTACGGGGCATCTCTTCTTGCAGTCATGTCTCCATGTTTCAAAGCTGATGAGGTTCTCTTGGTTTTTCAAGTTTTCTTTCGCGCATATGTTAGAGTGGACTGTTTTACAGAGGGCATTTTTTTTCTGTTTGAATAGTTAGTAATGTATGGTGGCGCTTTTGTTATGCCGATATCTTTCAAAATGAAACTTGTTCAATGCATTGAGAATGGAGCGTCTGCAAAAAAAAAATGCAGCTCAACTGATTATAATGAAGCAGAGCGCATCGTGATTAGGGGAGGTTTTGAAATCTTTATGAATGCCACAATTTTCAACTGGCTCAGTAGCAGCAACTGTTTCAGAGAGATATTAGTTTTACAAACATGATTTATTGAATTATATCTCTGATGAATTAGATCTCTGATGAAGCGCATGTGCCCATGCGTGAAACGCGTAAGATAGGAGCTTACCTGTTGTCCTGTATGGAAGCCTGCTCCGAATAAACCTTTTTGCATCTACCTAAAGACTTAGCGCTTCTTTTTCCTCATTCCTTATTGAATTATAGCATTGGTAGCCTGTTACAGATGCCTCACATGGTTGTCTGCAGACTTCTAGGGGGGTAAAGTGGCAACATGAGCATCAGCCAAGAGTTGCTTGTTGTACATTGTGCATCATTTAAAAAATGGTGGCATATTGGCGTAAAAATAGTGACTCAAGTAGGTGTTTATGGTTTGGTATAAGAAGTCAAATTCAAGGGAGACATTTTGTCACTCTCGTCGCCCTTCCTGAGCACCACTGCTACCTCACAGGTATATCTAGGAATGTGCATATTCAGGATTTCTAACATAGTAGATCTTCCGTACTATCATTGGCACATTACTGTAGTTATTATGGTGATCTTCAATTGTTTTGTATTTTGATCATTTAGAACCAATATTCCAAAGTTTTATGCTGCATAAGAAAACTATAAAACTTTAGAAGGAGGTGGCACTAAAATACATAAATTCACATATATTTATTTACTAACATAAGTGGTTTTATCCCATTATCAATTCTATTTGTGTCCATTTGTACACACATTAAATCTAAAACACACTTGCAAATATAATGCAACAAAGGCTAAATCATTAATATTATATATCTATTGCAAGCTACATTTTTTATACCTCATAAAAGTCGGTTAAAGAGATCGTAAACTTTGCTTTCCTCGAAATAGCGATTGTAAAGAAAATCCGAAAAAAATGTCACTTTCATTCATGAAATGTTCCGATTCGCTATATTTATTTAAATATCTTTGATTATAATTTAGAAATTATAACTGCCATCTCCCTCCCGTGCAAAGGCCGCCATTGATTTTTTCCTGTCACTTTTTTTTAACCAATGACAGGGCAGGCCAGTCGGCGACACTCCTACAAACAAAACGCCCTTCAAGAGATATGCGCATGCGCTAGCCTTTTTTTCCTTGCCTGATATTGCTATATCGCAGAAACGCATGCGCATAGCTAAGTGTGAAGATTGACATGCCAGTGCTCTGACGTAGAGAGGGGAGGTACAGCTCTCTTTCTCCGGGATTAGAATATTAAGGCTGGGGGAGGAGCAAGGAGTGGCAACGCTCTGAAAGTAAATTATAATTTTATTATATATTGGAACAACCTAATAAAAAAATAAATGAGGTGATTTAGGTTAATAATGGTAGAGTATTAAAATTATAACATTTAATCAGTAAAAATTTACCATCACTTTAACTATAGAGCAGCCCATCTGTGTTGTAAAGAAAAATAAATTTAGCTTTATTAGTTCCAACAAACTTCATTGGATCCATATCCTTTATATAGACTGATGTTTGATCTTATGCGTCTGAGAGTATTTTAGAAGTGGACAGACTTTATTGGAAAAATTCCCAGCATTCCATAGGAGGAAAACATAGACAAGTGGTGACTGCCTCAAATTATTCATTTCATTTTCAGCTAATTAATTTCATTCAGGAAAAACATCTTACTTGAGTTGCTATGGAAACCAATAGGATCAGACCTGGAGATGCCTGCTCCTATTATGTTTTCTCTTGGATAAATGGCCCAAATTAACTGAAACATACATTTTTCTTCCATCCACATGATCAGGTGTTGTAGAGCTTGAGCTTTTAACATCTAGTAGCTAAGTGCAATATGTCATGGTCATTTTCCCTGCCATTAACAAAGAAAGAGCAGCTATTAGAAGGTAGAGTTTATCTTAAAAAATAATAAGATATTATTATATTCTTACCTCATTGATTAATTTGTTTATGGGGCCTCACCAATGTAATGTGCAAGATATTTGCATAACTTAATAACAAAGCTACTGGAGAGTCCATTTTATTATTTTACAGTTTTGTATTGTAAGCCCAGGTGGCACAGCTACATTAGATGGTAGATGAGATCTATATTTAGTCTACTGATTCTACTATGCACTCTGTAACTGTTCTCTACACAGGATTTTTTTTCCCATTTTTTTGTAGATGATCCATTTATATAGTCCATCTGGGAGTGTTTTTGTAAATATGTATAGTTTTGCTTATTTTTAAATAACATTGTGCTGATTTTCAGACTCCTAACCAAGCCCCACAATTTTAGATATATACTGATGTCTGCTTTCTCTTGTTTATGTAATGGGCCTTTTCATACGCAGGAAGGATGAGTGTCACTTTCCCAGCCCCTTTTAGTGGGTGTCCCAGCCTAACCTCATCAACAGTGCTAAATTAGGAGCTGCTAAGATGGTTTTTAAAAGGTTTTATACTGAATTTTTAGATCAGTATCTGTGCATATTCTTCTTTATAGTATATATTACATGAAGTTATATGAAAATTGGTGCATACTGTCCCTTTAATGTGATTTCTATTTAAAGGGACATGAAACCCCAAATCTTTCTTTCATGATTAAAGGGACATGAAACCCCAAATCTTTTCTTTCATGATTACTTATATTATCAAATTTGCTGCATTTTCTTGTTATCCTTTGTCGAAGGAGCGATAATGCACTATTGGGAGCTAGCTAAACATATCTGGTGAGTCAATTACATTGTCATATACAGTACATGTAGCCACCAATCAACAGCTAGTACTGCATTGCTGCTCCTGAGTATGATTTTCAACAAAGGATACAAAGAGAAGGAAGCAAATTAGACAACAGAAGTCATTTGGAAAGTTGTTTAAAATTGTATGCTCTATCTAAACCATGAAAAAAAAAAAAATAATTTGTGTTTTATGTCCCTTTTAAGATTGCCTAATATCTAAATAAGCTTGCTATATTTTAATACTTGGGCTTGGAGTCAGTTTCTCAAGTCGTTCACCTTTCTAAGATTCACACTTCCTTGCATCAGAGCATGACTATATGTCCTATCTATAGCCACTAGAATTGTGTTCTTACATAAAGGTGCATACAAACATAAAATTATAAAATCTCCTGTGAATAAAACATCCTTAGCTCATTTCTATTACATCTTTGAAGTAATTGTACACCAGGTTCAGCAAAGCACACTACGGTTGCTGACCAGTGTAGGGCAAACAAACAAGCATTGCTCCTCAGCAGTCACAAAGTTGAACCAGTACAGGTATATACAAAAATGACCATATATTCAAAAATAATATGCTCCATTTTACTAAAACAAAAAATACTAAAAGCAATTGTTTACAGAGGTTTTTTTTTTTTGGTAATTAAAACATTTAAAGGGACATAAAATAATATCAAGAACAAAATCAACATGACTTTCTAGGCTAAATTACAAGTGGAGCACTAATTATCATTCCCATGCTAACTGTGCTTGACTTTGGCTTTTTGTTAGCGTCAGATACCATGCTGATTACAAGTTGAACTTGAAAATAAAACGTTTTCACTAACTTGACGCATGCAAAAAGCCGAAGTTACAATATTGTGATCTTGTTAACGTATTCTCCCATATACTACAATGGAGAGCAAAAAGTGGAAAAAACTATCGCCCAACAAGTCATGCAAACCTGATCGCGTTTAACCAAGTGCACTAACCCGACATGAAATATTAATATTGTTCATATAAAATATTTTAAAAAATATAAATAATATTAATAATGAATAAACATACTGTAAAATATTCTAAATAATCCATAGAATATATCTATATATTTTACTGTATGTTTAATAATTTTCAATAATTTATATTAATTTTTTAAATATTTTATGAAAATGTTTTAGGTCACTGCCCTCTTGGTTCTATAAAGTTGCCATCGGTTCCCGGTAATGTAACCCATAAAAATATTATTCAGACCAGCAGTGCAAAATTCCTAATAAAGATATAAAGATAATGACACAATATAATCTAAAAAAGTAACAATTAAACATATTGAATTTCTTTATTTTTTTTAAATGTTATCAAAACTATTATTTTATCTTCTTATACCAGCTTTTTAAAGTTAATAGTGTGGCGCCGCTCTAGCTGTTGCTAGGGACGCAGCGCCTGCTGTTCTGCTCGTTGCCTAGGGGGGAGTCAGCTCCTGTCTGCGTGTGGCGGTGACGTCATCACTGCACGCTCCCTCTGGTCAGGATCTCGTGTGGTGCGAATCCTGCGCCTATGTAAGTTATTCACTTGCTACCTATCACTGCCTAAGTATAGGTGTTACTTAGTGTTCTCTTGGGTGTCATTGTTGCTGTATGCTGGACTGTTATATTGTTGCTGACCTCTGCTTGTCTGACCACTCAGCCTGTTAACCCCTAAACTGCTGGATTGATATACTGCTGCTAAACCCTGCCTGCCTGACCATCCTAGTGGTTCACCTCTGGACTGCTTTACCGTTGCCAAACCCTGCCTGCCTGACCATTCTAGTGGTTTACCTCTGGACTGCTTTGCCGTTGCCAAACCCTGCCTGCCTGACCATTCTAGTGGTTTACCTCTGGACTGCTTTACCATCGCCAAACCCTGCCTGCCTGACCATTCTAGTGGTTTACCCCTGACCTGCCTTTCTCTGATTCCCTGCCTGTTGCCGCCGAATACTATGCTGCCTGTGGTTAGTGCCGCTTACCTCATCTTGCAAACTTTCTCTGCTCTGGGATATTTCCTATCATTCCGGCTCGACGCCGGGATAAGAAGACTACTGGCCGAGTTCGGTCTGATAGTGGAATATCCCACGAGCATTACATTATACTTGGGCCATGGAGCCAAATGAGGTAGCAAGAGCAGTTTATCTTCAAGGACAGATGTTGGGAACCCATACCACACAGTTGCAGAGTGTGGATTCCAAACTAGAGGCTATAACCGCTTAACTCTCTGCACTAGTTACAGCAAGGAATAGCACTCCTGTTGTTGCACCGCCAGTCTCTGCTCCTAGTACTGCGACATCTTCCCCTGCTTCTGGAAGCATTCCCCGGAAACCATTGTCTGACAAATATGAAGGTACTATTGACTGTAGGGGTTTTCTTAACCAGTGCAGGCTGCACTTCTGTAACAATCCTCACACCTTTCAGTCTCACCAATCAAGGGTCACCGTTATCATTTCCTCTACTGAAAGACAAGGCCCTAGACTGGGTCTCTCCCTTTTTGGAACAGAATGCTCCACTACTGCATGATGCTGATGCCTTCATTTCTGCATTTTCTTCTGTGCTTGGGTTTCTGGCCGTACTTCTGCTCTAGAATTTTCTCTCCTCGATCTCCGCCAGGGCAATAGAACTGTGGCACAATTCACCTTTGAGTTTTGCACCTTGGCACTTGAAACCACTTGGGATGGCAGTGCTCTCAAGGCAGCCTTTAGGAGGGGTCTGCATGAATGCATGAAAGATGAATTCACTTATCGTGATATTCCTTTTTCTTTGGATGACTTTATAACGCTTTGTATCAGTCTGGACTCGCTTCCAGGAGAGACAGAACTCGGAGGGCCCTTTCCTCCCGTCCTTCTATTCATCCGGTTTCTGCAGCATCCTCACCCCTTCAACAGCACCAGTTACCAGCAGAGGAACCCATGGATCTCTCCTCCTTCAAACCTTCAGAGTCTGAAAGACAGAGAAGAAGGAGATTGAGACTATGCTTTTATTGTGGATCTAACACCCACCAACTAAAGAATTGTGACATTCGGCCGGGAAAAAACGATGCTTAGGGGATAACACTGGAGTGCCTCTAAGCATGATCACTACTAAATCCCCTCACTCCACTCAGATTCTGGTACCTGTAACCCTTACCTTCCTTCAGAATACTGTCCACACTCAAGCCTTCATTGATCAGGGACAACTGGAAACTTTCTGGAACACCATTTTATGATTCAAGCTGGTTTGCCTCTTCTGCAGAAAAGACATTGTCTCAAAATAACTACTCTGGATGGAACCTCGCTTGGTTCAGGGTTGATCCATTTTGAGTCAGCTCCCCTGACCCTGACTCTGGGAGTCCTTCATACCAAACAGCTGCAGTTCAAGGTCATTCATTCCCCAGCACAGCCTGTCATCCTTGGTCTTCCTTGGCTTCATATACACAATCCCCAGTTTGACTGGGCTAAAGGCCAACTGGCCTCCTGGGGTACCTCCTGTTTCCACTCTTGCCTAGCTAAAGTCACTCCTCTGCATCCTCATAGCCAGTATACAGACTCCTCCAAACCTTCCCTCAGTATATGCAGACTTCGCAGATGTGTTTGAGAAAAAAGCAGCTGACGTGCTGCCACCCTGCAAAATTTACCTCTTTCACAGAGCCCCACTTCCTAAAGGGGGATACTTATCCACTCTCCAAAGCTGAGACCAAATTCATGGAGGAGTGCATCCAAGAGAACCTAGCTAAAGGTTTCATTCACCCTTCCTCATCTCCTGCTGGGGCAGTCTTCTTTTTCATCAGTAAGAAGGATGGTGGGCTCAGAATCTGCATCGACTACAGGGCCTTGAACAACATAACTATCAAGAATCGCTATCTTATTCCTTTGATCACCGAACTGTATGACTCACTCCAGAATGCTCCCTTCTTCACCAAACTGGACTTACGTGGGGCATACAATCTGATTCGTATCTTCCCAGGCCACGAATGGAAGTCCGCCTTCAAGACAAGATCAGGGCATTACGAATACCTTGTATTGCCCTTTGGGCTGTGTAACGCCCCTGCAGTCTTCCAGGTATTTGTCAACAATGTCTTCCGTGACTTCCTTAATCGCCCTGTTATTGTCTACCTGGATGACATCCTTATTTTCTAATCCACTCTGGAGGAGCATAAAAAGTATGTGAGACAGGTATTTCAACATCTTAGAGACAATTCTTTGGTAGCCAAACTAGAAAAATGTGAGTTTGACCAAGTTCAGATCCAGTTCCTTGGTTATGTCATCTCGAAAGAAGGTTTTGCCATGGATCCTGCTAAACTCACCGCAGTTTTAGAATGGCCTCAACCTACTTCATTAAAGGAATTTCAGATATTTTTGGGGTTCTCCAATTATTACCGCAAGTTTATAAAGAACTTTTCCTCAAACAGTCGCTCCACTCACGGAATTGACAAAATGGAACAAAGACTGTAAACATTGGCCCCCTGAGGCCATATATGCCTTCACTCATCTAAAAAAGGCTTTCTGTTCTGCTCCTGTGCTCCAACATCCTGATCCTGACCTACAGTTCACTTTAGAGGTTTATGCCTCCGAGATAGGGGCTGGACCAGTTCTAACCCAAAGGGATCATTTAACCTCCAAGTCGCACCCTGTAGCCTTTTTTTCCAAATGATTATCTCCTGCAGAGAGGAATTACGATGTGGGTAATCATGAATTCTTAGCCATTAATATGGACTTGACTGAATAGCGTCATTGGTTAGAAGGCACTGCCAATCCAATTCAGATTCTCACCAACCACAAGAATCTGACTTACCTAGAGACTGCTCATCAACTCAATCCTCGACAGGCCAGGTGGGCCTTGTTCTTTTCCTGTTTTAACTTTGTGGTCTCTTATCTTCCTGGGACCAAAAACAAGAAGGCTGACGCCCTTTCCCGTCAGTTTCCTCACTCAAGTGATTCTTCTGAATCTCCTATTGAACATATCATTCCTCCCTCCCGTGTGGTTGCTCAACTGAATACCACCCTTCTTCAAAGACTGCAATGTGCCCAGTCTAGTAAACCTCCTGAAGCCCCTGTGGCTTCCAATATCTTTTTTGTACCTCTGAACCTACACACTCCTGTGCTGTCCTGGGCTCATGATAGTAAACTCTCAGGACATTCTGGTTTGACAAGGACTTTTAAGTGTCTTTCCCAACACGTATGGTGGCCTACTATGAAGTCTGATGCTCAGGATTATGTGAAAGCCTGCACAATTTGTGCTGCCAAAAAAACTCCCGATCCTTGCCTCCCGGCTTGCTCCAACCATTGTCCATTCCCAAACATGGACACACATAACAATGGATTTCATTGTGGACCTTCCTCCTTCTGACCACCATACAGTTATCTGGGTTGTGGTGGATCGTTTTTCCAGACTGTTTCATTTTGTACCCCTAACAAAACTGCCTTCTGCCCAAGAATTATAGTCTCTTTTTCTCTTGCATGTGATATGACTTCATGGCATTCCTGCGAATATTGTTTCCAACAGAGGTCCACAGTTCATCTCTACCTTTTGGAGAGCCTTTTTTAAGTTGATTGGAACCACTGTTTCCTTGTCTTCTGGCTATAATTCTTAGACAAATGGACTAACCGAGAGAGTAAACCAGGATCTTGAGGCCTACCTTAGAGCCTTTGTCAATGCTCTCCATACCAACTTGTCTGAGTTGTTACCCCTAGCTGAGCTGGCAAGAAATACTCATTGGCCCTCTTCTCTTCGATGTTCTCTATTTCAAGCCGCAGCAGGGTATCAACCTTGTGTCTTCCCTCTTTCTGCTCAGTCCACTGGGGTTCCTGCTGCAGACCGGCACGTTACTGAACTCACCACTCATTGGTAACGTATTTGCTCTCAACTACGTTCAGCTGTCTCTAGATATAAAAGGTTTTCTGATCGTCATAGAGCTTATGTACGTGCCATCTAGGTAGGTGAACGTGTTTGGGTCTCTACTCAACATATTCGTCTACGTCAACCCTATCACAAATTGGGGCCTAGGTTTATCGGCCCTTACAAAGTCCTGAAAAGACTGTCTCCTGTTGCCTACAAAGTGGCCTTGCCCAAAACTCTGCGCATACACCCAGTCTTCCACATCTCACTACTCAAGCCTTACATCAAGAATAGATATACCCGGCTTGGAGCTCCTCCTCCTCCGCTCCTGGTCCGTGGTGACCCTGAATATGAGG
Source organism: Bombina bombina (assembly GCF_027579735.1). Classification (NCBI taxonomy): domain Eukaryota; kingdom Metazoa; phylum Chordata; class Amphibia; order Anura; family Bombinatoridae; genus Bombina; species Bombina bombina. Next base: position 662,336,085 of record NC_069501.1, read on the forward strand.
TTGCTAAGATCCTGGACTCCAGATACAGGCACAGACAACTGCAGTATCTGGTACATTGGAAGGGTTACTCTGTGGCGGATCATTCCTGGGTTCTTGCCAGTGATGTGCATGCTCCATCCTTGGTCTCCAGATTCCATGCTGCTCATCCCTTGAGGCCAACTCTAGTTTCCGGAGGGAACACTTGAGCGGGGGCTATGTCGTACTGTTGCTAGGGACGTGGCACCTGCTGTTCTGCTTGTTGCCTAGGGGGGGGGGGTCGGCTCCTGTCTGCGTGCGACGGTAACGTTATCGCCACACGCTCCCTCCATCAGGATCTCCTGTGGCACAAATCCTGTGCCTATGTAAGTTACTCACTTGCTACCTATCACTGCACAAGTATAGGTGTTACTTAGTGTTCTCCTGGGTGTCATTGTTGCTGTATGCTGGACTGTTATATTGTTGCTGACCTTTGCTTGTCTGACCACTCTGCTTGTTAAACCCTAAACTTCTGGATTGATATACTGCTGCTGAACTTTGCTTGTCTGACCACTCTGCCTGTTAACCCCTAAACTACAGTATTGATATACTGATGCTAAACCCTTCCTGTCTGACCATCCTAGTGGTTTACCTCTGGACTGCTTTACTGTTACCAAACCCTGCCTGCCTGACCATTCTAGTGGTTTACCTCTGGACTGCTTTACCATTGCCAAACCCTGCCTGCCTGACCATTCTAGTGGTTTACCTCTGGACTGCTTTACCATCGCCAAACCCTGCCTTCCTGACCATTCTAGAGTTTTACCCCTGAACTGCCTGTCTCTGATTCCCTGCCTGTTGACGCCGAAGGCTACCCTGCCTGTGGTGATTGCCGCTCACCTCATCTTGTGAACTTTCTCTGCTCTGCGTTATTCCCTATCATTCCGGCTCGACGCCGGGATAAGAAGACTACTGGCCGGGTTCAGTCTGATAGTAGAATATCCCACGAGCATTACAAATACTCACTATACAAGAGTTTTATAAACCACATTTAGTAATTACTTATCTGTTCAATCTGATAAATGGGCTTGATAAAATGATACCAGTTTCATGTCACTTAGCAGGGGTCTTAAAATCGCCATAGTCAAAGATCTTGAATTGCTTTATCTGTTTGGAGCATAGTTGTACTGCACCAATAAACCAACTTAATAGAAAGTGTATTCTACTTACCAAAGTGTTATGTATTGCACCACCAGAATATGTCTGATGATAGAAGACTTAAAAACTTTAGGGCTGACAGTGTACAAAGCTACTCAGACAAGCACAGGAGGCCTTTACTGTTTTTCCTGCTACTACACAATGATTCTAAGCTATGCAGTTAATTTTAAATCTGATGTACATTGCTGACAAAACAAACAATGCAATGCGAGTGGCTGCAATGTATTGTAGTGAGAGAAAGTGCTGATAGTTGATAAACCTAAACTATCTTTTTTTTAAATTTTAGCCAAAAAATATGTAAAATATCTGCTTGCAATGAACTACATATAGAACGAAAAATCTTATCATCAGTATACCACTTGCAGCGTTTGGCTGGAGTAATATACATCTGAAATGTGATTCTCTCTATTCTATAAACAAAGATGTTTTCTCCACTAAAATAATGCTCGTTTTAAATTCCACTAGTGTTAAATCTGAAAAATGTGTGCCATTTTAGTTTTAAAGCATTTAAAGAAATCTTCCCTTGGTGGAAAGTAAGAATATTATAAAAGTTAGATAAAGAATACACTCCAGCCTTATATTATTTTATGACTTGATCAAGCTCTCCTAGGTGCCATTTTCTACCAAATGTTTTTTTCAGATCATCAAATAAATGTCTAAGTTGAAGATGAGCCAAAAAGCTAGATCTAGAAATAATTATATTCTGTAACTAGCATATCAAAAGATTTAATTAAATTAGACAACATTTCCGTAATTTGAACTAAATATTTATTTGACCAGTCATTAAAAACAGCATGTGATAAACCCGGAGAAAACTCTGGGTTACCTTGAATCGGTAGATAATGTGAAACCTAAAAATGAGCTTTTATTTCTGCACACTACTTATGAATATTAACCAGTAGTTTGGAACATGGACAGTGGAGTATGGCTTTTAGGAAAAAAGCAATGATTACATTTATTTCCATTTCATAAAAAAGACATACGTAAGCCAGTCAACTGCAAATTTAATTGTGGCATCTAGATTGTAATATTTAATATTGGAAAAAGATAAACCACTACAGATCTATGTTGTGATAATCTATGTAAAGAAATACTGTATATGCATTTTTCCCTTGCCATATGAAATTTGAAAAAAATCTTATTGAAAAGGGCAATGTTGGTTCTCTGGATAAATAAAGGTAAATTTTGTAATTTGTAAAGTAGACAAGGAAATAGAATGGATTTACACATTACATTTAGAAACATTTTGGAAAAGTTTGATCCATACCATTGTCTAGGATTTAAAGATGTGCATTAGTTTTTGGGAAAAACACACTTTTGTCACGAAAGTTCGAATGAATGCACAACGTAAATTAAAGAAAATTTAAAAATACTGACGAAAATTGTCAGTATACATTCGTTTACTTTTTTTTTTTTTAAGAGGTTAATAATTACCTTTGTGCACTCTCCATACTCCCCAGGCCACATAAAGGTAAGTATTGTAGCTAAAGGTGAACTTTTTACCTTCAGCTTTGAAACATTTACATTCTCTTTAACAAAAAAAGAATGTAAATGTTTAACGAAAATTCAGTATTCATTTTGTTTTAAAAGAAGCAAATACCGAATATTTTGGGGGACAAATTTCCCCGAATATTCGCAATGAAAATTTCGTCCAAAACAAAATTTTCTTGGCTGTACAGTTCTACTAGCATTTCTACTGAGAAAGATGCCTAGATATTTAATTTGATCAACTACCTTGAAAGGGTCTTCACAAAGGGCTTCTGAGGGTTTACCTTTCCAGAGAATTTCAGATTTGTCCAAACTGATTTTATATCCTGGAAAAAAGAACTATACTTTCTAATACAGGGAGTGCAGAATTATTAGGCAAGTTGTATTTTTGAGGATTAATTTTATTATTGAACAACAACCATGTTCTCAATGAACCCAAAAAACTCATTAATATCAAAGCTGAATAGTTTTGGAAGTAGTTTTTAGTTTGTTTTTAGTTATAGCTATTTTAGGGGGATATCTGTGTGTGCAGGTGACTATTACTGTGCATAATTATTAGGCAACTTAACAAAAAACAAATATATACCCATTTCAATTATTTATTTTTACCAGTGAAACCAATATAACATCTCAACATTCACAAATATAAATTTCTGACATTCAAAAACAAAACAAAAACAAATCAGTGACCAATATAGCCACCTTTCTTTGCAAGGACACTCAAAAGCCTGCCATCCATGGATTCTGTCAGTGTTTTGATCTGTTCACCATCAACATTGCGTGCAGCAGCAACCACAGCCTCCCAGACACTGTTCAGAGAGGTGTACTGTTTTCCCTCCTTGTAAATATCACATTTGATGATGGACCACAGGTTCTCAATGGGGTTCAGATCAGGTGAACAAGGAGGCCAAGTCATTAGATTTTCTTCTTTTATACCCTTTCTTGCCAGCCACGCTGTGGAGTACTTGGACGCGTGTGATGGAGCATTGTCCTGCATGAAAATCATGTTTTTCTTGAAGGATGCAGACTTCTTCCTGTACCACTGCTTGAAGAAGGTGTCTTCCAGAAACTGGCAGTAGGACTGGGAGTTGAGCTTGACTCCATCCTCAACCCGAAAAGGCCCCACAAGCTCATCTTTGATGATACCAGCCCAAACCAGTACTCCACCTCCACCTTGCTGGCGTCTGAGTCGGACTGGAGCTCTCTGCCCTTTACCAATCCAGCCACGGGCCCATCCATCTGGCCCATCAAGACTCACTCTCAATTCATCAGTCCATAAAAACTTAGAAAAATCAGTCTTGAGATATTTCTTGGCCCAGTCTTGACGTTTCAGCTTGTGTGTCTTGTTCAGTGGTGGTCGTCTTTCAGCCTTTTTTACCTTGGCCATGTCTCTGAGTATTGCACACCTTGTGCTTTTGGGCACTCCAGTGATGTTGCAGCTCTGAAATATGGCCAAACTGGTGGCAAGTGGCATCTTGGCAGCTGCACGCTTGACTTTTCTCAGTTCATGGGCAGTTATTTTGCGCCTTGGTTTTTCCACACGCTTCTTGCGACCCTGTTGACTTTTTTGAATGAAACGCTTGATTGTTCGATGATCACGCTTCAGAAGCTTTGCAATTTTAAGAGTGCTGCATCCCTCTGCAAGATATCTCACTATTTTTGACTTTTCTGAGCCAGTCAAGTCCTTCTTTTGACCCATTTTGCCAAAGGAAAGGAAGTTGCCTAATAATTATGCACACCTGATATAGGGTGTTGATGTCATTAGACCACACCCCTTCTCATTACAGAGATGCACATCACCTAATATGCTTAATTGGTAGTAGGCTTTCGAGCCTATACAGCTTGGAGTAAGACAACATCCATAAAGAGGATGATGTGGTCAAAATACTCATTTGCCTAATAATTCTGCACTCCCTGTAATCTGTAAGAAATAAGGTATACTGTGTTTTGTATTGCTTAAAAAGAGCAATAGATTGTCTGCATACAATGATAACACAAGCTTCTTGCACACTTATAGATAGCTCTTTCATTTCGTGTCTTAATACCTCAAGCGGTTCTATGGCCAAAAGTGAAAGGGGCAACCTTGTCTCGTCCCTTAAGCCAATACAATACTAGAGGTTAATTCACCATTAACTAATACATTAGAGATAGGATTCTTATATAGTAGGTGTTATAAAACTATTAAATTGCCCGTCAATCCAAAATTTTCTAAAGATGTAAATAGATATTCCCAGATTATAGAATCAAACACCTTCACATTATCCACCTTAATGCTATATCCGTTTTTTTATGTGTTTTTTTAAAATTTGATATTATTCAGAAAATAATCTAGAACTAGCATTACTTTATGGAGGTTTTTAACAGGGTTTTTTACAAGCCATAAAGTTATTGGGGCAAGCTATATTAAGTCTTGCCGCAATAATAGAAGCAAGAGGTTTATAGTCATTATTAAGAAGGGAACTAGGTCTATATGATCCAGGAATTTCCGGATCTTTAACTTGTTTTATTATTTAAAGTTATAGTGGAAGCCGTAAAATACTGAGAATTCATTCTATTTTTGCAATAATATTCATTAATAAGAATAGGAGTAATCTGATCTCTAATCATCTTATACATTTCTGCAGGCAGATGATCGAGGCCTGGAGCTTTGCTCAATTTAGATTGGTTAATGGCAAAGAGGATCTCTTCAGTAGAAATGGGCTGATTTAAAAACAAAAATCATCAGGGGAAATATTTGGAAGAGCAACTTTGTTCCAGAATATAGATTTGTTAACCACATTCACAACATCTTCTGCATACATTTTCTGAAAATATTCAAAAAGCACCCTTCTAATATCCTTGTTGCTAGTTAATAATTTATTCCCATCTTTTATTGCAGTAATGATATTCTTATTTTGTCTTCTTTTAACAATTATGGCAAGAAATGTAGCCAGTTTACCGTAATGACTGCTTTATAATGCTTTTTCTCTCTTATCTGCCTTTATTAATTTTTGCTTAAAGTGAATGTAAACTTTGATGCTAAAGTGCCCCATTTTTAAAAATTCGATTAAAAACAGGGGCACTTTAATTCATCAAAATTTACATTTCACTCGTGAAAAAATACTTACCTTTTAAACTTGACAGCAGCTGCAGCTTCCTCCGGTCGTCGCAAGCCATTTCTGATGTCAGAAATGATGGATAGGTCATCCTCCAATCACGGCTTCCCCCCGGGGGAATCAGTGACTGATTCAATGCCATGAATGGAGGAAGCCGGATTCCTCATTTTAGACCCAGGAAGAGGCTTTGCGACGGGTGGAGGAAGTTGGAGCTGCTGTCAAGATTAAAAGGTAAGTTTTTTTTCACAACAGGAGTGAAATGTAAATTTTGATGACTTAAAGTGCCCCTGTTTTTAATCAAATTTTTAAAAACCGGGCACTTTAGCATCAAAATGTACATTCACTTTAAGAAATAAATCTCTCCCTAACTCAGCCAAAATATATTTATCCCATAAACTTTTAGTTGGATTTATCATTTAAGCTTTAAAACTATTCCTCACTGGATCAGATAACTGAATCTCCCTAGATTTATTTTTCTTTTTCCACTTACAGAGATATGATATAATTCCCCCTCTCTGGAATGTCTTGTCTGCTTCCCAAAAAATCTCAACCTTATTATGGTGACAAAAATTATTCCATTTTCCTTTTAGTCAATTTTTAAAATGTACATTATGTAATTCATTTGGATATTAAGAGAGGTAATTGCGTGATTTTATTGAGGTTTAAAAAAAAAAAAAAACGACAAAATACAGAAAGTGTCTGGTTTAGACAAAAACAAAACAAGGTAAATGGGGTCTAATATTCTATACAAGGTTTTCGTCTTATCCAATATACATAGCAATTAAACTGTAGCAAATTTAAACATAATAAAAAAGTGTCTAATTAGACTCCAAAAATACCATTCGGAAAATACTGACTTATACAGTGCTGATCAATGTTTCTTAGAGTGCGTGACACATTCATCTAAAACAGAATTAAACGAACAAAAAATACAACCTCATTTCCCCTTTTTGCAAAGAATGCTATTGTCCCCTTGCGTTATTCTCTCTAATACAAGTGGGTTGTCAGACATATCCATTCTAAGCAAAGCCCAGAATTCTCCCCTCCCCCTGGAAGACACCTAATAATACTATTTCTGAATTCCTAAAAGGATAAATCAAATAATCTATTTCTCTGGGGGGAAATATCTTAATAAATGTCGACCATTTTTTAAAGAATAGAATTATATCCTGTTCAGAGTTCATGTCCGTATCCATCTGCTCAATAATGCATTGTTTTTTAAGATAGTTTTTAATTTCAGTAATACTAGGGACAGATCTATCCCTCCAATTCTTGAAAATTAAGTTTCTGGAAGCTAGAATTATTAAATTGATAATTTTATTATCCTTCAGTGTTAAATTCTCGTCTAGGAGAAAAATTACTTTCCCTAATGACAAAGTAATAGAGTTAATCTTGAGAGTATTTAATGTCCAGTACTCAATTTTTTTCAAAAGTTGGGAAATCTTGGGACATGACCAGACCATGTGGGTTAAATTCCGACTGATTACATTTTGGACATTTATTGAAGTTAGAATTATGCTATTTAAAACCTTTCTCCGGGGTGTAATATGTTCGATATATGAATTTTAGATGGGACTCTCTCCAATTCACAGAGAGTGTGAGGCGGGAGATCAGAGTTAAAGATCTTTTTATGTAATGTGGGTGAATAGTGATTTCAGGAATTGAGCCCACCCACTTATGAGCGATATTGATAAAGTTCAAATCACCTGCCTGAGAAGCAAGGTAGTCATACCAGGTTGAGATTGATGAGAGGCCCTTTTTGGCCAGTATTGGCCAGCCGTCCATCTTAACCCAAGACCAGTTCCAGGTGAAGTTATTAACTAAAGTAGATACGTAATGCCTTGCTTGAAGATAGGCAAAGAAGTCCTGATTTTCAAGATTAAATTCCTGTTTTAGTTCCTCAAATGATTTAATGTTTTGTGCAGGCTGATTTAAGAGTTGTGCCGTAAAGCACAGGCCATTTCTATGCCAGTTACAGAATACTAAGGATTGAATGCCTTCTTGAAATACTCATATTGGTTTTTGTAAGTATTCCAATTTTTTCCATGCCTGGATTACAGTATAAATTGATTTAATTTGTTTAACCTTCTTAGGGACTAGATTAAGAGGAGAGTGAATTAGGGAAATAGGAAGAGGGGTATATCACATTTAATCCAAAGCTAATGTTCGTAAAGTAATCCATATTTAGAATCCAGTCTATGGCGATACTCCCTAGAAAAACCAAGTTGTAAATGTATAAGTTGGGAAGGGCGAAACCGCCAAAATTCTTGGGTAGAGAATATAGGTAGGTAAATAAAATGGCAGATTGCGATATTGAGGCCTTTGATAACCTTACCTTTTAGAAAGATTGGGACATTCTGTAAGATATACAACATTTTAGGAAGAAGCACCATCTTGAACAAGGCGACATGGCCTGATATGGAAAGATTTTGTAGACTTTAATCTGACTGATAATTGGGGGGATATTAAGAGAGAACCAGTTTTGGGGATCAGGAGATATGTTGATCCCAAGATATCTAAATGAGCTGGAAACTATCCTGAAAGGAATTTCTACAGGGGAGTCCTTCTGTGCCCTAACCCATAAGAGTTCTGATTTCATGGTATTGATTTTAAAACCAGAAAATTGGCCAAACAAATGTATCCATTTAAGCAGATTTGGAATATTCACTGAAGTATTAGATAGATAGACAAGGAGATCATCAGCATACAATGCGACTTTTACCTCCTTCGTCCCTATTTTTATTCCCTCTATTTGTTGCCTGATCTTGATGGCTAAAGGTTCAATTGCAATGTCAAAGAGTAGTGGGGAAAGAGGACAGCCTTGGCGGGTGCCTTTTTCAAGCACTATAGTGGGATATTCTGTACCGTTGGTAGTTAATCGAGTAGATGATTGAGTATATAAGTTCTCGATTAGTCTTGGAAAATTATTTCTAAACCCGAACCGAAACATTGTATTTAGCAAGTGATCATAATGTACAGAATTGAATGCTTTTTCAGCATCTATAGCAACGATTGCAGCATCTGGGAGATCTTTGCACTTGCTCTCATCTAAGTTTTTGAAGTAATCAATAATCACAAAGAGCTCTCTAATTTTCGTGGCTAAATTACGCTTATGAAGAAAGCAAGCCTGATCCTTATGAATGATATCAGTCAGTTCTACTTGAAGTCACTTAGCTAAAATAGATATAAATATCTTGTAGTCTGAATTGAGTTTTAAAAGTTCTCGAATAACAGGTATAGTCTCGGGTGTCAGGGTTATGCGACCTCCAGATATCCCTGACTGCAAGGTTTTTAAAGATAGTATTAAACATTTTAGACTCTAAGGAGTCTTATTTCGTCTTGTTTTGATATTAACCTCTCATCAGTCCATCAAGTATATCAAGGATATCGTGGGGACTTGTTGAAGTCGCCAGCCATTACAAGATAGCCTTCTGTGATCTGCAAAATCTTCAGAATTTCGGATAAAATTATTTGAGGCATAAAGGTTACAAAAAGTATAAATAGACTTTGCTATTCTAAGTTTTAAAATCAGAATTCTGCTGTCCGGGTCAGTTAATGTTAGCAGGATTTCATATGTTGTTAAGTTTTTACCTAGTAAAATTGCAACCCCCCTTTTTCTAGCTACGCTAGGGGTGGCAAAAACCTCCCCCACCCAGGAAGTTTTTAATTTCAAGGATTCTTCTAAAGTTAAGTGTGTTTCCTGAACAAATGCAATATTGGTTCTTATTTTTTTAAGGTGGGAGATGATTGTTTTAAGCTTTATTGGTGATGTGATGCCACCAACGTTCCATGAGGTGATTGTAAGATTCTTAACATTAATCATTTATTCATATGGAGGTAATTAGATAAGCTAACCTGACTCAGTTAGGAAAAATATTGTACTAGGAACCAAATTTAGTGGAATCCCACTTTAACTGTAACTAACTAATCAATAATAATTAAGCCTGCCTCTATGAGCAAACTGTGGAAGTAAAAATGCTGTCATAAATATACAATCTTATACATAGATAGATAGTATACTTAATACAAGAAATTACAGTATTTGACAAGATAAGACTAGGCTACTTGTATTGACACAAATTCAAAGAATGATCAGGCACATATCATGCAACAAAAAGGTCCCACAGGGAGAAATAAACAGAAGAGAGGGCAAGAGAAATAGACTAGAGCCACCTGCCTTCTGTGTTTCCTTGCCCTAATTCCCCCTCTCTTCTTGTCTTCTTCCCCTCACGGCCACCTCTGGGGGGGGAGAGGATAGTGAAATGATAGGTCGATTATGCGCATCAGGGGGGCTCAGGGTGCTGAGGAGTAATAAGTTGGATATTGGTAATAATAAAGTCCTGAAAATATGGATTTATACAGATGAGAATAGCCTATGTTGCTAGCCTAAATCAGATTTAATGTGGCAGAACTGTACCTTTAGAATGCAAAAAGCCTCATTTGTTGCTCTCAGTTTAGATATTCTCATCAAGAGTGTTGCCAGCAGAGTTGCCTAGTTTTAAGCTTCTTGTAATGATGTGGCGGTGAAGTGAATGATGGTAGTGCTTCTCTCAGAAGTGAGGGGAGGATGGGTCGCCTGAAAGTTAACTGGGCCAGGCCACCACAACACTCCTCTGAACTGTGACCAGATACCTCACTTTCCCCAGAGCCAGTGGATTACTTGGACCCCCTCTCGCATGCACCGGTGGGAGGGGGTAGAGTGGTTGGGCGTACTAGATTGAATAGCTGGCAGAGAACAGAAGATGCCATAAAAGCGCAGATCCAGGAGCGCCCACAGGGAAACCGGATGACTCCTCTGCCAGCTAGGTAATTCCCCTTAGTTCTGGGAGAATAACAGTCCCGGGGGTACGGGATGTACATCCAAGTTGTGCTGCCTGGTAGGACTTGACAATACGAAGGATGATGATAGTAAACTAATTACAGCATTGTTTTAAAATTTTAGGTTCTCTACTTTTCTAATGAAATTGTCCAGAACCTATTCTATCTAATTCAGGAAATAAAGTCATATGGAAATCAACAGCAGTAATAAAATTCTCCAATGATGTTTAAGATTTAGGACATCCTAAAATCTCCTCTCCAATGTATTTGCCTTTAAACATTACATAATATTAAATATAAGTCATTAATCTTGATTTGAATAATCAAATATCTCCCATAGGTATCTTCTTTTTGATAAAATATTGTAAGATACATATTTGTTAAAGAAAAAGGCAAATTCTTTCTTTCTTCGGTCACAGAGGGGTGGCTATAACCTCCCCAACCCATTTTTATTCGAGTTTTGGAATCTCTTGAGATTCAAGATGTGTTTCTTGTAGATATATCCCGAGTTTATGATAACCTAAGTGTTTTAAAGTTAATTTTCTTTTTGCTGGGGAGGTAATGCCACCAACATTCCATGACAGAAGATTCAATGCGTCAATTTAAAATATGTTATAAAGTTCTAAAAACTAGAATTCAGACAAATGTGGGTAGGGAGGAAGGGAAGAAAAGGGATGGGGGGATTATTTTTCCTTTAAAATAAATGCTAAGATTCCTAAGCAATCTGTCCATAGTACATAGCAAACTTCTTATTCAGCCTGAGTGTCAAGAGTATTAAATCTATTTATTTTCTCTGCAAAAATCTTGTGCCTCTTTTTCATTGTTTAATGTCTTAAAATACCCTTTTTTCTCAAGTGCAATTTTAGCTGAATAAATTAGTCTGGCATTGACATTGGCTTTAATTAACCTGATGCAAAATGGGGACATTTCTCACCTTTTAGTTAAAGTTTCTGCGGAAAAATCCTGGAAAAGTCATATTTTGAGCTGATCCATCAAAAGAGGTTTTGTTCTCTGATACTGTCTAAGTATATTCAATTTATCCTGAAAGTTTAGCAGTTTTTTTAACCATCTTTGGCCTAGCCTTATAGCTACCATTTGGAATTTTCCTATGCATCCAAATCCTATGGGCTGTTTCTACCATTAAAGTTAAACTTGGAGATTGAATATCAAGTAGTTGAGGGAGCTGCACTGAGGCGAAAGCTAAAAGATCCCAAAATTTAATAGATTCAGGTAACCCGCCTACTTTGATATTATTGCATTGGGACAGTGTCATGTTCTGGTTACTCATGTGGTATACCTTTAAGAAGAACCTATCACTACACTATAAAAGACTCCTCCTCCCTTTCTACGATGCTAAGTAATTTTCTATTGTGGAACTTCGTACCGACTTGCCTGCAAGACTCCCTTAGCCACTGTTCCATTGAGAGAGCGGATCCGACTGACTAAAAGTTTTTCTTCATGACCGCAATTTGTCTGTCTCAACTCGTAAGCTCCTAGCTTACCTGCATTTCCTCATTGCTTTCTATTTAGAAGATTCAGTGTGCTTTCTTCACCTTCCGAAAGGAGATCAGCTGTGCATCTGCAGCCACTCCGGATGACGTCACAATATGAGCCGCGATCATTCTAACTGATCACTTCCGAAACGCTGGCGCCTGAACTACGGTAGCTCTCAGCATTACCTTTGGAGGAAGATATGTAAGTCTTCTCATTACACTGAACATTTTCAATTGTATATAGACTGGGAACTTTGTTTAGGAAAACCGCTCAGCAGCTCGTTTTTATGTAAAATACCTAAGGATACATTGTTGCACTGGACGTGCAAGTAGCTCGTTTACTTACACTCTGACAATTTGTCATAACAACTAAGTCTCAATTCTTGTGTTTCATACGACACATCCAGACTGTAACTGAAGCTTGAGGATCAGTATATTGAGGAAGGTATCTTCTACAGTGTGAACGCAGATACTCATTCCTAACCCACTTACTAAAGCTTCCCACAGCTGAAAGCTGACACTAGGTTTAACTGCAATAAGGCAGGCTTACAGTAAGATCCTCACATATATAATATATAATATATCACTATATTTTATCTAATCACCTATCTGTCATATTCACTTCTCTGTTTTGTTGATTGAACAGTTCTTACTCATTTCCATTTTCTCTTGATTGTTTACAGTCACCCTCAGTTCTATGAGCAAAATCCTGGTTTTCTTTACAATCTTAGAACCGCAGTTTTGGTGTGAGACTGAGTGGTAGAGAAGGTTAACATCACAACCTACATAACCCTAACATATTACTTAGCCTTAAAAAAGAAACGTTAACCAAAAATGGATCTAACCAAACTAACAAACAGAGTGGGAACTCTATCCCAAAATATGGATCTTATGCTCCAGGGTCTCAGAGAGATCCAAGCAGAAAACGAGCACCTCAGAAAATTCATCAGTGATCAATTAGCAAATAAACCACCAGTCACTGATGTATACCCTGAACCTCAAGTTTGTCCATCCGAAAAGTTTTCCGGAGTAAGATCTCATTTTAGAGAATTTAAAAACTCCTGCAACCTCTTCTTCTCCCTCTAACTACAAACCTACCCAAATGATAGGACAAAAGTATTGACTGTTATATCCTACCTTACAGGGGAAGCAAGAGCATGGGCGAATGCCTTCTATGAGAATAACGACCCTATCCTGTGCTCCCTTGATGATCATAACAAACAAAGCACAGCTGAAACTGCCATACGCTCCCTCCACCAAGGCAAACGTCCAGTCGAGGAGTATATTACTGATTAAGAGATGGGGTCCCTGATACTCTATGGAATGACCGCGCATTAAAAAAACAGTATCGACTCAGCCTATCAGAGTCAGTAAAGGACGAATTGGCCCGTTGTGAGTTGCCTTCTACACTCGAATCCCTGATCACCCTAACCATTTTGATTGATAGACGCCTTAGGGAAAGGAAGTCCGAAAGAGGCACTCCCGACTATTCATACAGAAAGTCCATTCCTGCATCACCTACTTTCCCTAGCAGAAGTACAGAGGAACCTATGGACATTGCCTTCATAAAGGGTCCACTCAAGCCTGAGGAAAAGGCCAGGAGGAAGTTAAATAACCTATGTATGTATTGCGCGGCTAGAGAACACACAGTTAAGGATTGCCCAAACCTTTTAAAACAGAAGAAGGGTAAGACACAATATAGACCTTGTTACCAGGATGTTATAGATAAAACAGCATCTCCCTTCTCTCTCTCTCTATCTCCCTACAATGGGATCACCAACCAGCAGCTACTCAAGCTTTGATTGATTCCGGAGCTACAGGAAACTTTATTGATTTTGATTTTGTGCACCTTTTCAACATTTCTTTAATAAAGAAAGAGAATACACTTGCAAGATGACTAGTTGATGGTTCCGCCCTAAAATCTGGTCATATTACACATCACACTATACCTATAACATTGAGCTTCCCCTCTGGACACATTGAGATCACTACCTTTGATGTTATATCCACACCCATTTATCCTATCATACTAGGCTTAACCTGGCTTAGACTACACCAACCCACTATCCTCTGGGAGAAAGGCATATTATATTTTGATTATACATATTGCTCTAACACATGTAACGCATACTAGTATCACAGTTATGCAGCTATCAGATTATAACATACCCTCCTGTTACACTGATTTTACAGATGTGTTCAGTAAGAAAGATGCTCAAAGTTTGCCACCACATAGATCTTACGATTGCCCCATAGATCTCCTTCCGAACTCCACCATACTTTTGGCCATATATTCCCTTTGTCAGAACCTGAGTTGAAACATCTAAAGGAGTACCTGGATGACAATTTGAAAAAAGGCTTCATAAGACCTTCTACCTCGCCCACAGGGGCTGGTAAATTTATAAGGATAACAGTCTCAGACCCATAATCGATTATAGAGAGCTCAACAAACGAACTTGAAAAAAAAAAAATAGATACCCCCCTTCCTTTAATACCAGAGTTGATAGAGCGTCTGCAGGGCGCTAACATATTCACTAAATTAGACCTGAGGGGGGCTTACAACCTAGTGAGGATGAGACAAGGAGACGAATGGCTGACTGCTTTTCGGACAAGGTATGGCTTGTTCGATTATACAGTCATGCCATTCGGGCTCTGTAATGCCCCCGCCACATTTCAACATTTCATGAATGATCTTTTCAGGGATTTATTAGACATACACATGGTCATATACTTGGATGGCATATTGATATATTCTGACACTATGGAACATCACATTCAACATGTAAGAACTGTTCTCTCCAGACTTAGGGCGAATTCCCTCTATGTCAATGTAGAAAAATGCATATTTAATTCACTTGCAATATCCTTCTTGGGTTACGACATTTCTCCATCTGGCATACAGATGGAAGACAAGAAAATCCAGGCTATCATGAATTGGCCCATCCCAACCACCAAGAAAGAAATTCAAAAATGTCTTGGTTTCTCCAACTTCTATAGAAGATTCATCTAGGGTTTTCCGCAATAGTAAAACCCTTGACCAGTCTTACAAGAAAGGATAGTAAGTTCTCTTGGAACCTACAAGCTAATAATGCCTTTGAATTATTAAAACAAAAGTTTGTGACTGCCCCTATTTTGCAATTCCCAAACCCTGCGTTGCAATTTGTCCTGGAGGTGGATGCCTCTGATTATGCTATCGGGGCCATACTCTCCCAAAGGACAATACCCAGTTTCCTTCTACTCCAGACTCATGAATAGCGCTGAATTGAACTATGCTATTGGAGAAAAGGAATTACTCGCTATTAAAGCTTCCCTGGAGTTTTGGAGACACCTTCTTGAGGGAACTGTTACCCCTATTATTATTTATACTGATCACAGGAAACTACAGTACCTCAAAACTAATAAAACTCTCAGTTCCCATCAAGTACGATGGAGCCTATACTTCTCCAGGTTTAACTACGTAATTACTTATAGGCCTGGGAGTAAGAACTTGAAGGCAGATGCCCTATCCAGGAGAGACCCCACACTGAAGGAATTTAGAGATCCACCATACCTCATGATAGACTTCTTGCTCTCACTATAAGTAACGTTACAACTCTTCAAGAACTTCAACAGAGGGACACCTCAATATCCCAACTATCACTTCAAAAAGGATCTGATGGCTTGTTATATTTCGGTCAACGAATTTTTGTTCCACATCGCTTAGGAAGCAATTCCTAAACACAGCTCATGACTCCCTCTTGGCAGGCCATTCCAGAATAAGAAAAACCCAACATCTACCACAGAGGGATTACTGGTGGCCACAAATGGCCCAGAGTATCACCAAATACGTACAAACCTGTACCATTTGTTGCCAAAACAAACACCAAAAGAATCATCCTTACGAATTCTTACTCTCCTTGCCAGTGTTTGACAGACCATGGAAATCCATAGCCATGGATTTTATCATTGAACTACCTCCTTCATCAAACCACAATACTATTTTTGTGGTTGTTGACCAATTTTCAAAGATGGCTCATTTTCTACCGGTTATAGGACTACCGACTGCATCCGAGACTGCACATCTTTTCCTGACTCATATAGTGAAACTTCATGGACTACCTGAAAGCATCACGACTGATAAGGGAAGCCAATGTACGTCTAGATTTTGGACACAAATTTGCTACACACTAGGCATCAAAAGGAAGTTATCAACATCCTTTCACCCCCAAATGAATGGGCAGACTGAAAGGACAAATCAAACATTGGAGCAATACCTACGTTGTTATTGTACCACCCAACAGGACAACTGGTCTGCTTTGTTACCAACAGCTGAGTTTTCCTACAATAACTCTGTCAACTCCTCAACTAAACTCACCCCTTTCTTTGTTAATTACGACTTCAACCCCTCTTATAATCTCCATCATAGGATCGAAAGTTCCTCTCCCATGGTTGCGGACACCATCAATTCCATAGCGCAAGGATTCACCCAAGTACAACAGACACTCCTAAATGCACAAAAACAACAACAACATTACTATAACCTTAGGAGATCCAAACCCCCAGTATATAAACCTAACGATAAAGTCTGGCTTTCAACCAAACATCTTAAGTTCACTATTCCATGCAGAAAATTGGGTAGATTGTATATCGGGCCATTCCCAATAAAAAAAGATAGTCAACCAAAATGCTGTCACGCTACAACTGCCAGACTTCTACAAAATCCACCCAACCTTCCACGTCTCCCTGCTTAAGCCCTACCGAGACATGAGACCTGATTCCAACTCCGGAAAGGATGTGCCTGTACTCCAGGATGACATCGACTTTGATATCAAAAAGATCATCGACTACAGACACAGTAACAAGATTCTACAGTATCTGGTTAGGTGGAAGGGTTATGGACCGGAAGAAGATTCATGGGAGCCCTCCACTAACCTGTCTGCTCCACGTCTAGTCTCTCAATTCCATTGTAGACATTCCGACCACCCCAGACCATGATCCGCAGTGTGGCTCTCTTAGAGGGGGTAATCTGTCATGTTCTGGTTACTCATGTGGTATACCTTTAAGAAGAACCTATCACTACACTATAAAAAGACTCCTCCTCCCTCTCTACGATGCTAAGTAATTTGCTATTGTGGGACTTCGTACCGACTTGCCTGCAAGACTCCCTTAGCCACTGATCCATTGAGAGAGCGGATCCGACTGACTAAAAGTTTTTCTTCATGACCGCAGTTTCTCTGTCTCAACTTGTAAGCTCCTAGCTTACCTGCATTTCCTCATTGCTTTCTATTTAGAAGATTCAGTGTGCTTTCTTCACCTTCCGAAAGGAGATCAGCTGTGCACCTGCAGCCGCTCCGGATGACGTCACAATACGCGCCGCAATCATTCTAACTGTTCACTTCCGAGACGCTGGTACCTGAACTACGGTAGCTCTCAGTATTACCTTTGGAGGAAGATATGTAAGTCTTCTCATTACTCTGAACATTTTCAATTGCATATAGACTGTGAACTCTGTTTAGGAAAACCACTCAGCAGCTCGTTTTTATGTAAAATACCTAAGGATACATTGTTGCACTGGACGTGCAAGTAGCTCGTTTACCTACAATCTGACAATTTGTCATAACAACTAAGTCTCAATTCTTGTGTTTCATATGACACATCCAGACTGTAACTGAAGCTTGAGGATCAGTATATTGAGGAAGGTATCTTCTACAGTGTGAACGCAGATAGTTCCTAACCCACTTACTAAAGCTTCCCACAGCTGAAAGCTGACACTAGGTTTAACTGCAATAAGGCAGGCTTACAGTAAGATCCTCACATATATAATATATAATATATCACTTTTTATATTTTATCTAATCACCTATCTGTCATATTCACTTCTCTGTTTTGTTCTTACTCATTTCCATTTTGTCTTGATTGTTTACAGTCACCCTCAGTTCTATGAGCAAAATCCTGGTTCTCTTTACAATCTTAGAACTGCAGGTTTGGTGTGAGACTGAGTGGTAGAGAAGGTTAACATCACAACCTACATAACCCTAACAGACAGATCTTCAAATTCTTCAATTTTCGTCTGCAAAGAATTAAGTTTATTATCTTGGGCCATAACAGAATGGTCTTAAATATGAACACAATCTTCTAGATTGGATACCTTAGTCTCAAATTCTGAGATTCTACCAGAAAATTGTCTAACCTCAATAGTTAGACTAGCCAGTTATTTTTTAAGAAGGTCAAATTGGGGTCTTATCAGTTCTGTGAATTGGTTCATCAAAGATTGAGAGTCTACACGTGACACTTTAGGATCAATAGAATCACTAGAAAATTTTGGACTGATCTCAATACATCTTTTCTTTCTGTTTGGGCAGCATAGCTGATTATTTTTAATGTGAGATACACATTTTTCCATATGTATGTGTCAAACAACACTAATAGGGAATATAAAATATTCCAAACACAAAAAAACCCAAAGCTGTCTAAAAATGTGTAATCGTGTACTTCAAAGAAGAAACACACTCGCTTAGATTTAGAGTTTTGCGTTAGAACGGGTGCGTTAGCTACGCATGTTTTTTTTCTCCCGCACCTTTTAAACAATGCTGGTATTTAGAGTTCTCTGAAGGGCTGCGTTAGGCTCCAAAAAGGGAGCGTACAGTCATATTTACCGCCACTGCAACTCTCAATACCAGCGTTGCTTACGGACGCGGCCAGCTTAAAAAACGTGCTCGTGCACGATTCCTCCATAGGAAACAATGGGGCAGTTTGAGCTGAAAAAAAACCTAACACCTGCCAAAAAGCAGCGTTCAGCTCCTAACGCAGCCCCATTGTTTCCTATGGGGAAACACTTCCTAAGTCTGCACCTAACACCCTAACATGTACCCCGAGTCTAAAGACTCCTAGCCTTACACTTATTAACCCCTAATCTGCCCCCCCCGCTATCGCTGACCCCTGCATATTATTATTAACCCCTAATCTGCCGCTCCGTACACCGCCGCCACCTACATTATACCTATGTACCCCTAATCTGCTGCCCCTAACACCGCCGACCCCTATATTATATTTATTAACCCCTAATCTGCCCCCCCCAACGTCGCCGCTACCTTACCTACACTTATTAACCCCTAATCTGCCGACCGGACTTCACTGCTACTCTAATAAATGTATTAACCCCTAAAGCTAAGTCTAACACTAACACCCCCCTAAGTTAAATATAATTTAAATCTAACGAAATACAATAAATCTTATTAAATAAATTATTCCTATTTAAAGCTAAATACTTACCTGTAAAATAAACCCTAATATAGCTACAATATAAATAATAATTACATTGTAGCTATTTTAGGATTTATATTTATTTTACAGGCAACTTTGTATTTATTTTAAATAGGTACAATAGCTATTAAATAGTTAATAACTATTTAATAGCTACCTAGTTAAAATAATTACAAAATTACCTGTAAAATAAATCCTAACCTAAGTTACAATCAAACCTAACACTACACTATCAATAAATTAATTAAATAAACTACCTACAATTATCTACAATTAAATCAACTAAACTAAATTACAAAAATAAACAAACACAAAATTACAAAAAATAAAAAAAGATTACAAGAATTTTAAACTAATTACACCTACTCTAAGCCCCCTAAAAAAATAACAAAGCCCCCCAAAATAAAAAAAATGCCCTACCCTAATCTAAAATAAAAAGTTTACAGCTCTTTTACCTTACCAGCCCTTAAAAGGGCCTTTTGCGGGGCATGCCCCAAAGAAAACAGCTCTTTTGCCTGTAAAAAAAACATACAATACCTCCCCCCAACATTACAACCCACCACCCACATACCCCTAATCTAACCCAAACCCCCCTTAAAAAACCTAACACTAAGCCCCTGAAGATCTTCCTACCTTGTCTTCACCACGCCGGGTATCACCGATCCGTCCAGAAGAGGCTCCGAAGTCTTCATCCTATCCGGCAAGAAGAGGCCCAGAAGAGGCTCCAAAGTCTTCATCCTATCTGGCAGGAAGAGGAGATCCGGACCGGCAAACATCTTCATCCAAGCTGCATCTTCTATCTTCATCCATCCGACGAGGAGCGGCTCCATCTTCAAGACCTCCGGCGGGGAACATCATCTTCTCCCGACGACTAGACGACGAATGAAGGTTCCTTTAAGGGACGTCATCCAAGATGGCGTCCCTCGAATTCCAATTGGTTGATAGGATTCTATCAGCCAATCGGGATTAAGGTAGGAAAAATCTGATTGGCTGATTGAATCAGCCAATCAGATTCAAGTTCAATCCGATTGGCTGATCCAATCAGCCAATCAGATTGAGCTCGCATTCTATTGGCTGTTCCGATCAGCCAATAGAATGCGAGCTCAATCTGATTGGCTGATTGGATCAGCCAATCGGATTGAACTTGAATCTGATTGGCTGATTCAATTAGCCAATCAGATTTTTCTTACCTTAATTCCGATTGGCTGATAGAATCCTATCAGCCAATCGGAATTCGAGGGACGCCATCTTGGATGACGTCCCTTAAAGGAACCTTCATTCGTCGTCTATTCGTCGGGAGAAGAGGATGTTCCGCCCCGGAGGTCTTGAAGATGGAGCCGCTCCTCGTCGGATGGATGAAGATAGAAGATGCCGCTTGGATGAAGATGTTTGCCGGTCCGGATCTCCTCTTCTTGCCGGATAGGATGAAGACTTCGGAGCCTCTTCTGGACCTCTTCTTGCCGGGTTGGATGAAGACTTCGGAGCCTCTTCTGGACGGATCGGTGATACCCGGCGTGGTGAAGACAAGGTAGGAAGATCTTCAGGGGCTTAGTGTTAGGTTTTTTAAGGGGGGTTTGGGTTAGATTAGGGGTATGTGGGTGGTGGGTTGTTGGGGAGGGGGTATTGTATTTTTTTTACAGGCAAAAGAGCTGTTTTCTTTGGGGCATGCCCCGCAAAAGGCCCTTTTAAGGGCTGGTAAGGTAAAAGAGCTGTAAACTTTTTATTTTAGATTAGGGTAGGGCATTTTTTTATTTTGGGGGGCTTTGTTATTTTTTTAGGGGGCTTAGAGTAGGTGTAATTAGTTTAAATTTTTTGTAATCTTTTTTTATTTTTTGCAATTTAGTGTTTGTTTTTTTTGTAATTTAGTGTGTTTTTTTGTAATTTAGTTTAGTTGATTTAATTGTAGATAATTGTAGGTAGTTTATTTAATTAATTTATTGATAGTGTAGTGTTAGGTTTAATTGTAACTTAGGTTATGATTTATTTTACAGGTAATTTTGTAATTATTTTAACTAGGTAGCTATTAAATAGTTATTAACTATTTAATAGCTATTGTACCTAGTTAAAATAAATACAAAGTTGCCTGTAAAATAAATATAAATCCTAAAATAGCTACAATATAATTATTATTTATATGTAGCTATATTAAGGTTTATTTTACAGGTAAGTATTTATCTTTAAATAGGAATAATTTATTTAATAAGATTTATTTTATTTCATTAGATTTAAATTATATTTAACTTAGGGGGGTGTTAGTGTTAGGGTTAGACTTAGCTTTAGGGGTTAATACATTTATTAGAGTAGCGGCGAGGTCCGGTCGGCAGATTAGAGGTTAATACTTGAAGTTAGGGGTCGGCGATGTTAGGGAGGGCAGATTAGGGGTTAATACTATTTATTATAGGGTTTTTGAGGCGGGAGTGAGGCGGTTTAGGGGTTAATACATTTATTATAGTGGCGGCGAGGTCCGGTCCGCAGATTAGGGGTTAATAAGTGTAGGTAAGGTAGCGGCGACGTTGGGGGGGGGCATATAATAGACAGTAACCTAAGATGGTAGACAGGTTTTGACCATAATTGTCAAGTTAGTACTGGAAATGTTAAAATCTTGAAATTGGAAAAAGGGCCAAGAATTTATATTTACTCCCAAAAATTAATCATGTCATATTTTGAGTTCAATCCCTTGGGTACTCTTGTCTCCATCTGGAAAATTCAATAGATTTCCCGTTTGGCCAGGAGTTGGTCTAAATCTCCTCCTCTTGTTGGCAACATCACCTTTTCTATTATACACCATTGAAAGGTATTGAGTTTACCCTCATGTTTAGTTTAAAAGTGCTGTACTAAGGGAGTTGTGGATTTACCCACATTAGTCCCTGAAGGCTCAGGGTCTATGGTCTCGGGAAGAATCTCTTCTCCCGATAAACATTTTGGAAAGGTGTTCCCTGATCCTATTACGCATGTCTCTTGAGGTTAACCCTACATATTGTAGGTGGCACTGATTGCATGAGATAAGGTAAATCACATAATTTGATTTACAATTTACACATGACTGAATCTTGTATTCTTTACCATTAGCATATGACGTGAAACACTGTGTAACGTTTACATATTCACATGGTTTACAATGTTTGCTGCCACATTTGTATGTGCCTAGATGTGTGAGCCAAGAACTCGCACTAGCTGTAGTTTTACGTAGTTGTGTTGGTGCTAAAATATTACCTAGTGTGGTACTTTGCATACCTTATCTGCCGGGGGTGGCTGCTTTTACCATGTAACAAATTGTTTCCTGAAATTGGTTTGCGATACACACCTGTCTCAATGTTATCCCCTATGTTTCCAGTTAGGGTCAAATCCAAAAAATTAAATTGGTCACATTGGTTTCAAATGTGAAGCGCAAACCCACATCATTGTCATTTAAATAACTAATAAAGTCAGGTATTAGGTTGCAGCCACCCGTCCAGATGTTTCTGAAGGGGTTGCCGTCTCCAAAAATGCAGCACCACTCCCATTTGCCCAGATATAAATTGGCATAAGATGGTGCAAATTTCGCACCCATGGTGGTGCCGCATTTTTGGAGATAGCAAACCCCCTCAAATTTAAAATAATTATGTGTAAGTAAGAAAGACACAGCTCTTACTACATAATCCTGGAACTCTCTTGAGTAATCTGTGCACATATCCAAATAGAACATACAATTTTAAACAACTTTCCAATTTACTTCTATTTTCAAATTTTCTTCGTTTTCTTGTTATCCTTTGTTGGAAAACAGGGAAGTAAGCTCAGGAGTGTGCACATATCTGCAGCACTATAGTCTATGAATAAGCACCACTAGGGGGCGCGAAATGAGTCAGTTTTGCCTGCCTCCGTTACTCTGTACCTAGCTTATGTATATGGCCTCTGATTTCAATCTTTGAATTTAATAAAAATGGATATTATTTTTTAACCACCCTGTAGCAGTGCCTGCTTACTCTATTGACTTTGTATGTCTGCAGCACTATATGTTTTGCAACAATGTTATACATTAGCAAGAGCACTAGATGGCAGCACTATTTCCTGTCATCTAGTGTTGCAGACATGTGCATACTACCTATCTTGATATCTATTAAACAAAGAATAACATGAGAATCATGCACATTTGAAAGTAGATGTACATTGAAAACTATTTTAAAATTGTCTTCTCTATCTGAATCATGAAAGAAAAATTTGGGGTTTTATATCCCTTTAAATACCGCTCCACTTGTAATCTGTCCTTTAGGCAGATGTAATACAGTTAGTGTACAAACACAGGGTTAAAACTTGCGTTTGGCAGATTTAGTGCTGAGCTTGAGTATGCTGGAGAACTGAATACTTCACTCCCACCTCGTGAGGTAAACCGCTGGACCTGAACCTTTCCGGACCACTGGAGTCAATTGCCTACAAACCCAGGGGGCAGTACCACCCACTTTGGGAACCACTACGTCTATCTGAATAATTTTGGCCTTACTGTCCCTTTAAGCTACATACGCACAAATGTATTAGTATTAAAAAACAAGTAAGCAGGGGTGTGTAGTCATGTCTGGCACAATATATGCCAACGTAAAAGCTAACTGAGTGATGCAGTTGTTCCCTGGAAGTGCCCAGTGTCATCATGGTCCTAAGAATAAACAAAGATATTGTTTTCGATCATGTCCTTGTCTTACATAATAAAAAATAAAATCAAAACGCCATTTAAAAAGCATCCATGAAATTAGAAAAGGCCTTTTAAAAGACAGTTTATAACAGCAGTGGTCTTCGACTAGAAAGATCAGATAGGTCAGACTCTGACATCAACCAGGTCTATGTTGATCTTAAAGGGACACTGAACCCAAATTTTTTCTTTCGTGATTCAGGCAGAGCATGCAATTTTAAGCAACTTTCTAATTTACTCCTATTATCAAATGTTCTTCATTCTCTTGGTATCTTTATTTGAAATGCAAGAATGTAAGTTTAGATGCCGGCCCATTTTTGGTGAATAACCTGGGTTATTCTTGCTGATTGGTAGATAAATGCATCCACCAATAAAAAAGTGCTGTCCAGAGTTCTTAACCCCTTAACGACTGAGGACGTGCAGGGTACGTCCTCAGAAAAAAGGCAGTTAACGCCTGAGAACGTACCCTGCACGTCCTCAGTGTGGAAAGCAGCTGGAAGCGATCCTGCTCGCTTCCAGATGCTTTCCGGTTATTGCAGTGATGCCTCGATATGGAGGCATCCTGCAATAACCTTTGTAAGCCATCCGGTGCAGAGAGAGCCACTCTGTGGCCCTCTCTGCACCGGAGATCGGTGGCTTACTGCGTTGGTGGGTGGGAGCCGGACCGGGAGGCGGGTGGCGGCCATCGATGGCCCTGGTTGTGTGAAGGGGGGCGGGATCGTGGGCGGGGGTGGCTGGGGGCGCGCACGGGCGCACGCGTGCACGGGAGGGTGGGGGCGGGCGCGTGCACGGGGAGGGAGCGGGTGGGAACCGCTACACTACAGAAAATGCTGAAATAAAAAATGAAAAAAAATATATAAATAATGGAAAAAAAAAAAACGATCAGCAAGGTGGTGGGGGTTTGTCTGTGTGTGTGTGGGGGGGGGGGAAGCTACAAAGCTACACTACAGAAAAAAAACAAAAAACAAAAAAAAAAGCACTTTTTATTGCAAACTGGGTACTGGCAGACAGCTGCCAGTACCCAAGATGGCCCCCAATAAGGCAGAGGGGAGGGTTAGAGAGCGGTTTTGGGGGGGATCAGGGAGGTTGGGGGCTAAGGGGGGGATCCTACACAGTAGCATATGTAAATATGCTAAAAAAAGTATTTATTTTTTTAAAACCCTTTTATTTTAGTACTGGCAGACTTTCTGCCAGTACTTAAGATGGCAGGGACAATTGTGGGGTGGGGGAGGGAAGGGAGCTGTTTGGGAGGGATCAGGGGGTGGGATGTGTCAGATGGGAGGCTGATCTCTACACTAAAGCTAAAATTAACCCTGCAAGCTCCCTACAAACTCTCTAATTAACCCCTTCACTGCTAGCCATAATACACGTGTGAGGCGCAGCAGGATTTAGCGGCCTTCTAATTACCAGAAAGCAACGCCAAAGTCATATATGTCTGCTATTTCTGAACAAAGGGGATCCCAGACAAGCATTTACAACCATTTGTGCCATAATTGCACAAGCTGTTTGTAAATGATTTCAGTGAGAAACCTAAAATTGTGAAAACATTTACGTTTTTTTTAATTTGATCGCATTTGGCGGTGAAATGGTGGCATGAAATATACCAAAATGTGCCTAGATCAATACTTGGGGTTGTCTACTACACTACACTAAAGCTAAAATTAACCCTACAAGCTCCCTAAAAGCTCCCTAATTAACCCCTTAACTGCTGGGCATAATACACTTGTGGTGCGCAGTGGCATTTAGCGGCCTTCTAATTACCAAAAAGCAACGCCAAAGCCATATATGTCTGCTATTTCTGAACAAAGGGGATCCCAGAGAAGAATTTACAACCATTTATGCCATAATTGCACAAGTTGTTTGTAAATAATTTCAGTGAGAAACCGAAAGTTTGTGAAAAAGTGAACGATTTTTTGTATTTGATCGCATTTGGCGGTGAAATGGTGGTATGAAATATACCAAAATGGGCCTAGATCAATACTTTGGGATGTCTACTAAAATAAAATATATACATGTCAAGGGATATTCAGGGATTCCTGAAAGATATTAGTGTTCTAATGTAACTAGCGCTAATTTTGGAAAAAAATGGTTTGGAAATAGCAAAGTGCTACTTGTATTTATGGCCCTATAACTTGCAAAAAAAGCAAAGAACATGTAAACATTGGGTATTTCTAAACTCAGGACAAAATTTAGAAACTATTTAGCATGGGTGTTTTTTGATGGTTGTAGATATGTAACAGATTTTGGGGCTCAAAGTTAGAAAAAGTGTGTTTTTTTCCATTTTTCCTCATATTTTATCATTTTTTTTATAGTAAATTATAAGATATGATGAAAATAATGGTATCTTTAGAAAGTCCATTTAATGGCGAGAAAAAACTGTATATAATATGTGTGGGTACAGTAAATGAGTAAGAAGAAAATTACAGCTAAACACAAACACCGCAAAAATGTAAAATTAGCCTTGGTCCCAAACGGACAGAAAATGGAAAAGTGCTGTGGTCATTAAGGGGTTAAACAAAAAAGCTTAGATGCCTTCTTTTTCAAATAAAGATAGCAAGTGAACAAAGAAAAAATTATAATAGAAGTAAATTAGAAAGTTGCTTAAAATTGCATGCTCTATCTGAATCACAAAAGAAAACATTTGAGTTCAGTGTCCCTTTAAACTGCAGGGGTAAAAATCATGTGTTCCCTGTGGGGAACAAGATACTATAACTAAAAGCTTAGGGGTGGTTGTGGTGGTAATACATTTTAACACAAAGGTCTAGTATTACACGTTTTCATTTCAAACCTATTTCATTTCTTACTTTTTTTTGTAAAATTTTATTGTGTATTTCAATTACTTATTATATATATTTATCATTTAAACTGCTTGTTGAAAGGACATAAAAGTCAAAATTAAAGGAACATTAAAGTAAAAAATCAACTTAAATGATTCAAATAAAACATGCAATTATAAACACCACTCCAACTTGCTTTTATTAAATAATTTGCTTTGTTTTCTTAGTATCCTTTTTTGAAAAGCATACCTAGGTAGGCTGAGGAGCAGCGATACACTTCTGGGACTAGCTGCTGATTGGTGGCTGCACATATATGCCTCTTGTCATTGTCTCACCCAAAGTGTTTAGCTAGCTCCCAGTAATGCATTGCTGCTCCATCAAGAAAGGCTAGCAAGAGAATAAAGCATATTTTTTATAATAGAACTAAATTGGAAAGTTGTTTAAAATTGTATGACTTTCATGTCGCTTTAATCTTTTTGCTAGCAGTGACCTTTTTGAAGTATCTCAAAAGTACTGCTCAGTTCTCACTATTTTTACGAATGAAATAACGGTTTGTAGACATACTGTAGAATCAAATTTCACCCTAACATGATTTACTTTTTAAATATGAAAGATTCTCGTGGTACTAATTTAAAATTTCAGACAGAAAGTTTACTTATATGAAAAGTTATAAAGATTGGAAAAAAAATAGTTTTTATAATAGAGCAAATCATTACTCTGCTGCTATAATTTATATTATACATATAAATATCTGTGTGCGCACAATTTAAAGGCGCATAAAAGTGCAAAAAGCAAATGTGTTTAAAGGGACACTGAACCCAATTTTTTTTCTTTTGCGATTCAGATAGAGCTTGCAATTTTAAGCAACTTTCTAATTTACTCCTATTATCAAATTTTCTTCATTCTCTTGGTATGTTTATTTGAAAAGCAAGAATGTAAGTTTAGATGCCGGCCCATTTTTGGTGAACAACCTGGGTTGTCCTTGTTGACTGGACAGCACCAATAAACAAGTGCTGTCCATGGTCTGAACCAACAATTTGCTGGCTCCTTAGATGCCTTCTTTTTCAAATAAAGATAGCAAGAGAACGAAGAAAAATTGATAATAGAAGTCAATTAGAAAGTTGCTCTATCTGAATCATGAAAGAAAAAAATTGGGTTCAGTGTCCCTTTAAGCATTTTATCACTCCACTGCTGCTTGCTGATAACAATATGTTAAACCTGTTGACAGGGCTGATACACACAGGGCTAGATAACGAGTGGATCAATAGCTTGCACTCCTGCTCGCTTGTTAACTCCGCTGGACTTCGGCTTTTTATGTGCGTCAGGTTCTTCACATAGCAGAATGTTTTATTTGTTCTTAAATAAATAAATAAATATATATATATATATATATATATAAAATGTGTTTTTTTTGTACAGTATGGGCCAGATTACAAGTGGAGCTGTTACATATTGTTGTAAAGAAAGAATCCACTAAAGGATGCACTATTTGAGATATATATATATATATATATATATATATATATATATATATAAAATTATATATAGGTATAGATATATACACACATATATATATATATATATATATAGGAATATCTATTTATAAATACATAGAACATATTATGTTATGTGCAGAACGTTGGAATGTGCAATATTTACAGTAAATACACAGTATAACACTTTATTAAATATGAATATTGCATAAATATGCTTTAACATGTTTTTACCTATTTGACTGCCAAGGGCTCCAATGCACATACATACATACATATATACACATACATACATACATACATACATACACTTTATTTATGAAGCACCAACATATTCCGCAGCGCTGTCCATGGATACAATTCATTTAAATTAAACAATAACGCCTAGATTTGGAGTTTTGCGGTAGATGGGGTGCGTTAGCTACGCGTGGTTTATGTCTAACGCACAGCATTTTTTAACGCGGTTATTTAGAGTTGAATAAAAACCTTCTAACGATACTCCTAACGCGTGTATTTCACACGTGGAATCCCGCCCGGGTTAGACAGTCTCCCATAGAGATCAATGGAAAAGCAAACAAACACGCTTTTTTCACCTAACACTCGATCTCGCGAGAAATACGCACAGCTCGGTCATATGACGCATACCACATAATGCACAACAATAACACGCCGCAAATGTCACAGCAACAATCACTAAACAAAGCACATAAGCATTACACATTCAGAAGCGGGGGGAAATTTAATAAAATAAAATTCAGGGAATACGCATATTATTTAAGATGCGGAAATACGGAAAATAACAACAAGGCAAAAAAAAATCACAATCATACAATAGCAAAATACTCGCATTCAATATTACTATATATTAGGACAAACATACATATACAACACTTCACTAATACCACACCATCGCAAATTAACATTTAAACATAATACTATTGGACAATGTTATAGAAAACGAGCACTATGACATCATCGCATTCTACACATTCCACAAATACTAACTCAAAATGAGCATGCGCAAATTCACACACCTAATACACATTGCACAAATAATAATTAATAATAAAGCACACCTGAACACAATTTACAACGCAAACCGGTACATCATTAAACATTTACACAGGGTATATAAGCACCACACAAGCATGGCTTCTTTGACTGTGTTGCTGGTGGGGTTTTGGAGATTGGAGCTTAGAGATTTTGTGCATTATTGCGAGTCAGTTAGTGTTATCGTGAGTGAGTTAGTGGTAGTGTGAGTTAGAGAGTTAGTGGTAGTGTGAGTTAGAGAGTTAGTGGTAGTGTGAGTTAGAGAGTTAGTGGTAGTGTGAGTTAGTGAGCGACAGTTGGTTTGGGTGAGTGTGCGAGTGCTTTTTCTGCACACTTAACACATTTACACGCAAACACATTCAATACATACATACACTTATCAATAACACTACATACACTCCATACCCCATACCCTCTCATACTACACTCCATACCCCATTCCTTGTAGTCCCATTCCCGTTCATCCCATTTACTCTTATCCCATACCCCATCCCCATCCCATCCCCTAGTTACATTTAGTTTACATATCCTCCTTTTAGTCTTCTTCTTCATTTTGTTTATTTAAATACTCCTTACCCTCTTTTATTTATATCCCTTTCACACTTTCTGCACTTTTTTTGGTCTTTTTAGTTCTTTATTTTGACCCCCTTTCATTTGATCACACTCACTTTTTGTTTGCTTATTTGGGGTTTAGTTTAGGGAAGAGATGGAGGTCAGGCAGGGGAGAGGTAGAGGGGGGAGGAAAGGGAGGGGGAGAGGAACAGGGCAGGAAGGGGGGCAGGAAGGGGGGCAGGAAGCGGGGGTGGAAGCGGTGGGTGGACCCAGCCACTTGGTTCAAGATGAACAAGTGGCTGGGCCCAGTGGCGGACAGAGTAGGGCTTCACAGTCCGGGAAACAGAGGGCATCGTCACAGGGGAAGGCCAAGGCGACTAGGGAGGCAAGGTTTTCTATGGAGGAGAAGGAGGCCCTCGTAGAAGCCTATATGGCCAGGTATAGGAGGCTGCAGCATCAGAAGACCACCCCGACTGAGAAGAGGAAGCTCTGGCAGGAGATAAGGAATGCAGTCAATGCAGTGGGTGGCCGGAACAGAGATATGGACTCTATTAAACATCGCTACCGGGACTGCAAGATGGATCTTAAGAAAAAGTTAACCCGGGAGGCCCAACATGCCGCAGGAACCGGTGGCGGCCCTGCACTGGAAATCGATTACTGCCGATGGGAGGAAATGTTGCGTCCCAGCATCTCCGAGGTGGATATAGTCGGTATCGGAGGAATTGATACCGGGAACCTGCCATTCTCATCTGACGGTAAGCTCATTTAAGAATAAATTAACATACAAATGTATTTCAAGGGACACTATACGCAAACCTTTCCTTTCATGATTAAGGTAGAGAATACAATTTTAAACAACATTCCAATTTACTTCTATTACCTAATTTGATTCATTCTTTAGATATACTTTAATGAAGAAATAGCCATGCACACGGTGAACCAATCACAGGAGGCAGCTATATGCAGCTACCAATCAGCAGCTTCTAAGCATATCTAGATATGCTTTTCAGCAAAGAATATCCAGAGAATGAAGCAAATTAGATAAGAAAAGTAAATTAGAAAGTTGATTATAATTGCATGCTTCTAAATCATGAACGATAAAACATTGGGTTTCATGTCCCTTTAAGGATCAGATTAATGCTATTACGTTGTTTACACGCATTCACAATTACTTTGCGGTTACATTAGTATCTAGGCTATAGGTTAGGTGTGCATTTAAACAGACTGAAAACAAACGCTAAAACATTCAGATTGACCAGAGATATCACAAACACGGTTTAGAAAATGCGGAAATCGAATTGATTTTTAGATTTCAAAGTGGATTAATGAGGCTGCATTTGTAATTGTATTGTAAGCTAAGTAATTTAAAGCTTTATTTTGAAATATGCTAATATATACATTTCTTTCTTTTTCAAATATACAGAGTCTAGGGAGGAGGCAGCACAGCAACTACCGGCTCTTCCTTTTCCCCGGGATGAGAGTGGTGGGGATGAATCTCCACCTCGGAGGGAAGAGGCCCCCCTTGACGAAGAGGCCCCCCTTGACGAAGAGGCCCCGTAAGCAGAGGAAGAGGCCGCGGAAGCAGAGGCCCCTCAAGGACCAGCAGGCCGCCGTGCACCAGCAGGCCGCTGTGCACCAGCAGGCCGCCGTGCACGGGCACCCCGCCATGCACAACAAGAGGAAATAGCGGAGGTGCGGGTTCTACTAGACTACATTGACCAGATGCGTAACTCCCGGATCCAAAATATAGAAGGCAGAAATAGAATTATTGAAGGCCAAAACAAAATCATTGAAGGCCAAACCCAAATCATACACCTCCTTACTCGAATAGAAGAAGGCCAAAACAGAACCTTTCGACTCCAACAAGAGATGTTTAATTTCTTCCGGGAGGCGCATGCTGGTCTGCCTCCTGCTGGTCTGCCTCCTGCTCCTGGGCCGCCATCTGCTGGGCCTCCTGCTCCTGGGCCGCCATATGCTGGGCCTCCTGCTCCTGGGCCGCCATCTGCTGGGCCTCCTGCTCCTGGGCCGCCATCTGCTGGGCCTCCTGCTCCTGGGCCGCCATCTGCTGGGCCTCCTGCTCCTGGGCCGCCATCTGCTGGGCCTCCTGCTGCTGGGCCGCCATCTGCTGGGCCTCCTGCTGCTGGGCCTCCTGCCGGTCCATCTGCTCCTGTCGGGCCATCTTCTCCTGCCGGGCCATCTTCTCCTGCCTTGCCATCTTCTCCTGCCGGGCCATCTTCTCCTGCCGGGCCATCTCCTCCTGCCGGGCCATCTCCTCCTGCCGGGCCATCTCTTCCTCCTCACCTTGGTCGTCCCAGTACTCTTCCTTCCACTCTTCCCACAACATCTCCAATGAGAACTCGTCGGAGTCGGCAGTTGACCCTCCCAGAGCCTCAGCCCCGTGGGAAGAGGGGAAGGAAGAGGAAGGAAGTATTTGTTTTCATGTTTAATTATTTTTTATTTGATGTGTAATGGATAGGTATGTGATGATGTGGTTTTCATACACTTGTGGACCACACTCTGTATATAATCTACTTCTATGGGACCGGGTCCATGGAGGCAGATTGTGGGTTATAAGTGTGTGAAAACCACATCACATACCTATCCTTGTTAGTGATATTGATTGGTTTCTGTGATGTGATGTCCAAACTGTTTCCCGAATCGCAAACAAAATTACCATTACAATTATCCATGATGGCATATTACTGTTTTAATGCCAATAACACAGCTTAAAGGGACAGTCAGAACATTATTGATTACAAAGAAAACACTGTATTACGCATTATCAAGTTTGAAACAACAAAACATGGAGAAAAACGTGTGACTTATGTGCTTACCCTTGTATCTATGCCTATGAAAAATGACCACTTATTTGTTGTTCTGACATAACAACATTTTAGACAATCAATGATCAATACATGGTAAATATGCTGTATGAGCTCAAGGTTTTATATATACAAATGCTATCCAAATGCCCTCTAGTGGTCAAATTGCATTCTGATTACATGCACTCTTCAAGCTCTAAGAAATGAGCACACGAACCTCATAGGTTTAGCTAGCAAATAAAAATAAACACAGAAAAATGATTAATTGGTGAGAAACCTTTGATATCATTGATATTACAAAATTGACTTTTTTAATAATGCAAAACATTATTTGTTTTCTAAACTGGTATATATCCATGTACTTGTTCAAACAAGAAATATTGAAAAAGATTTATATTGACGTGATAAATAAAGTCTATTTTCTTAAAGAGACATTGTGTTATTTTTTTTTTAGAAAGACATTTGTTTTAACAATGAATATGGTTTAAAGTCCTTTTAGGAGTGAAAAAAAAAATATGCTAACAATAATATATTTGGAGATTAACCAATGTGGAACTCATACATGATACAAAAATCAACATTTGCATTAAAGGGACAGTATACTATCTTTTTAACAGAGCTGCATGTAATAGACACTACTAGAAACAACAAGATTAACATATACTGATATCAAAATCAATATTAAAAAGCTTTAAACACTTTCAAAGAAAATCGGGTTATCTCTATTGAAAAGATAGATGAACCCCCATTACAACCGTAAAACAAGACAATACCCCATAATTAACATATGAAAAGACCCTTTACACAAACAGGAGAAAGCTGGAGATGGTACTCACATGAAACTTTGAGGCTTGGTGATGAGTCTGAAAATTACTTCAATTTTATTTGAACAGAAGCAAAAGTAGACATGTATTTGGTAAACAATGGACTATATAACTAGAGACCAAATAAAATATTTTGGTTTTTAATGTGAGTGTCTAATGAACCTTTAATAAAATATACGACGAAATTACATTTAGAAGAAGTCGGCATCATATATTTAGCATATGATAAAGATAAATGCATATTGATTACTTTATTCTAATACAATAGCGCATATTTATGAATTAGATATCTTTAACATTAAACACAACAGTCATTTTTCATAAAAAGGAACATATTGTTGACAAACATATTAAACAAGATGGACTATAGAGATTTGCACTTGCCTCGAAATATCTTATGCATGAAAACATTTTGCTTTCGTTCGTTTATTCAACCAGACATCCAGCAAAAGAGAATGTGGTGGTCTTTATCAGCTATGGGTCAACAATGTAACATGATGCATACAATCCATATTCGCCATGGTTTTAAACTTGTCTTCTCATTCACAAACGTGTGTAACGTGCACAAACAAATATTGCGGGACTACGTAATACAATCAGACGTTTTTTTACACCTTTGCATGTGACGTCTTAATTAACATGGCGCTTACTTGATCACGTAAGAACGCAATCCAATAAAAGGCGCATTCTTGATCACGTAAGAACGCAATCCAATAAAAGGCGCATCCTTGATCACGTAAAAACGCCATCCAATAAAAGGCGCATCCTTGATCGCGTAAAAACGTCAGTCAATACAAGGAATCATTGGACAGCCTGGCAGGTGACGTCTTAAGCAACATGGCGCATCCGAGATCGCTGAAAAACCGCAGCCAATACAAGAATTCAGTTGACAGCTTGGCATATCAATAAGAAACGTATTTATATTTTAGTAACTAGTATGTGTCTATATTGCTATCTAGGAATGTCACGATAGATAACGAAATACTGTGATCTATAAAATATAATACATTATCGAAAATAAGGAGATATTTAATTAGAAGCAGAGGATTTATAACTAAACTATTTATCAAGCAGCATTTTTTAATTACAAATTAAATCAATATTGGTTACACGATTATGTACGACATTGCAATTTGAAATATATTGTTACAATAAATGTAAATATTTGGAATTTTGTGTTTCCTGTCCCTTTAAAAGAAAATTAATGCTAGGAGATGCATTAGTAAAATAGGGATGTGTTAGATATTATATGTTAAAGGGACAGTCAACCCCAGAAATTGAATTTTCAAAAATATAGCTAATCCCTTTATTACACATTACTCATTTTTGAACAACAAACACAGTTATATATTAATATACATTTTACTTCAGTTATTATCTTGTATCTAAGCTTCTGATGACTGTCCCATTATTTAGGTTCTTTTGACAGACATGCAGTTTAGCCAATCAATGCTCACTCCTAGGTCACTTTACGTGCATGATCTCAATGTTATCTATATGAAACATGTGAACTAATGCCTTATAGTAGTCAATATTTTTAAAACATTAGAGGCAGTCTTCAAGGTCGAAGAACTTAGCATATGAACCTCCTCTGTTTACCTTTCAAATAACTATAACAAGAGAACAAAGCTAAATGTTGAATAAAAGCTAATTAGGAAGTTGGTTAAACTCGCATGCCCTATTTAAATCATGAATCATCTTTTCGGACTTGACTGTCCCTTTAACTATAGCTATGGTGTATATCTTTAACATTTAAAAGATACACATGAGAAATACATATGCCATTGATGTTTTAAGATATGTTTAGATTGTTTTGGAATAACAATAATGACACATGTATTGATCAAACGTGTCATTTATTCAAGTTGAAATATGGTCAGCCTACATATAGCCATATATGGGAGGAGAAGTATTTTTTACAAATATTTAGAAAAAAAAATTCCTCATCTAAAATATGCGCATTACACACAGAGATTGATTTGGTTACACTACTACAATAAGATAGAATTGAAAATGAAATACATGTGCTGTCAACATTACAATAAGATTGTTTATTAATAAGATTATATGTCCTTGTTAATGTAAAAAGGACAAAAACGCTTTAGAAATGGAAATCCATTCATTAACAATTGTGCTCAGCATCACACTTAAAGGGACATGGTTTTTATTTTTAAAAAGAGGATACACAGAGACAATACTATTTCAATAAAATGAACACTTTACAGGGATTATATCATTGTATCAATCCTCAGATCATTTGTTAAAGGTGCATCAATTCACGCAGAGTTTATAAATACACACATGGATGTGAAATTTGCAATATACATATATATACACAAATAACAATCTATATATACACATATAAAAGAATTACTATGCTAATCATAATCATGCAATGATAAAGCTTTACGAAAAATATATAAAGACAAATAATAAAATTAAATTGGAGATGTTAATCTTAAAGTCATTTACAATTGTATTACATATATGATTCAGGAAACACCATTATTTTTGCTAAGGTCCCTTTAAGGATCAACCAGATAAACTAGAGATTTCAATCAATGACATGAATAAAGAGGACAAAGAATCGTGGAATGACATGTCTTTTATTAGTATGTCAGAAAACATCAACAACGTTTATAAATAATCTTTTAAAGATCAGGAAAATTGGAGCCATATGACAAGGTAACAGAGTGCATCACTGTCCATGAAGAGAGTTGCCAAGGGCCAGCATAGCCCCATTGGAGCCATATGACAAGGTAACAGAGTGCATCACAGTCCATGAAGAGAGTAGCCAAGGGCCAGCATAGCCCCATTGGAGCCATATGACAAGGTAACAGAGTGCATCACAGTCCATGAAGAGAGTTGCCAAGGGCCAGCATAGCCCCATTGGAGCCATATGACAAGGTAACAGAGTGCATCACAGTCCATGAAGAGAGTAGCCAAGGGCCAGCATAGCCCCATTGGAGCCATATGACAAGGCAAGAGAGTGCATCACAGTCCATGAAGAGAGTAGCCAAGGGCCAGCATAGCCCCATTGGAGCCATATGACAAGGTAAGAGAGTGCATCACAGTCCATGAAGAGATTTGCCAAGGGCCAGCATAGCCCCATTGGAGCCATATGACAAGGTAAGAGAGTGCATCACAGTCCATGAAGAGAGTAGCCAAGGGCCAGCATAGCCCAATTGGAGCCATATGACAAGGTAACAGAGTGCATCACAGTCCATGAAGAGAGTTGCCAAGGGCCAGCATAGCCCCATTGGAGCCATATGACAAGGTAACAGAGTGCATCACAGTCAATGAAGAGAGTTGCCAAGGGCCAGCATAGCCCCATTGGAGCCATATGACAAGGTAACAGAGTGCATCACAGTCCATGAAGAGAGAAGCCAAGGGCCAGCATAGCCCCATTGGAGCCATATGACAAGGTAAGAGAGTGCATCACAGTCCATGAAGAGAGTTGCCAAGGGCCAGCATAGCCCCATTGGAGCCATATGACAAGGTAACAGAGTGCATCACAGTCCATGAAGAGAGTAGCCAAGGGCCAGCATAGCCCCATTTGAGCCATATGACAAGGTAAGAGAGTGCATCACAGTCCATGAAGAGAGTTGCCAAGGGCCAGCATAGCCCCATTGGAGCCATATGACAAGGTAACAGAGTGCATCACAGTCCATGAAGAGAGTAGCCAAGGGCCAGCATAGCCCCATTGGAGCCATATGGCAAGGTAAGAGAGTGCATCACAGTCCATGAAGAGAGTTGCCAAGGGCCAGCATAGCCCCATTGGAGCCATATGACAAGGTAACAGAGTGCATCACAGTCCATGAAGAGAGTTGCCAAGGGCCAGCATAGCCCCATTGGAGCCATATGACAAGGTAACAGAGTGCATCACAGTCCATGAAGAGAGTAGCCAAGGGCCAGCATAGCCCCATTGGAGCCATATGACAAGGTAACAGAGTGCATCACAGTCCATGAAGAGAGTAGCCAAGGGCCAGCATAGCCCCATTGGAGCCATATGACAAGGTAACAGAGTGCATCACAGTCCATGAAGAGAGTAGCCAAGGGCCAGCATAGCCCCATTGGAGCCATATGACAAGGTAAGAGAGTGCATCACAGTCCATGAAGAGAGTTGCCAAGGGCCAGCATAGCCCCATTGGAGCCATATGACAAGGTAACAGAGTGCATCACAGTCCATGAAGAGAGTTGCCAAGGGCCAGCATAGCCCCATTGGAGCCATATGACAAGGTAACAGAGTGCACCACAGTCCATGAAGAGAGTTGCCAAGGGCCAGCATAGCCCCATTGGAGCCATATGACAAGGTAACAGAGTGCATCACAGTCCATGAAGAGAGTAGCCAAGGGCCAGCATAGCCCCATTGGAGCCATATGACAAGGTAACAGAGTGCATCACAGTCCATGAAGAGAGTTGCCAAGGGCCAGCATAGCCCCATTGGAGCCATATGACAAGGTAACAGAGTGCATCACAGTCCATGAAGAGAGTTGCCAAGGGCCAGCATAGCCCCATTGGAGCCATATGACAAGGTAACAGAGTGCATCACAGTCCATGAAGAGAGTTGCCAAGGGCCAGCATAGCCCCATTGGAGCCATATGACAAGGTAACAGAGTGCATCACAGTCCATGAAGAGAGTAGCCAAGGGCCAGCATAGCCCCATTGGAGCCATATGACAAGGTAACAGAGTGCATCACAGTCCATGAAGAGAGTAGCCAAGGGCCAGCATAGCCCCATTGGAGCCATATGACAAGGTAACAGAGTGCATCACAGTCCATGAAGAGAGAAGCCAAGGGCCAGCATAGCCCCATTGGAGCCATATGACAAGGTAACAGAGTGCATCACAGTCCATGAAGAGAGTTGCCAAGGGCCAGCATAGCCCCATTGGAGCCATATGACAAGGTAACAGAGTGCATCACAGTCCATGAAGAGAGTAGCCAAGGGCCAGCATAGCCCCATTGGAGCCATATGACAAGGTAACAGAGTGCATCACAGTCCATGAAGAGAGTAGCCAAGGGCCAGCATAGCCCCATTGGAGCCATATGACAAGGTAACAGAGTGCATCACAGTCCATGAAGAGAATTGCCAAGGGCGAGCATAGTCCCATTGGAGCCATATGACAAGGTAACAGAGTGCATCACAGTCCATGAAGAGAGTAATCAAGAGCCAGCATAGCCCCATTGGAGCCATATGACAAGGTAAAAGAGTGCAACAGGCACAACAATAAAAAAAAAAAAGGCCAAATGGCAACCATAAAAAACAACATCAACATGTGGACGGAGGATTCTTATCTGCGCCCTTGGAGCATCTCCAGATCCTCCACTTACTGGTCATCCCCCTCATCGTCCTGTGCCTGTCTAGCTACAGATTCAAGCATTGAATTCCACCGCCTCATCTGATGTAGAGTCAAATGCTGAACCTGTAGCTGGGCCTGCATGTCGCTCATCCCTCTCAGGACAGCTGCGTTCCTCAACACGGCCTGCTCTACGCGGGCTAGACCTTCTAGCGTGAGCCATGTTGAGTCACAGCCTAAAATAAAGAAAAAATAAAATATTAATGATAATTACACAACAGAACAAAAAATAAGCAAAGATACATTGTCATCATAAAGACAAATAATTCTTTAAATTAATTTGTTGACATTGATTATTTACACATGAAATATGTTATTCAGACAGACCTAAACCATTAAAGGGACATTTTACTCCAACATATTGTCCCCTTTAATTGGTTTTTGATGATCCACTTTTACAGCTTGAGTGTCTAAAATCTTGTAAAAGGATTTACATTGTACTTACATTAGCAATTTAAATATTTTAGTTATACTGTGGTAGGCACACCTATCCTTAAACATTTTGGCGTTGAGGACAAGCTGTGTAAACATAGCAACCAGAAGAAATTACATTCCCACTGGGTTATACAAGAGATAATGTATGAACATTTGTACATAAATTGTTGGATCCAAGCAGTGGTGATTGGTATATGTAGTGATATCAAATTAAAGGGACACTAAACCAAAATATTTTAGTTACTGATTCAGATAGAGCATGACATTAAAAAGAATTATTAATTTACTCCTATTCTTTAAATGTTAGAATTCTCTAGCTATATTTTAAACGCAAGAATGTAAGTTTATAGGGCAGGCCATTTTTGGTTATCAACTTTGGTTGTCCCTGCTGATTGATGGATACATTCATCCAACAATAAAGAAATGATGTCCAGATTTTGTTTTAATAAAAAATAATTAGAGGCATTTTATTATTTCAATAAAGATAGCAAGAGAATGAAGAATAATTGATAAGAGTAGTAAATTATAAATTTGATTAACATTGCATGCTCTATTTGAATCACAATAGAAACAATTTGCCTTCAGTGTACCTTTAAGTATCTTATAATGTTGATTTTGAATGATACTTACAGCTGTGCCTGGGAAGGACAATCCGACACCCAGGACAATGAAGGTTGAGACTGGGGGGAGGGATGGGATTGGGTTGGGGAGGGATGGGCTGCTGCTCTGGGGTAGCCCATACAGCTGGGGAGTGGTGAGTTGGGGGCTGGGCAGCTGGGGTAGCTGTACGGGCCAAAAGACGGGGAGAGCGGTGAAGGGGGAGGAAGGGGCGTTTTTTCGGAGGGACAGGATAGGAAAAATTGGAAGGGCCGGGAGGGTCTGTGGAGGGGCAGGGGGCTGGGCAGGGGACTGGGCCTGGGCAGGGGACTGGGCAGGGAACTGGGCAGGGGACTGGGCAGGGGACTGGGCAGGGGACTGGACAGAGGATTGGGCAGGGGATTGGGCAGGGGCGGAAAACTGATGACCAGAAGAGGAGGATCCATCTGAAATAAATAATAAAAATATATTAACATCTCATACATCATGAAATCAAATCAACACATTTCAACTTGATTATGTTTGCAATATACTTAGAAGTGTGTTTGCATTTCTAAACAATGATGACATGAGGATATGGTATGCATATAGGCACTCAGATGAATAGCAATGACTGTCTGTACAATTATAAAATTATTATTGTGGTTTGGCCTGGAATATGCATGTGACATCATGATGGCATGAATTAGAAATCCAAATATTTTAAAAAATCCAAGCATATCTTCATGCTGCCTGATATATAAAGGAGGCAGTAGTGTATTTGAACAGACAAATAATATTCCTTTTTAAAGTGCAAAAGCTGTAGACTTTGAATGTCTTCAATAAAATGATTTCCAATAAAGAAACATGTTGAATACATGTTAGATATATTTCACATACCATCAGACTTCAAGGGAGCCTCTTCCTCCTCCGTCCCACATGTTAAATCAATCTCTGTAAAACATAACATGTTGTGTACACGTTAAGATCAGATATTATAACGTATGTTATTGTTGCTCAAAGACACACATCAATGTTGCATTAAAGATATACACACCCAAAGTTATGATTTACATCATTTTGATGGAGCATACAAATGACATTAGATTTGTTATTCTCAATGATTCAGATTTTAGATTTATTGTTTGTATTAATTTTAACATCATAAAAGCATAGTACATTGAACATTTAAGATTTCTCATGTGTGTATCACTTGATGATTGTTGTCAAAATTGAACATGGAAACAAACATATGCTATACATCTTCTGAATAACAAAGGTGTAGACTAAGAAAATTTGAATTCTTAATCTTTCAATATTAAAATAAAATTAATATATAATCAGAGGAGTAAATTATATGTTTGTTTCAAATGTTATGCTTCATCAGAATCATGCTCATAATATTGATTACCAATACACCTTCAATGACATATAAATGAGTCAATGGACTTACCAGAAGACTGCAAAGGCAGCTCTGTGTCGGTGCTGGATCCCTCTGGGCTCCCCATAACAACTCTCTCTATGAATGATATGGATATATATATTAGTGAACACATTTGGGATAGCACTAAATCACATCTGCATCGATTTATAAGAATAATCATCTTGAAAATGTGAAGAATAGAGCAGTCATTAGAATAAAAAATGCTTGATTGAATCAAGGGGATTCTGTAAAAAAATGATGTATTTAACATATGTTTAATTTCTGACTATATTAGACATCAAACTCATCTCATACAATGCTATTGCATATCTAAATATACCCATTGATCAATGTTCTTAAAAGAATACACACAAACCACATTTTGAATAACAGCTGTTGACAAATATAAACAAAGACATGTGGCACATCGAGCCATTTGTGCAATGTACAGTAATCTTGTTTAGGACACAACACATACTGATCACAATACCAAACCAAATTGATTAGTACAAATATGTAATCATGGTGCTGTTAGAGTATGCGTATATCTAGAAAGTAACTCAAACAGTGAATATGTGAATTATATATCAATATTGTTTAATCCAAAGAATGTAAGGATTAATGAATCTATTGTTTATCAAAGGGACACTGACATGATTTATTTCAATCAGTGATTTCACTGTTCAAACTGTTACAAATGATTTAACATTGACTCCTATTATAATTTTAATTTTGCTACATTTTAATCTTAAAGGCATATAAGCAATATTGGATTCAATAAATATTGTTTGTTGAAGGTATCCACCAATCATCAATAAAAACCCAGGTTGGTCAACCAAAATGGAGCTGCAGATAAACGTACATTCTTGATTTTAAAATACATTTAGCAATAGAATATTTAAAATATGATTATAGTATTATATTTAAATGTTGATTAATATTGCATGCTCTATCTGAATGACAACAGTAATAATTTTAGCTCAGTGTCCCTTTAATATAAAAATATATTGATTTGACAATGTTGCTGTTAATGAATTCTCTACTCCATATGTTGATGTAATGAATGGGATGGAGCATGCAATTACAATCTAATATGTTAGTTAAGGATATACTAAAAATTATTTAATTATCCTCTCTTAAAGGGACATGAAGCTCAAAATGTGTAATTGTATACTTTTTGAAACTATGTACTACTGTTATCTGAACACATGATTTTAACTTTTGACAAAATGCCAATTTATGCATAAAAAAACAGCCGGATAATACCAGTAATGCATTGTTTAACCTAAACCAAAATCAATTTGTTTTTAGAAGAACTAAAACAATAGACTGAACCAATGTAGCTCATAAAATGTTTAAACAAAACAATAAAATCACGTTTCCAAATCATTCAATGTAAAATTTAGTTGGCATGTCCCTTAAATGACGTGATCAATTTCAAAAATTGAATCTATATTTTTAAAATCAAAACATATGCAAAAGTGTGTGAATTTTGTCAAAATGTATCCAAATAAGATTGAGCAATACACAGGGGAAGAATATAAATGGGACATTCAAAGAATCTTACATTAAAATGAAGATATCAAGAATAGATGGGATATCTTAAATTCGATAAAAATTCAGATTAGTATTACAATGTAATCCTATGTTTGTTTGTTTTTTTATTCTTATTTGTAAATATTTTACAAATCCATTTTGCGGATACATATAAATATTGAACAATGTGGATTTTGTATGTAATGTTCTGTCCATGTTTCTAAGACAAATGTCAATTAAAATGAGACATACCATACTGTGACAAGCCCTGGCTTGAGGTTCCAGCACCAACATCACGATCTGTAATATATTAAATGAGGATTGGATATCATTAATACAAATCATGCCATGTTTAAAATCTTTACATTATTACCAAAAATTAAAAACTATTAATCTTTTGGTAGTCCCATGAGTTAATTGTTTCCTCAATTAAATTCATGATAAATATATCCTGTACTCTTATTTTCAATCAGTTGTGTTGTTTACTGTAGCTTTAATTAATTTTTTGTGTTATTTCATTCTCATCAATTGATGGACATATGTTTATTATTTATTTTGATTCTGTTAGTCTTTTTTTTTATTATGTATAATATTGAAAATAAGAATACTGTATTCTTCACATATATAATAATTCACATTTCATTTTGACCAACATGTGTAAAGAGATGCCACTTACATCAAACCCATGTTAACGTGTATG
The DNA here is from genome assembly GCF_027579735.1 of Bombina bombina. NCBI lineage: Eukaryota > Metazoa > Chordata > Amphibia > Anura > Bombinatoridae > Bombina > Bombina bombina. Next base: position 662,379,595 of record NC_069501.1, read on the forward strand.
CGCAATTCTCATTTTCGGGATCATTGCGCAATGATTCCAAGCGGAATTACGCATCCGTCATTTGACCGACATGTGTAAAGCAATGCCTTTTACAGCAAACCCATGTTAACGTGTATGCGCAATTCTAATTTTCGGGATCATTGTGCAATGATTCCAAGCGGAATTACGCATCCGTCATTTGACCAACATGTGCAAAGCAATGCCACTTACAGCAAACCCATGTTAACGTGTATGCGCAATTCAATTTTCGCTCTGTGACGCATATTCTGTAGAGTGCAAGAAACATAATTCCTATTTCATGTGTCACTAATCTAAAATCAGATATCTAAACATCATATGTAGCGTATGTTGTGAGATCTATATAGGTTTAGTATCTGACTATATATACATTTCTTAAAAATCTAATCAAATATTAATATATTATATGAAGTTGGATAGTTACCTGGTTCAGATTCTCTTTCAGCTCCTCCCAGGCCACCGGACGGAGAAGCAGCTGCCCTGGCCCCCGGGTCAGGACTTTCAGATCCAGCAGCTGGGAGGGAAGAAGAGGAGGCCGAGGATGGCGAGGATCTAAATCTTTTGGGGACCCGGAGAGTGAGGAGCTCGCATAAAGTCACCTCATAAGGGAGTAGGTAGAGTTTCCACGGGGCCTTTCTTTGGCCCCCTCTTTTACGGGCTTGTACCCACTCCCTTATGAGTTCGACTTTTTTTGTCAATCGCAACCTCATATCTCCGAATCTCTGCATGATCTGATCCTGGCTCCTCTGGACGCCACACACCAATTGAACCGCATTGGTGATAGACTCTCAGAGGGCCTTCTTAACAGGCGCATCTGTCGACCTCCTCTTGTTCCCAAACAGCTGGGGATAAAAGTCCTTGACGGCGTGGACCAGTGCAGCGCTCTCCTGCTTGGTAAACCTGGGAGGTGACATGCCTGCTGGGTTGTAGAATATATTTGAAAAAATAATATATACTGCCTGCAGGCATTAGAGAACTGACAAAGATGGCAACGTGTAATGGACTTTTATATGGTGAAGTAAACATAAGATGCACCATGGGACAAGTTATCTGTACATCTGATTGGATAAAAGTTTGAAATATTGTTAGAATGTCTGTGAGACCATCTTGACTCAAGTTGTGTTTGTGTGATGAACTCTGATTGGCCGTTCCTTAATGTTTCATATCTTAGCAATTTCCATACACATACTTCCTGGTGGTGCTGTTACTTCATTTTTCATGTAGACTTATTTGTAACTCATGGGCCTGTCATGCGGATATGTGTGATGCAGATTTAATATCCATGATCCGTTAAATATTAATGTTTAAATTCTCTTTAAAATCTAATACTGTCACATTATTAAATGTTGTAGACATTTCTCGATTTAATAACGGTCTGTTTCTTTAATACAAATACGTTGGATTAATACGCATTTAATATTGTATGTCTTTATTGTTCATAAAATCAATTTCGTGACTTATTGTGAAGTATTGACATTGCTCTATTAAATGTATTTATAATGCACATTGATTGTGTGCTATTGCGTGACATTAGACTCTAATGTTTAAAGATGCAAATCTGGTGTTTCAAGATCCGTTTCCCACGCAACATTTCTGAATGTTCAAATTCAGGTTATAATGTCAGTAACTTGGATAATCTGTTTATAGATGTTAAACTACAGGTTTGTTTGTTATTAGTAAATAAACCTCGAGCTTGTATTTGTCTGAACTGCTCATATGTTATTGTGCAATGGCGTCTTTATTTTTAAATAGACATTACAACCAAACAATTGTATCAAATGATCTGTAGAGATAAAAAAATTGTTTAGACTTTAAAATGTAACTCAATTTATCTTTGTATTTAGATATCCTCAACAGAAGAAATTTAAATGCACATGGTTGAGCCAATCACATAAGGCATCTCTGTGCATCCACCAATCTTCATCTACTGAGCCTATCTCGATATGCTTTTCAAGCAAAGTATGTCAAGATAAGAAGAGAAGTAAATACACTCTTTAAATCTCTTAAAGGGACACTGTCCAAAAAAATTTAGCATTCGTGATTCAGATTGAGCATGAAATGTTAAGCAACTTTATAATTTAATCCGATTCTCAAATGTTAATAATTATCTTGTTATCTTTCTTTGCAAATCAAAAATTATATTTTATATTACGGACAATTTTTGGCGAAAAACCTGGGTTGTCCTTGATGATAAATTAATCCACCCCAAAAAAAAAGTTCTGTCCAGAGTACTGAAGCAAATAAATTATCAATTTAATGCCTTATTTTTAAAGTAATGATAGCAACATCACGAGGAACATTGATAATATGAGTCAATTTATAAAGTTGCTTAAAATTGAATACTCTTTCAGAATGTATAAATAATTAATTTTTTTAATGTCTCCCTTTAAGTATATTTTGAGTTCATGTCCCTTTAAGGAGACATTTCACAATAATGCTTGAAATATCATAAACCTAGGCACCTTCCTTTGGCAAAATTAGTATAACATATGAGTAAAGCATATTTAGATTAACTTCTGGATTGTTTTACACACTGACTGAAATATATATTGTAATGGATGTATTTCGCAGCCTTCAGCTTAGAGGGACATTAAGCTATATGTTATTTATGCATTTTGGATAAGATTATAATATTTGAACAACTTAATATGTTTTGTTATTCGATCATTAGATTTTAATTATATATATTCTTGGATTAAATACATATCTATATAGGCAATTTTGATGCTGATTGTTGGTTGCACATAGATGCCTTATGTAATTGTCTAAGATATGTGCATTGATGTATCTTTTTCTAAGTATATTTAAAGACTGAATGTAATTCAATAGTACTTTATAAATATGTTAACATTATTTTATGATTGTTTAAAATTCAATACACAATATATTTTGTGAATGTCCCTTTAAGGACCAAAACATTCGGAATGTTGATTTAACATTGTCGAAAGAAACTAAAGGGGAATGAAAATTATATATAGATATGTGATGTCTAACCCAAGAGGTAAGATTTAAAAAACTACATAATATTAATAACTATAGTTAAATAACCCTTTAAATGACTCCACTAGAACATAAAATCTATTAACATGGCATCCAATAACTAGCTTGTGCAAAATATGAAGTTAACTGACCTACCATTTTAAAATTTAAAAAATATAAATTTATTAAAATAATGTCACTTTAATGTAAGTGAACCACTTCCCCTTCTTAAAAGTGAAAGAAATAAATTTATGTCAAATTCTGACTACATATCCGAAAATATTTTAACAAATTAACATCTAAAATTTACACAATAAAAGCATCGATGGATTTCACTCCCCAATTAATTTAAAAAAGATATTTGACTTTAATATTCTCTGAATCAGTGGATTTTCTAAAATTAATGCTATACATGATGCCTAATTTGATCTTATGCATGTGCTTGTCAAATAGACAACTACCAGTCATGGGAGTCAAATTGTTTTTTATTGACAGATTATATGGATATTTATTATAATCTATTCAAAAGAGGGTATTTAATAATAAAATGTTGATTATTACCATTTAAAAAAAAAAAAGTTCTTTTAACAAAAACAAAAAACAAAAATATTCCTGGAAGTCATCAGATGAAAATCTGAAAATAAAAAAAAATATTTTACAAAGTTAATACACACGTTGTAAAATATTCATAAAATACATTTACAATCATCTTGTGTCTATGCTCTAACTTTGTGCAACATTTTATCAAGATATTTATGAATTAAATTTTTGGATTAAAAACCAAAAAAAACCATACACCATTATATTGTGTAATAAAAATTACATTTAAATATCAGCATTTCTAATTATACATAATAATGTATATCACATTTAAATAATAAATATATATGTATGCTGAACATAAATGTAATATTTCATGTCCATTCAAATACCTCTATATCAGCTATAATATGTATTCCTTTGTCTGATTGTGATACCTAAATATCTAATTATGAACAAAGTATGGCTAATGTATGTAAGCTACAAACATTCTACATTCTTCCTGTGATTCTTAACTATCATGCATTGGTAAACCAACCTGGATAATGCATGGTCTTTGAAAGTCAATTCTGGAGAAAATAGTTGATCTTCAATAGGTGTCTTATTCATCATTTCAAAAATAGAGGACTGAAATACCATCTAAAAATTAAAAAATAATCTAAGTGTCTGATTGTGATACCTAAATATCTAATTATGAACAAAGTATGACTAATGTATGTAAGCTACAAATATTCTACATTCTTCCTGTGATTCTTAACTATCATGCATTGGTAAACCAACCTGGATAATGCATGGTCTTTGAAAGTCAATTCTGGAGAAAACAGTTGATCTTCAATAGGTGTCTTATTCATCATTTCAAAAATAGAGGACTGAAATACCATCTAAAAATTAAAAAATAATCTAAGTGTCTGATTGTGATACCTAAATATCTAATTATGAACAAAGTATGACTAATGTATGTAAGCTACAAATATTCTACATTCTTCCTGTGATTCTTAACTATCATGCATTGGTAAACCAACCTGGATAATGCATGGTCTTTGAAAGTCAATTCTGGAGAAAACAGTTGATCTTCAATAGGTGTCTTATTCATCATTTCAAAAATAGAGGACTGAAATACCATCTAAAAATTAAAAAATAATCTAAGTGTCTGATTGTGATACCTAAATATCTAATTATGAACAAAGTATGACTAATGTATGTAAGCTTCAAATATTCTACATTCTTCCTGTGATTTTTAACTATCATGCATTGGTAAACCAACCTGGATAATGAATGGTCTTTGAAAGTCAATTCTGGAAAAAACAGTTGATCTTCAATAGGTGTCTTATTCATCATTTCAAAAATAGAGGACTGAAATACCATCTAAAAATTAAAAAATTATCTAAGTGTCTGATTGTGATACCTAAATATCTAATTATGAACAAAGTATGACTAATGTATGTAAGCTACAAATATTCTACATTCTTCCTGTGATTCTTAACTATCATGCATTGCTAAACCAACCTGGATAATGCATGGTCTTTGAAAGTCAATTCTGGAGAAAACAGTTGATCTTCAATAGGTGTCTTATTCATCATTTCAAAAATAGAGGACTGTGAAATACCATCTAAAAATTAAAAAATAATCTAAGTGTCTCCAATAGGATGCCTCCACAGCCTTATTCTATCAAATAGTTGGCACTTACCATGTGAACATGTCTTTGTATGGTTTTCAAGGTAAGCAGATTTGAAAGATAATGCCAGACATGATCCCATTGGTATTCTTCAATTTCAATTTTGGATTATTCCACTGTCAGTCTGGGAATTCTTCACTGTCATTCTTCGAATTCTTCCCTTTCAGTCTTTACATGAAGTCATCTCCCTAATGGCATAAACATTTTAAAAAAAAATATTACTACAAGTGTGTGAATCAGTTCTGTACCCCTCTCCCACCCCCCATTTCTGAATCAATTTCTGTCACTAGCTTAATAAGCGTGTGTAGCATCTTGTGTGTTATTGAGCAGAACGAACCTCTAATGTGTGACTTTGAACCATAGTCATGCTAGAGGATAGTTATGCTTGAGGATCCCTTTCTGAGTATTTACATTTTAAGTAATGTGTAAACTAAAAACTAGTTTTGAAAATGTATGCCATATGATGTATTTGTGTACAATTCATGCCAGCAACAGTCCATACATTTATACTTACTAGCTGATGTTCTCTTTAAAAACCAGGTAAAGGAAGAAAAGACAGGCGCACAGGGCACAATTCAAGTGTAGAGTTTTATTATACTGATGAGACACACAAATAAATAACACTTACTAGATTAAAATAAAAGTTCTGCATTGAGAGCATATCAATCAATCATCTTTAGAGGGTGTGAGCGCTTTGTAGTAAAGTCCCAGATTGAGGTTGCTCGCTTTGTTTGTATTCCATTATACACCGTGAGCACATACGATTGATACTAACTATATAAAACAAAAATGAACTAAATACAAATACAGAAATTTCGCTAAAATACATATACAGAAACAAAATTGCTCTCTTACGGGTAGAACCACTGAGGACCGGTGAGCATTAACATTATTACACAGATGTATATTGAAACACATTGTTTTTATATGAGGTAGGTAAACATTATATGATAATAATACAACAGCCTGTAGACCGATGTGGTGACCACAGATAAGACGCTAGTGCATCTTTTTTACCATATAGTAGATATTTAAGTTTCGATCAGTCTTTATTTATAACAGGGTTATTAATGGAAGTAGGATTATTGATAAAAAAGGGGTCATTAGAAAAAAGGGGATGATTGTTATTGTTGTTGATGATAGTAATAATAATCATAAATAGAACTAGATTTAATTTGCCTGGGGCAGGATACAATTAAAGAATGTTTCTTTGTTTAGTGATACAAATTGATGCTCTGGAAGAAAACTGTTGGTTATCTAATTCATTTTCTACAAGCAAAAAAGGATTTGAACTTGTCCTATTCGATTGATCTATGAATCCTAAAATTTATATATAAAAGATGTTCATACTATAGCACTAGTCTATGCTTTATACTCTTTAAATAATTTTATTGAGATGACCATGTTTTGGAAAAAATGAATATCCTAATAAATTTGGGTTGTTGATTAACAAAGGATACCCTAAAAGACTAAATACTCTAAGGGACATAGTTTAACTTATAATATACACTATTAATGGCATTGATTAATAAAAATAATGAAATGGATTTGAAAAATACAAACTATACACTATAAAATGACTGTTAGAATTGTTTAAAACTTGGAAGGGTAAAAATATATATGAACCTTTCTAAAAACCTTAAAAATACTAAAATTTCTAAGAGTACCGTAAAACAAGGAAGTTAATAATGCACTATAATACACTAAAATACACTATAAGAAAGCCGCCACATCTATATCAATATTTAGCCCTAAAGGCTGTAGTGTTTTTAACTTATATATCCACTTTGTTTCTAACTTTCTCAATTCCAGTAATCTATTTGGTTTTGTGTGTGGCACTTGATCGATTACTTGTATCTTTAAAGAACTTGGATTGCTCCCATGACAATCTAGAAAATGTTTTGGGACGCTGTGATTTTCCATTTTTTCTTTGATGTTATATAAATGCTCATTTGCCCTACGTCTTATCTTTCTTTTCGTGCGGCCTATATATAATAGGCCGCATCCACATTCTAGTAAATACACAACGTATATAGAGTCGCAGTTGCTTCTAAAATCTATATTATAGGTTTCTGTAGATTGACTGTTGTGGAATGTTGGTGCTTTATTTATGTGTTTGCACATGTTGCATCTGGCTTTTCCACATTTCAGGTGGCAAAGACTCGTTACAGGACCCAATGACCAGAGAATCACCTATATTAATAAATGAAACACATTTTTAGCATTTGATGAACAATCCTAACATGTTTGCACAATTCTCTACTTGTCATTTCCCTAGAGTTCACATCTATTGACAATACTCCAATCTAACTTCTATTATTTACCGTCTAAAGTGGCGGTTGATGATGTCTGCTCTGACATTGAGCCCCTCGTCCCAGAATGGCCCCTCTAGAACTGGATCGTCCTCCTCATCTCTGAGTAGGTTTCGGTGCACCTGGACGGCCTGCAGCATCCCAGCCCGCTGTGCAATATTATGCAGGACACTACAGGCTATAACAATCTTAGCCACCTTCTTTGGGTTGTACTGGAGGGCTCCTCCCGACCAGTCAAGGCACCTGAACCTCATCTTCAGGAGCCCGAACATTCGTTCAACCACAGCCCTGGTTCTCTTATGAGCCCTATTGTAGCGCTCCTCAGCCACATCAGTAGGGCTACGTAAGGGAGTAATAAGCCAAGGCCGGCTCATGTAACCAGAATCACCTATAAATTATGAACAGAACATAATTCAAACTGAATCCTCAAAATTGTATTTTGATTCCAAAAAAAGTTTGTGTACACGATAATCCACTAACAAATGTTTATTTTTTAAAAGAATAATCTAGTTCAATATTATTCTCTATCTTCCCATTTCAGCTAAGACATGCTACATATGCGTATTTCGCCTAAACCAGACCTTGTGTAAAATACCAACTAAATGGTTACATTGCATTCTCTATCTGAGCATTTAAGGTAAGACATGCTACATATCTGCATTGAACTAAAAGTAGACATTAGCGGAAAGAGACAATGACATGGTTAAATTGCATTTGCTGCTATCTTCCCATTTCAGCTAAGACATGCTACATATGCGTATTTCTCCTAAACCAGACCTTGTGTAAAATACCAACTAAATGGTTACATTGCATTCTCTATCTGAGCATTTAAGGTAAGATATGCTACATATCTGCATTGAACTAAAACTAGACATTTGCGGAAATAAAAATAAATGGTTAAATTGCATCCTATAGCTGAACATTACGCTAACATTTTAAAACTACAGTGGCAATTGTTTAACTAATTAACCATGTTGTGCACAAATACTCACCAACGAGATAACCAGGGGGCATTTGTCTTTCCTCAAACTGCCGCCACAGGGTGGACAGAGAGAGGATGCGGGCATCATGACAAGCCCCTCCAAAATTTGCACACACATGCATAATCCTCATCTGTGTGTCACAAACATACTGCACGTTGAGGCTATGAAAATGTTTGCGATTTCTGAAGGGCAAGTCATCAATTGGAGCACGCAGCGCAATGTGGGTACAATCTATGGCTCCCAAGACATTGGGCAATTCAGCAATATCAAAGAATTCCCGCTTCAGGCGCCTCCAATCACCATCATTCTGTGGGAATCCTATGTATTGCTTACTGATACGTACCATGGCGTCCAGAAAGTTATCAAAAACCACAGAGAATGTACCTTGAGACAGGCCATGCATGTACATTTCTCCGGATTGAAAACTCCCAGAGGCCAGGACGTATAGACAACTTAGCATCTTACTCATGCCGGGAACAGCAGTCCTTATTCTTATACGTGGCTCCAAATGAGGTTTAAGAAGATCGTAAAGGCCAATGAGCTGTTCGCGATTGAGCCGATACTTATCATAAACCTCAAAGTCGCTCATGTTTTCCAAGGTGGGTCTCACCCTGTAGACACGAGGACCTCAAACCAGACGAGCCCTTCGTCTCACTCGGAGCCGCCAAGGCTGCCTGATTCTATCAACAGCTAGTTCGCCAATAGCAGCACCAGCAGCGTCTACCATGTCATCATCATCCATATTTCAAAACAGCAGAGCAAGGCATAACAAGGTATGCGAATTGATCTGATGTGGATCACAAGGGATGCTTTGGCCATGTTGTTTGGGGGATTTATAGTACAATTAGTCCAATGGTAGTGAGTTTGTAATGATTGCTAATTGTATTCACTTGTTTGTATGTGAGCGGCGCGAATGCTTTCAAAGTGGGCGTTTTTTAGGTGTTTGCTGAAATGTTGTTTTCCCACAATGAATCTCAATGTGAAAGTGTCAAATATCACACATACAGTGCATGTTTGTAATGTTTGATCATATGCGTAATCAATATTTCTTAAACGCGATCTTATAGTAAAAAGCACACGTCCAGGCTAACATGAATGAAAGTGCATAGTTGTGTATAATGTGCATCGAATGTGATCGATCAATGTTGCTGCAATATTGTTTGTAAATGATAAAGTAACATCTGCCATCTGTAGTATTGTATACATAAGTGATTGCCGAGATGTCAATATTGTATGCGTCCCATTAAAATCGCAATAATAATTCAGAACTTCCCGTCTGCCATCTGTAGTATTGTGTATATATAAGTGATTGCCAAGATGTAAATATTGTATGCGTCCCATTAAAATGGCACTAATACTGAAGAACTTCCGGCTGTCATCTGTAGTATTGTATATATAAGTGATTGCCGAGATATCAATATTGTATGCGTCCCTTTAAAATCGCAATAATAATTCAGAACTTCCCGTCTGCCATCTGTAGTATTGTGTATATATAAGTGATTGCCAAGATGTAAATATTGTATGCGTCCCATTAAAATGGCACTAATACTGAAGAACTTCCGGCTGTCATCTGTAGTATTGTATATATAAGTGATTAGCGAGATGTCAATATTGTACACGTCCCATTCAAATCGCACTAATACTGAATAACTTCCGGCTATCATCTGTAGTATTGTATATATAAGTGATTGCTGAGATGTAAATATTGTATGCGTCCCATTAAAATGGCACTAATACTGAATAACTTCCGGCTGTCATCTGTAGTATTGTATATATAATTGATTGCCGAGCTGTCAATATTGTATGCGTCACATTCAAATCGCACTAATACTGAAGAACTTCCGGCTGTCATCTGTAGTATTGTATATATAAGTGATTGCCGAGATGTCAATATTGTATGCGTCTCATTAAAATCGCACTAATACTGAAGAACTTCCGGCTGTCATCTGTAGTATTGTATATATAAGTGATTGCCGAGCTGTCAATATTGTATGCGTCCCATTCAAAGCGAACTAATACTGAAGAACTTCCGGCTGTCATCTGTAGTATTGTATATATAAGTGATTGCCGAGATGTCAATATTGTATGCGTCCCATTAAAATGGCACTAATACTGAAGAACTTCCGGCTGTCATCTGTAGTATTATATATATAAGTGATTTGTGAGCTGACAATATTTATTAATTGTCCCATTCAAATCGCCCTAATAATGCTGTTCCAAACTGTTGTTTACGTATATGTTGTATTGTAGTATTGAGTGGTAAATTTCTGAAAGGGGCGGTACAGTCGTGAATCTGTAATGTGTATGGTTGAATCTTCTAATGATGTCATCATATTATTAACCTGCCTATGTAGTTCTGAAATCCTCATTGTGTTGTTGTATTGTGCTACATTGTTATTGTGTGCTGAATAAAATATAAATGTGTGCTTTGTGGTTGCGTGATGGGTGATGCGTGTACATATACGTATATATTGTGATTGTGTCCCACATATGCTGACTTCTATATAGCGGTCTGGCATTGTTGTTCCTTCCCATAAAGTGACATCTGTAATCTGGTGTAATGATGTTCTTCTTGTACGTAATTCCTAATGGTTTATTGTGATGGAATCATGATGTTAAAAGTACAGTAAAATCCATATGTTCTGTTTTGTGATTCCTATAGAGAATGTAATGTGTTTTCCCCCATCATTTGAATGCACATGTATGAGTGAATGATAAAAGTAATGTATGTGCATCCATGACTGATCATGTGTTAAGCCTATGTAGATATGCAGTTGCTGCAAGCATATGAGTTGAATAAATGAAATGCAATAATAAAGGTAAATGAGAGGTGTTTCCCATTGTGTACTGTTTGTGAATCCTGAAATGTTGTAATTATTTTTGTGTCCGTTTAAATGTGTTTTTTTTAAAAAAATGTTTGTTACTAGTGATGTTGATTTGTAGTTGATGTAATGTAAAAGTATGAAACAATGTAATTAAGAGCCTTTCTGGGAAGCTCCCACCCTACCTGAGCAGAATGCTCTCCCCTGCTATTCCCACCTCCTATAACCTCCGATCCAATAACAGCACATTATTTAGCTTGCCTCAATACAAAAAGAAAGCAGCTCGATCCTCCTTTTCCTACAGAGCGCCACAGTTATGGAATGACCGGCCGCACACTTTAAAAACTTCCCCAAGCCTAAAATCCTTTAAGAGATCCCTCTATACATATCTCAAAACAGAATGCTCCTGTCATGGTTGATTAAATATTTCGTACCTGCTCTGTTAAATTTTTGCATCTATTGTGTATTATTATTGTTTTTGTATTTTATTGTACCCTATTGTATCAATGCAATGTTTTGTGATCCCAGGACATACTTGAAAACGAGAGAAATCTCAATGTATCCTTCCTGGTAAAATATTTTATAAATAAATAAATAAATAAATAATGCTGTTGTGAATATTCAATAAGTAAAATCAATAAGTCCACCATAGGGAAATAGTCATTTCTTGATCTATTTGTCAAAGCTGGGTCTAACGCAGAAAAGCATTTTTTTTCCGATTTCTAGCGCTGGTATTTGGAGTTTTTTTTGTCTACGCTTTTTGCGTGCATTAGGGAAATCTGTCTGTCGCGTGCACGAGCACGTCTTCCCCATAGAAGTCAATGGAGGCTCAAAATTTTGGTAAAAAAAAATTCAAAGACTGGTTTTCCTCGTAAAGTGAGTGACGTCATGAGCTTGTGTGAAAAAGTAGCTAAATCGTGTTCATTTTGTAATAAATAACTTGTTTGTGTATGTAATGTGGTGTATATTTTTTGTATGCATCGATGAGTGTATGTTTGTGATAATATTATTAGTTAGATGTAGCTATATGAGGGTCTTTTCCCGTGTGTCAATGTAAGTCAATGGTAAAATGGATTTGTGTTGTTTTTTTTCTAACACCCGAGATCTCGCAACTTTGATCCTTTCTATTTTGATGATAAAATATTAAATCTGAAAAATAAATATAGTGTAGTGTTTGTATGAGTGTAAGTGTACTTTGTGTAATATTTGTTTTGTGATTCGTGGATGTTTATTTTGTCGGTAGATGTTAACTACTGAGTCTGAGCTGTCGGTAGAGATTTGTGCGTTGGGTGATTTTTGAGTGTCGGTAAATAAACTCTAAATACCAGAGGGCGGTAAAAACAAGCGTTAGGAGCCTCTAACGCTGGTTTTGACGGCTACCGCCAAACTCTAAATCTGGGCCTAAGACTTTTACGAGACAGGACAAAATTTACAAACACATACAGGATGGATTGAGGACCCTATTCCCGTGGGAACTTACAATCTAGAAGGGTAGGAGGTTGAGAAACAGGAGGTGAGGACTGCAAGATTGACAAAGATGTTAATTCAGAGTTAGATGAGGGAAATGTTAGGTAAGAGAAATTAATTTATTATTGAGTTGGGTGGTAGGCTTCCCTGAACAGAAAAGTCTTCAAGGAACATTTAAAGAAAGAAAGATAAGGGCAAAGCCTGACAGCACGAGGGAGAGTGTTCCAGAGAGTAGGTGCTGCACGACAGAAGTCCTGCTGTCTAGCATGAGAGGAGGTGATAGTTGCGGATGCCCTACATGGCTCATAGTGCACACACAGGAGGGTGCATGGCCTCATGGTGGAGACCAGAACAAACAACTCCTTAAATGTGAAGCTCAGTGGATGTTTAGATTGGGCACGATACAACCTGGTGGCTTGAATACCATGCCAGATTTCAAGAGTCTCCTCTGACCCTAAATAGTGGTGCTACATACTTGGGGTATGACTAGGGGGCACTGTGGCTCCGGTTTTGTTTCATGCCTCACCTTTCCCGTTTGGGGAGGGGAGGGCATGTTACTTACGGCACTAAGAAGTGGTAACATTTTGTTTCCATCTTCTTATGTGGAAGCCTGGCCCTCCTAGTTCAATTACTCTATTATTCACGCACACATTATCCATCTTTTGGGTATAATAGGGCACCCGGTTCTAAGTACAACTTCTTGGAACATTACTTCTGATTGCTGGACAGTCCAGATTGTCTTTTGATTTTCTAAGCACACCTTCTTGGAACATTCTTTCTGATCGCTGGACAGTCCATATTGTCTTTGATGTTCATCATGTTCAGGAATAATATTGGCCTATGATTAGCATATAAGTCCACAACTTTTATTACAAGCTGCAACCTGGATTTGCATCTTTGTTGTTGCATATGCTACAAGGCAATTTCCATCTAAGTGCATCTTACCATACATTTCCGTGTATTGTGCATTTACATAACCTTTTATTTTGACCAGTATTTGACTTAATGTCATTCTACATATAGGTCCAACCTTTTGATTCATGTTACACTTTGGTTTTTATACCTCTTGTATCAGATGCTGCTAGCGACATGGCGTTTCTATAAGCAGACATATTCCCACAGTCCATCCACTGCTTTGCATTATATAAGTGTCTTACTATTCTCCATCACAGCATTATACAGCTACCACCCTAAGCGTTGCAATATAGCCCAACTATGATCAGCTTTTAATTAGTTATAAATGTGTATAACTATTACTAGTTTGTATACAATACTCTAAATTGTATTTTGTTATTTTGTAAGCACATTAATGATGTGTGTGTTTCCCTGTGTAACACTGATGCTAACACCGTGCTTGGTCACATTTCAGTGTTGACTTGTTACCAAGGCAACCGTTTCCACGACTACCTATATAGACATACACTAGGAGCAATATAAAGAGTGATGATCAACATTTGTTTAATCACACACACACTTACTAGTTTTCTTTCATTCATTATTTGCACATTGCAATTCATTTTTATTAGATGATATGGAGTTATTTTGTTTTGCATTTTGATGTTATTGATTTTTTTCACCAGTGCCGAAAACCGGAAGTGATGTATTGGAACTTCCGGTTTCGGCTCTCACTGTGGAACGCAATTTGCGTTCCAATCTTGAAACTATTGGCGCACTTTTGGAGAGCACCAGGTTTGTGTTTATGTTCTTATGTACACACTATAAAAGGATTGAAATTGTTTGTTATTGCATGCTGATGAAGGGGTTGTAAACCCCGAAAACGTTAAAGAACATCATTAAATTGGTTTGTGAAAAAGTCCTGTGAGTGCATCTCTTGTCTGTATATATATATATATATATATATATATATATATATATATATATATATCATTATATATAGGTATAGATATATACATATATATATATATATATATATATAGGAATATCTATTTATAAATACATAGAACATATTATGTTATGTGCAGAACATTGGAATGTGCAATATTTACAGTAAATACACAGTATAACACTTTATTAAATATGAATATTGCATAAATATGCTTTAACATGTTTTTACCTACTTGACTGCCAAGGGCTCCAATGCACATACATACATACATATACATACATATATACACATACATACATACATACACTTTATTTATGAAGCACCAACATATTCCGCAGCACTGTCCATGGATACAATTCATTTAAATTAAACAATAAGACTTTTACGAGACAGGACAAAATTTACAAACACATACAGGAGGGATTGAGGGCCCTTTCCCGTTGGAATTTACAATCTACAAGGGTAGGAGGTTGAGAAACAGGAGGTGAGGACTGCAAGATTGACAAAGATGTTAATTCAGAGTTAGACGAGGGAAATGTTAGGTAAGAGAAATTAATTTATTATTGAGTTGGGTGGTAGGCTTCCCACATTTAAAGAAAGAAAGATAAGGGCAAAGCCTGACAGCACGAGGGAGAGTGTTCCAGAGAGTAGGTGCTGCATGACAGAAGTCCTGCAGTCTAGCATGAGAGGAGGTGATAGTTGTGGATGCAAGGATAGTTGCTGATGCCCTACATGGCTCATAGTGCACACACAGGAGGGTGCATGGCCTCATGCAAAACTTTCTGCCTTCCAGGAAGCTCACTCCCCACCATTGTACAATGCATGCTGGGAATGAGAGTCCAGAACTGCAGCGGCACAATGCTGAGAGGGAAATAGTGAACTATAAATTCCAGAATGTCCCCCTTGTGGACGCCCATGATTCCTGAATATATTGGATTTTGGAATATTTGTACATTTGCATCAGTAAAATAGGACAGCTTGGAAAGATATGGGACCAATTTTATATAAAATCGTAT
The DNA here is from genome assembly GCF_027579735.1 of Bombina bombina. NCBI lineage: Eukaryota > Metazoa > Chordata > Amphibia > Anura > Bombinatoridae > Bombina > Bombina bombina. The sequence continues at coordinate 662,395,253 of NC_069501.1, forward strand.
ATGATTTAGGCAATATTTATATGTCATAATACAGCTTATACATTCAACCTTAAGGTAGTTTATATCATTTTTGTTAAATGTGTATACTTATTACCATCAGAAAGATAGTACAGTATTGTGATCAGAAAGGTAACAGTTGTTGTTTCCAATAAATATAGACCAGCACTTACATTTTAGAAAACAAAAAATCAAACTAAAGATTCAGGCAGAGAAGTTTGTGACTTACTTGTGGGGAAAAATGTAGTTTTTAATACTTTTTTTTTTTTTAAATATGAATTTTGGAATAATTCTGGATTTTGGAATTTCGTATTTGGGGATTTGAACCTGTAATATATATAGCATTTAATGGAAATTTCATTTAAAAATGTATATTCAAATAACCAGTATTTCTTATAATGAATTTGCAGCATTTTTTACTTCTGTCACAAAGTTTAACAGAAGGAACAGGTTGGTTAACAAATTAGGGGAATTCTTCTTTATTCTCTCCCTAAGGAGAAAGGAACACAAAAGCGTTATTGAAATACACGATCAGGTCAAACCACAGCCTGTTTTAGCTGCAGTTTGGGGAGATGTTATCAGATAAAGTATTATAAAGGAAAGGAAGAAAGTCTACTGCTGCCCTTGACTGGTTTTCTTTTATCCTTAGTTTTAAAACTGTCAAATGCAATTATAAATAGCTTTGGTTAGCAGCCTGAATGTAGTTTATTTTTATTTAAGAAGACACAATTTTTTAAATACATTTTTATTTTGTGATTTGAAATAATGATGGGAGGTCTAATATATGTCAAAAACAGCAAAACTAAGTTATATTGTTATGAACTAAATCTTTATTAATCAGTGGGGGAGGGGGAGATAAAGCAATTATCATATATTCACAAACAGATCACCAATCACATTTTAAATAGAACACAATGTGCCAGACATTTTGTTTGTAACTTATTATTTGTCATGACATCTCCTAAAAGTTTTATTAAAATACGTTTAAGTTTTGCCTAAACATTTTATAACAAATTAACATCTTGTTTGCTGCAGTTGTTTTTCAATAACCAAACTCCACCTACCACTTTCCTTATTTGGAAAAACTCATCTGGGCTTAAGTCTGCAACTGACAAGGCTAGCCACGGTCATTATGTTGAAATAAATTTCATTGTTTTCAACTATCGGCAAAAGCCAATTACGCATGTATTATATATATACTGTATATGTGTGTGTCTATGTGTGTGTATAGATGCATGTATATGTATATATATATATGTGTGAGTGAATGTGTATGTATGTGTGTATGTGTGTGAGTAAATGTGTGTGTGTGAGTGAATGTGTATGTATGTGAGTAAATGTGTATGTGTGAATGAATGTGTGTATGTAGGTGTGTGAGTGAATGTGTATGTATGTGTGTGAGTGAATGTGTATGTATCTGTGAATATATGTGTGTATGTATGTGTGTGAGTGAATGTGTATGTATGTTTTGTGTGTGAGTGAGTGAATGTGTATGTATGTGTGTATGTGTGAGAAAATGTGTGTGTGAGTAAATATGTATGTATGTGTGTGAGTGAATGTGTATGTATGTGTGTGAGTGAATGTGTATGTATGTGTGTATGTGTGAGTAAATGTGTGTGTGAGTGAATATGTATGTATGTGTGTGAGTGAATGTGTATGTGTGTGTGAGTGAATGTGTATGTATGTGTGTGAGTGAATGTGTATGTATCTGTGAATATATGTGTGTATGTATGTGTGTGAGTGAATGTGTATGTATGTTTGTATGTGTGTGTATGTGTGTTAGTGAGTAAATGTGTATGTATGTGTGTATGTGTGTGAGTAAATGTGTGTGTGAGTGAATATGTATGTGTGTGAGTGAATGTGTATGTATGTGTGTTAGTGAATTCTATAATCAAATATGCTTCATTCTCTTGTTATCATTTGTTGAAGGAGCAGCAATGCACTACTGGTTTCTAACTGGACTCATTGATGAGCCAATGACAATCTTTATATATATGCAGCCACCAATCAGCAGCTAGAACCTAGGTTCTTTGCTGCTCCTGAGTTTTCCTAGATAAATCTTTCAGCAAAGGATAACAAGAGAAGGAAGCAAATTAAATAATAGAAGTAAATTGGACAGTTGTTTAAAATGGTATGTTCTGTCACTTATGACTTTACTGTCCCTTTAAGCATAAAATACTTCACACATACACACACATTCACACATACAAATGTACATTCATGTATATTCATGTATGTGTGTGAGTGAATGTGTATATATGTGTGAATGTATGTGTGTATGTATATGTGTGAGTGAATGTGTATGTATGTGTGAATGTATGTGTGTATGTATGTGTGTGAGTGAATGTGTATGTATGTGTGTGAGTGAATGTGTATGTATGTGTGAATGTATGTGTGTATGTATGTGTGTGAGTGAATGTGTATGTATGTGTGAATGTATGTGTGTATGTATGTGTGTGAGTGAATGTGTATGTATGTGTGAATGTATGTGTGTATGTATGTGTGTGAGTGAATGTGTATGTATGTGTGTATGTATGTGTGTGAGTGAATGTGTATGTATGTGTGTATGTATGTGTGTGAGTAAATGTGTATGTATGTGTGAATGTATGTGTGTATGTATGTGTGTGAGTGAATGTGTATGTATGTGTGAATGTATGTGTGTATGTATGTGTGTGAGTGAATGTGTATGTATGTGTGAATGTATGTGTGTATGTATGTGTGTGAGTGAATGTGTATGTATGTGTGAATGTATGTGTGTATGTATGTGTGTGAGTGAATGTGTATGTATGGGTGTATGTATGTGTGTGAGTGAATGTGTATGTATGTGTGAATGTATGTGTGTATGTATGTGTGCGAGTGAATGTGTATATATGTGTGAATGTATGTGTGTATGTATGTGTGTGAGTGAATGTGTATGTATGTGTGAATGTATGTGTGTATGTATGTGTGTGAGTGAATGTGTATGTATGTGTGAATGTATGTGTGTATGTATGTGTGTGAGTGAATGTGTATGTATGTGTGAATGTATATGTGTGAGTGAATGTGTATGTATGTGTGAATGTATGTGTGTATGTATGTGTGTGAGTGAATGTGTATGTATGTGTGAATGTATATATATATATATGTGTGTATGTATATGTGTGAGTGAATGTGTATGTATGTGTGAATGTATGTGTGTATGTATGTGTGTATGTATGTGTGTGAGTGAATGTGTATGTATGTGTGAATGTATGTGTGTATGTATGTGTGTGAGTGAATATGTATGTATGTGTGAATGTATGTGTGTATGTATGTGTGTGAGTGAATATGTATGTATGTGTGTATGTATGTGTGTGAGTGAATGTGTATGTATGTGTGAATGTATGTGTGTATGTATGTGTGTGAGTGAATGTGTATGTATGTGTGTATGTATGTGTGTATGTATGTGTGTGAGTGAATGTGTATGTATGTGTGAATGTATGTGTGTATGTATGTGTGTGAGTGAATGTGTATGTATGTGTGTATGTATGTGTGTTTGTATATATGTGTGAGTGAATGTGTATGTATGCGTGAATGCATGTGTGTATGTATGTGTGTGAGTGAATGTGTATGTATGTGTGTATGTATGTGTGTTTGTATATGTGTGTATGTATGTGTGTTTGTATATGTGTGTGAGTGAATGTGTATGTATGTGTGAATGTATGTGTGTGTGTGTATGTGTATGTATGTGTGTGAGTGAATGTGTATGTATGTGTGAATGTATGTGTGTGTGTGTATGTGTATGTATGTGTGTGAGTGAATGTGTATGTATGTGTGAATGTATGTGTGTGTGTGTATGTGTATGTATGTGTGTGAGTGAATGTGAATGTATGTGTGTGTGTGTATGTGTACGTATGTGTGTGAGTGAATGTGTACCTATGTGTGTGAGTGAATGTGTATGTATGTGTGTGAGTGAATGTGTATGTATGTGTGTGAGTGAGTGAATGTGTATGTATGTGTGAATGTATGTGTGTATGTATATATGTGAGTGAATGTGTATGTGTGTGAGTGAATGTGTATGTATGTGTGTGAGTGAATGTGTATGTATGTGTGTGAGTGAATGTGTATGTATGTGTGTATGTATGTGTGTGAGTGATTATAAGTAAATTGGAAAGTTGATTAATTTTGTATGTTCTAACTAAATCATGACAGAACATTTTTGGATTTCCTGTCCATTTAAGTTTAATCAAAATAGTATTGCACAGAACTACATGTAAAACTCCAGCACTTGAGCGGATTTGTTGTGTACCATTGGCTTACCGATTGAGCAAAATCTGACACTGTTGGCCAGGCCACCAGATATGCACAGCTAGGTCCATTAGTGTTGCTTTCGTGCTGTCATTAACTATGTGTTAAATCACTTTGCAGGGGTTAAAGCTATAATTATAGTGCAATAATAACATGCATCAGATGACGTCACACTCCACACCTACGCACCAGGTCACTGTCTTGTCCGTTTTCCTCTTAATTGCATTTCAATAAAAGTTATATTTTATATATTTTCTGATCAGCCGTCACTTATTGATACTTTGTTTACCAGTTTGCTAAATTTAAGGTGAACACTTTTTTGCTACTATGCTGACATACAGTAGGTTCAGTATCACTCTTTGAGATTGCCTAATAAACTCCATGTAGTATCCCACTGTAGGGCTAGATTTATAGATGCTCGTTATGCTGCTGAGGGGTCTCGTTCAGATGAGATCATCTTTATTAATGCTCATTTCACCCATCTTCTTTAACTAATTGCCAGTGGGTGTTCTCTTTTTTTAATTTCTATTTTCTTTAACTTTTTTCAACTTTTCTCATTTGCACATGTTTGAGTTTGCTGTTTTAAAAGAGGTTGTTTTTATGGTTTTTTTTTTGTTTGTTTGTTTAAAAATTTCTTAAAATATTTTTGTGATGCTGGTATCCTTGACAATGTAAGTGGTTCTAGTATGCCGGAGGTTACTGATTGGAAGATAGAAGCGGCTCCTTTGGTTTGAATAGAGCTGACCATGACACTTGCTGTCCTTACCTTTTCTCGAGAAGCAATGTTTTGGCGAGTTTCTTTCAGCGAGATATTTATTTCACAAATTAATTTTAATGAATATAACAACTAGGACCCCAGTAGCAAAACACTTCCACATACATACAGGGAGTGCAGAATTATTAGGCAAATGAGTATTTTGACCACATCATCCTCTTTATGCATGTTGTCTTACTCCAAGCTGTATAGGCTCGAAAGCCTACTACCAATTAAGCATATTAGGTGATGTGCATCTCTGTAATGAGAAGGGGTGTGGTCTAATGACATCAACACCCTATATCAGGTGTGCATAATTATTAGGCAACTTCCTTTCCTTTGGAAAAATGGGTCAAAAGAAGGACTTGACAGACTCAGAAAAGTCAAAAATAGTGAGATATCTTGCAGAGGGATGCAGCACTCTTAAAATTGCAAAGCTTCTGAAGCGTGATCATCGAACAATCAAGCGTTTCATTCAAAATAGTCAACAGGGTCGCAAGAAGCGTGTGGAAAAACCAAGGAGCAAAATAACTGCCCATGAACTGAGAAAAGTCAAGCGTGCAGCTGCCAAGATGCCACTTGCCACCAGTTTGGCCATATTTCAGAGCTGCAACATCACTGGAGTGCCCAAAAGCACAAGGTGTGCAATACTCAGAGACATGGCCAAGGTAAGAAAGGCTGAAAGACGACCACCACTGAACAAGACACACAAGCTGAAACGTCAAGACTGGGCCAAGAAATATCTCAAGACTGATTTTTCTAAGGTTTTATGGACTGATGAAATGAGAGTGAGTCTTGAGATGGATGGGCCCATGGCTGGATTGGTAAAGGGCAGAGAGCTCCAGTCCGACTCAGACGCCAGCAAGGTGGAGGTGGAGTACTGGTTTGGGCTGGTATCATCAAAGATGAGCTTGTGGGGCCTTTTCGGGTTGAGGATGGAGTCAAGCTCAACTCCTAGTCCTACTGCCAGTTTCTGGAAGACACCTTCTTCAAGCAGTGGTACAGGAAGAAGTCTGCATCCTTCAAGAAAAACATGATTTTCATGCAGGACAATGCTCCATCACACGCGTCCAAGTACTCCACAGCGTGGCTGGCAAGAAAGGGTATAAAAGAAGAAAATCTAATGACATGGCCTCCTTGTTCACCTGATCTGAACCCCATTGAGAACCTGTGGTCCATCATCAAATGTGAGATTTACAAGGAGGGAAAACAGTACACCTCTCTGAACAGTGTATGGGAGGCTGTGGTTGCTGCTGCACGCAATGTTGATGGTGAACAGATCAAAACACTGACAGAATCCATGGATGGCAGGCTTTTGAGTGTCCTTGCAAAGAAAGGTGGCTATATTGGTCACTGATTTGTTTTTGTTTTGTTTTTGAATGTCAGAAATGTATATTTGTGAATGTTGAGATGTTATATTGGTTTCACTGGTAAAAATAAATAATTGAAATGGGTATATATTTGTTTTTTGTTAAGTTGCCTAATAATTATGCACAGTAATAGTCACCTGCACACACAGATATCCCCCTAAAATAGCTAAAACTAAAAACAAACTAAAAACTACTTCCAAAAATATTCAGCTTTGATATTAATGAGTTTTTTGGGTTCACTGAGAACATGGTTGTTGTTCAATAATAAAATTAATCCTCAAAAATACAACTTGCCTAATAATTCTGCACTCCCTGTACAAATC